>NC_046185.1:21540759-21848259 GCF_011004875.1 Balearica regulorum gibbericeps | reverse complement strand
GTGCAATGACAAGCAGCAATCCACAAATAAGACTCCCAATGACAGCTGCAGTTATTACTCTAGTGGGCACAATGACTGGGCAATTCTCTTCGTCACTGCCATCGCCACAGTCATCTTGAGAATCGCAAACCCAGCTCTCAAACACACAGCGGTTATTTTTACAATGAAAATTTCCTGGCTGACAGAAGAAACAATTTTTTTCATCTGAACCATTAGGGCAATGGTTCTGGTAGTTGCAGCGATCTGACCGAGGGTAGCAAACACCATTTCGAGAGCAGGGAAACTCATCTCTTTGGCACATGGTGCAGTTGGTTTCATCCCTTCCGTTTGGACAGTGCCAGTAGCCATCGCAGCGTTGCTGCTCAGTGTAGCAACCCCAATTTCCACCACATGGAATTTCCCATGGCAAACAGAAGCCATCTACTTGATAGGTGGCATTGAATCCTCGTGCAGCATTCACTTTGTCAGCACAAAAATGCACTCTTATCTGTCCTGAGGATGAAACAACTGTGAGGGGAGCATGAGAGTCAAATGCTGTTAGCACGCGCAACAGCCTCCGGGGATTCTCCTCTAATCCATCATATATTTTGACATAGTCTCCATAACCTGTACCATCAAGTTTAAAATCAGTGAATCGCAAAATTACTTTGCGATGGTCACCAGTGTCTATCAGCCAGGTGCAGTTGCTTCCAGGTGGATAGAAGTCAGGATAGTTGGGAGAACTGAAAGTACCATAAAAGTATTTTAACCACTGCCCACATGTTGGCACATCACAGTCTATTTCATCTCCTAGGTCAAGACAATCAATGTTACCATCACATTTTAAAGACTCTGGAAGGCAAGTGTAAAGCTTGGTGAAGCGAGAAAGACACTGGAACTGACTGTAAGCACAAGGTTGAAAGGAAGAAGCTGTCGGAGGATTAGCTTTGGCACAGATTTCTTCGTCCGAGTTGTCTCCACATTCATCCATATTATTACATTTCCAACTTTCTGGAATACACTTCCCATTAGCACAATGAAACTGGTCACAGTCACAACTTGGTTCATCAGATTTCCCTGAAAGAAAAATATTATCTTTTTAGAATTTAGTACTTTATGGTCTGTGTTGCATATTTATTTGCTGCACCAGGTATGTAAGAAGGGAAAAAACAACTATTTAAATTCTCTGTAAGTCATCACAACTTTCAGTAAGTTTCAAGATAAAAGTTTTTTTCAAGCTGAAATTCTGCCAGCATATCAGCATGAGCCTCATCCTTAGCTGCTTTCAGTCAAATAACTTTAACCCAAGCAAGAAAACAATGCTCATTTATAGTGATTGAAAAATCTGGCTTCTAAGGTACTAAAAATAAGTCAAAAAATACCATTTCTCTTCTCTATATCACTCAAAATACAGAAACATTTTGTCCAGTTACCTCTTCAAATTCTTTCTTGTAAAAGCAGTCAGACCTCTCCTATTTTCGTAAGTTCCTACTTGGTACCAAAAGTTCTATGGCAAGAGAGAAGCTGACAGTTGAAGATTACCTGTTATCACCAACCAAAGACAGAAACCTCTTTCCTCACCTCTTCCCACTGTTTGTTCCAGCCTCTCCTCCAGCAACTAAGAGAAGAGTGCAGCAAAAGCAGAAACACATACTTAAAGCATACAAAACCATAAAAAATTATGCTTTAAAAGTTAAGAATCCAAGTATGGTCCAGAAAATATGGAAGTGTAGGGTTTGGGGTTTTTTGGTTGGTTGGTTTGGCTTTGTTTTGGGTGTTGGTGTTTGTTTTTTTATTCAGAAAAAAAAAGTCAAGAGACACCTTTATTTAAGAAACTGTGGTCTACAGGCTACTACCACACTTTTAACATCAAGAATATTTTTTCAGCGATTCATTTATTAAAGTTCCAACCATGGTAAACACTGAAGCATACCTGAGAAGAAAGCTGTTTCAGCTCTGCAACTACTTAGCTGAGTTAAATACCGCTGTATCATTTAAAATCACTGTGATTTCTAAAAAACATGGTACAGACTGTAAAACTGGCTATTAAACAAACTGCCACGGTCAATCCTCCAAATATTTTCAAAAACATCTGCAATGCAGATAGTCCTACACAGCAGTAATTCAGGAAGTAAATTAGACAAATATATACCAAATCTAAGTAATGCTATACTTAGGGTTTTAAAAAAGAAACAGAAAATACAGCACGATGAACTTACTGAAACACTTTCCCAGAAGTAGTATGTTCTATCTTGCTTTACAAAATAACAATTCAGATTGGAAGGGATCTCTGGAGGTCACCAAATCAAATCATGTGCTCAAAGCAAGGCTAACTGAAGTTTGATTGGGTTGTTTGGGGCCCTGTCCAATCAAGTATTTTCAAAGTTCCAATGCTTAACCACACAAAGTGATGCAAGTCCTCGTATCTAGCGTGAATTTCCCTTGCTGCAACTAATCTGCTGTGATAGGTCAAGTCATATCACACCTCTGTTCTCCTTTTTGCTGTTTTAGTATCTTAGCATTAAAAAGAAATACTCTACCTTGAAATAATTTTTTATAAAAGGTGTAACATCAGCATTTTAAAAATTTCACAAATGATATGGTTTTTAAAAAATGAATGCAGGAAAAAAATGAAACCAACAAGACTGATAAATGTTATAAGCGCTGCTGAAGAGTGTTTAAGTCAACAAATTTGCTGACAGAGAGTAAAAGGAGAGCAAAATTTATGTGCTGCTAGTGATTAAAGTTTTAGAAAATGTTTATTTCAGTAAGAAAAAAATCCAAACCAGATCTAGTGTAAATGATTCGATCTTCTTGTTCTCTTACATATATGTGTGTATATATATGTATTTTTATATATATTATATACACACACACATTGTTCGTAATATTAGTATGGCAAGTACTTAGTATGAACCTTGGCCTTCAATTTGAAACTTGCAGAAGTGAACTTCTAGACTTCTTCAGCCTAAATTGAATGACTGTGCCCCACAGGTGGCGGGCAATATAGTAGAATATGCATAAGAAGTCACTGAACTTGCTCAAGTACTGATTATACTCTAGCTCAATGCTTCTACCTTGCAGAACCTGGAAAAAGGTTGAGTAGAAAGCTATAACATGGAGCTGTAAATATTAATGGCAACACTGTAGTAACAAACCAGGGTATGATTTCAACCTAAGCTCTTCCTTCTGCAGGCTTTTAAACATCCCAGAAAAGAACTGCCTACTTGATCCTGATCCAAACACAAAAAAAAACCCCAAACCAAAATATTTTTTAAAAGACATTTCAAAACATTAAAGTCTTAAGTACTTTAAACTGAGTACCACTGCATGATGCTAACAAGAAATCACATAACAGTAAAAATTACTTATTGTTGAAAATGTTAAGGCTTCTTTCAAAAGGGGTTACATATTCAAATTTTTTCAAGATCAGAGGAAAAGAGAGGAAAGGATTTTCAGAAAAACTCTACTAAGCCTGTGGCTTGCCTCCTCTGCCCACTGCACACCCTTATCCAAAATGTCCTTCCTTCTCAAAGCCCCTCGGGCAGGAATGCTGCCTTCCCTCTGTGCCGAGGAGGAGAGGGAGATAAGCGGGGCAGAAGCCAATGCCTCACACAGGATAACAGCATGTGCTTGGGCAGTTAGCAGAAATAGTAGTAGAGGATGACTGATTAAGACAGCGGCTTTTTTTTTTTTCCTCGTCATGTTTTTTTGTGAGACAGTAAGCAAAACACAGGTAGAACATTGCCCTGAAAGCTGAGCCAGCATCAAACGCAAGGCTGCATGACTTCTCCCAAGACTTGCTAAGCTGCAAAGAAGCTAAAGCTTAGAGGAAACTTTTCTGTAGGCTTGAAAACAGGCAATAGAAAGGGATAAGCCTCCTGGAAACTTCAGGTTTGTGAAGCACTGACGGTGAAGGAAGCCAGGAAGGTACCATCACAGGAAGACAGAAAGAGTGCAGAACACAACAGGCACAAACATGGCTTAGGGTAGAGGAGATCAGGGCTCATTTTATTCAGTCTTGGAGGAGTAGTTTTGAAGATGGGTGGCAGTGGATAAGTGTAAGAGTATGAATTGTTTTATGCAGGAGAGGAGTTACAAGTTAGTGCACAGAGATGTGTTAGTGGAGCAGGTCAGAGAGTGGAGTATAAGCATACACTGAGGAAGCAAGAGAAAGTGAAACCATTATGAAAACAAAGAGGAATCTAATTGAGTATTTTTGATGATCAGGACATAGAAAACCATGATCATGCTATTATATAAAATCTTAATATCGCGTAAGGCCACAAAAAAGTTTGGAGCTAGTATTCACCTAGGACTGTCTTCCTCCCCTCTCTTGGTAACAGCTACCAGAGCAAGAATTGTCCACAAAACAGTTTCAAACTATTACTACTGTTAAACAGCTTATATTGCATACTTGAGTTATACAAGTTTTGCATGTACAAAACCATGTCTATACTTGGCTAGAGTAATTAATCATGTTAAAAGGTTTTTAAATTGTGGGGTTTTTTTTCTAAAAAGAGAGTATACCTTCTACAAATGGGAAAAAATGATGCAAATGTAAAAACATGCCACCGTTTCTTCCTTCTTTTGCCCTATTTATGCTACTCAGAAGTTTACCCAACTATTTTAAGAACTAATTTTATTCTGATAGAAAAATTTCAAATCTTAAAGCTATGTTAAAAAAACCTTGCAAATTGCCTAGAATTAAAAGTGAACTCCCCATCCCCAATCATTTACTCTGCTTATCACTGTGAACACTAATTCTCGCTTTGAATAGTCAAGTTGTGCATGGGATCAAAATAATCTACACAATGTATACTTCCAATAACCTTTGAATCAATTACAGGAAATGCATATACCATACTCGGCTGCAAGGAAGTAGTTCTTGAAACAGAAAACAAAAAATGAAACCATAAAACTGAACTAGGTATCATTTGAAACATACCAGCAAAGTAGGCTAATCTGAAGCCTTTTCTGGAGATGCTATCATCTGAATGAAATCTGATCCAAACATGATCCTGTGAAGAGATGTATGGTGAAGGAATGGAGGAGCCGCATGCTCTATAGCCTTCAATATTCTTGTAGCTTCCAATTGTTAACCAATCTGAGCTGCATCGTCGTGATCCCTGAACATCAAAATCTTGAAAGCTGGGGGGGGGGGGGGGGGGGGGGGGGGGGGGGGGGGGGGGGGGGGGGGGGGGGGGGGGGGGGGGGGGGGGGGGGGGGGAGAAAGAAAGGAAAAAAAAAGAGGTCAAAATTGCTACTGACTGGATATTACACAACAAGCTCAGGCCAGTTGGATGGGGCTTTGAGCAACGTGGTCTAGTGGAGGTGTCCCTGCCCATAACAGGGGCAGGGCTTGGAACTAGATGATCTTTAAGGTCCCTTCCAACCCAAACCATTCTAGGATTCTAAGCTGATGAATTGCTACACACAAAAATGGAAGTTAGCTGTAAGTTCTTTCTGGTCTGAAATAAAAAGAGCAGCTTCTCTAACCGTGTAAGAACAGGATTTAACCTTGTGGTGATGATACTTTTATTTGGACAGAAGAATCCATTCTGTTAACCTAAATACTGCATCCACTACTTAAAGAAGATCGTTTTGCTATAAAAAAACACATTAAGCCTTCATCTAAAAAAAAAAACAAAGAATTAAATAATTCTGTTAATGAAATTGTCTTTATGAGTCTCACTTAATGACTTTCATATACTACTAAGGGGTTTTATTTAACCCAAATTTCATCAGAACTTTAGCTAATGTTACACTTAGCCGATGATATGACTTGACATTATAAATACAGCTAAATTGTTCAAAGCTGTAATTTCAGGCAATTTCCCAGTTGCACTACTCAGTTACCCAATGGGTATGTCATGGTATGGCTACAGCTATACCAAGACATGCTGCCATGGTAATGAAGTGTGAAGGGAAGACAGTCTGGGCAAAACAGGTCAGTACAAACAACACAGCAGTAAACCAGAAATGAAATGTGAAGTGTATGCTAGGTAGATGAGTGGAAGGAAACAATGTGAGAGGAAAAAAAAAAGGGTTTTATGAAAAATAAACTGTATGAAAAAGTTTAGAAAGCATTCTAGTAGATGAACAGCTCTACCTACTTTACATTGCATTTGTGCCAGTTTAATATTTAGTAGAAAGGCTGTTTAAATTAAAAAGCAGTACTTCAAAAGAGTAACTGATGTCAAAGCAAATACTTCATAATGAAGAGCTGCTTCTTAGGTCAGCAGGTCTGTACTGGAAACGTAAGTAAATCTGCAGCTAATGCAGTTTCATGATCAGCCTGTGAAGCAGTACTAATTTGTATCTTGATGCTAAAACAAGCCTAGATTTCCCTTGTGGCAGTAATGGGGAATGAACTCATGAGAACCTGAACCTACGATACAACTTTTTTACATTACTTTAGAAAAGTTATAAGGTACGTGAAACTGTGAGGAGCTCCCTGCACCAAAACTCAGCATTTCCCAAACTGCAATCGTATCTATTGATTTACTATTTATACCCAGAAGACTCCATAGCAATGAAGCATTATAGAATTTCCCCTACACATTTTTAAATGCAAAATTCTTGTATTTCAGAGACATTAACAAGAATCAAATAAAAGAGCACATAGAAACTTTTTCTAGTCGCCAACCCTCCAGCTGAAAACAAATGCTACATGGCTGTGTAAGAGCAAATCAGAAAAAAGGAAAGGCAGAAAACAAACAAAACAGAAATCCTACCTTTACAGGAAGGAAGAGGAAATTGGTAAATACACAATTGACAGTTAAAAATGTCTAGTCAGTACTTCTTCAATCCATGTAGTTAATACAGGAGCACTGTTACCTTATAGTAATGATCTCCCCTGGGTTTGCATGGATGTACCAGCTACAGTTGATTCGGGCAGGATACTCAGAGGGCCACCCTGGACTTGTGATTGTCCCACTTGGTGATCGAATTTGTTCTGGAATATCTCCACAAGCTAAAAAAATACATATATATTGAAAGCAACTTGATTAATGCCGTTTTTTAAAAAGCCAGTAGGACAAAAATCAATCAACACTTATCAGGGAAAATCTCCTACTGAGTTAGATGAGGTAGCATCAAAAGCAATGTGTAAAGGAGTTCATAATGGACAGAGGTCACAACATGTCAACCAAAAGATGTTTTCCAGTGTTGCCAGTATAGAAGTTTATACTAATGTCAATTAGTACTACAGATTAAAAACAGATCACTCTATACAGACTTTGACAACTTTATCAGTAATGTGAAAGATTTTGTATTTCCTAATTTTAGTTTTAGCCTTCACAAAGACTCAGTTCAATTTAACTATGCATTTACACCTTATGCTGAAAAATGCATTAGAAGGTGAAAAATAAATTAAAGCAAAATAATCAAGTAGTTGAAATTTCCTGTCTTAGGAAGACCCAGTTCCTGGCCCTCATTTAAATATCCCTTCTAGCCCTTGGCATGGAAATTGTCTTCATAAATGATTCCAATGCTTGGAAGGCAAAGAGCACTTCCGGCAGCACACTTCATTTACAGATATTAAAAAAGTTAGGTTTACAAGAGATTATTCTTAATAGGGACTTCTGTAACTACATTTCCAATAACGGACTAGAAAGATTGTATTTATAGGACTAATTCTATGCAACTGAAGTAACTCAGCCATTTGTATTCTTACTTTATTATAGGTGTAGCTTTCTGTATTGGCCTTAACTCAGTTGCTCGTTCCTTTCACTGGAGCGTTCTCAGCTCTGTTCATTTTATTTCAAGTAATGTACATATTAGTTTTGTGGTTTTGTTTTGCTGTTGTTTTTTTTTTCCCCTTTAGCGGCCTTATATCCAACACCTGTCATGAAGCATATTCACAACCTTCACAAAAATAGGAAGGCCAGAATACTCTCGCTACAGAATCTGAAATTATGAGGAAGTTTCAGAGGTCAGAAAACACATTAAAAATTAATTGCCTTCTGTGCTTTTATTTTACAATTTCCTCACTGCTAGTCCAAAACTTGTGGGCTCTCGAAGTTTACTGGTAGCACAATCAGTTACGCACACTAGTTTAACACAAGAACTATTACAAATGAGGAGACATTTTCATTATTGTCTGATGATCAAAAGCTTTTAATTTTTTTTAAATTCTGAATATGTATTTGGTTAAAATAACAAATCAGAACTGATGCAGTGAACAAACATGATGAAGAATGAACTGCATTTGTAATAGTGCCAAAGTTGTAATAATGCAATCTGTAAACAGGTTATCAATTTTTTTTCTATTTTTATCCACAATCAAACTTTTAAGATCATTTTTCAAAACTATAGGGACCTGAAATTATTGATGAGCTCCAATACAATAAGAAGTTATATTCTTAAATGATTATTATTACTTAAAAATATTTCTATATGGCATGACAAATACATTTCTAAAAATAGGTTTTAAAGGATTAAAAGACAAAAAAGCTGGCATATGCCTGCATTTTCTGTATTAGTGTAAATATAGAACTCTAGAAACAAAAATAAAACTCCACAAATTTACTGCTTTCATGTACAGTTGTAAGAAAACATTGTTTTAAACAGGTTTTTTATTAGAGCTTTATTCATGCTGCACAGTTAAGTATCAACATACTTCAGCTATAGAATGTAGGACATGCCCTAATATCTAGGGACAAAAAAAAAAAAATCTCAAAATAGAGAAAGATATTATTTTATTTGAATATTCAATCAACTGTTCCCTGGAACATTTCTTGGTTTAGTTTTGAGCAAACCCTATAGGTGGTGCTCTAACACCGGGATATTTTGGAACCCTGCTCCTGTGTGAATCATCTGCATATACTTTACATCTGTTCAGACAAGAAATGGAAGGACTGGAAAGAAAACCGGGTTATTCACAATTAAATGCTGAAATAAAATAGCAGTTTTCACAGGATCGAAATAAAAACACATGTAAAAAAAATAGAAGGATGTGTAAAACATTTTGTACCAAGCTCGCAGATGTTGGCAAGCAATTCCATGCTCTACTTGGTTACAACTGAAATAGTGCTGTGCTTAAAATAAGCTGCCTTTGGGTGAAATTTATACTATTAAAAGTTCAGCTGGGTTTTGATATTTACAAACTGACATATGAGATTTTGTCACTGAGAATCTCTAAGGAATCTTTTAAATTTCCCTAACAAAAACCTTATACCAGAAGATAATCTATTCAACATATGTTCATTCAGTTTTACAAAGTTCACCTGCTAAAAATTAAGCATACTATACATATATGTACAGCATGTGTCTGGTGAACAGGAACCTCTAAACACTGCTAGCAACTGTAAATTACTACTATGCAATTAGCTTTGCAACCTCCTATGCCAGCACAGCGCACCCTGACAACTATAAACTACTCAATCCGATCCCCACAGTAGTACAAGCAGTAACTTTTACTTGTTATATGAGTTTAAACGGAAGAAATTACACATGGGAAGCCTCTGTAACCAAGGTGGTATTTTCAGAGCACCATGAAAACTTCCAGTTTTACTCAAATTCAGGTTTTTTAGCCTTTGTTTGCAATACCAACCATATCTCTATATTTTCCATATTCTGTTGTTTAAGATGGCTTTTTCTTTGTTTCCACTAAAGCCAACATTAAAGAGCTGAGGGCAAACTAGGACCACTTCCAGCACCATGCAATATGGGAAGAGAGCAGCAGACTAAGGAGGGGCATGAGGAAGCAAGAATGATCAGAGGCACTAAGATACAGGGTAAACGATACTGCGCTTCTGCTGTAGGAGAGACAATAACTCAACTGAAGAAAGTCTGCATATCACAAAGTGGGGATTCAAAAAAAGAAAAAAAAAAAAGGAATGGACTTGAAAAGGGAATCACAGCTTCCTTAACTGAAGGTTAGCCAGATAAGCTAAATGTACTTGCATACTTGGTATACATTCATGCACTGAAATCTCTTACTTGTAACTCAGGAGACAACAGAAATCTCCCATTTGCTTAAAAAGTATATAAAGGTCAAGATCAACTGTGTAGAAGCTGCACTTCAGAAGTGCTGTCATTTTGAGAGAGAATAATTTCTCAGACAGATTTTTAAAATCAAGGATAACCTTTTGAAATAGAAACAGGCTAAAAAGGAGTTTACTTTATAAAGATAATAGCAAGCTTTTTAAAATCAATTTCTGACCCTCTGCTTAACTAGAATGTTTCTTCTAAAGCTTTTGAGAATATAATGTAACATACATTTTATTCATGTGTTTGTAAACATGGAGAATGTGAGCAACATCAAGAAGGGCATGGGAATCAAAAAAAGCAATTCAACTGACAGCACATAAACCAGACATGTATGAATAAAGGCAAACGTCTTTTCACTAAGTTGTGAAGAATTTGCACTTCTAATTTCAATTGCTAGTGGCCCTGCAGACATTTGTCATGCAGGTCAGTTACATCTACAGGAACTTAAAATTACAGGAAAACTGACTAGGTTTGGAATAATTTATTAAAAGTATTAAAATTACATAAGAAAACAGCACAATGAAAATTAGAAGAGTCAGGAAAAAAGATGAGTTTGTAACGGAGGTAGAAGCACAAAACAAATTGAGAAGGTTGCACTAGAGAGAAGCAAAGATAGTCTGATGCATGCCCAAGATGTTTTCAAATCTCATGCTGGTGGTTATAAGATTTTTGGGTGGGAGCAGCTCCCTCCTGCACAACTATTTCTCCGTGGGTGTTGTCTCTGCTTACATTCCTCTCAATTCCCCTGTATTCTTTGGTACAATTCTGCTCATCCATCTCCTACCTGCTTTAAACTCTTTCCTTTGTGAGCCTTTATTTTATTAACAATCTATTTGCAGTTCTGTTACTCTGCCATTACTCTGTTCAGTAGATTGCAGTACTGTAATTAGGACTGAAGATGTTTCACAGATAAAATAACGGTCCAAAAACACTGCTGAGAGGATAAGCTGTGCATGTGGTTTTCTGGTGTATATGGATTTTCTTGTAGGCTTTTTAAAAACATGTACAACTGTTTCCTTATTCCCTTCTTCCTGAAATTTGTTTACCACCCCACATTACAGAATATGACCGTAAACCACCTACGGGATGTTGACTGGTAAACAGAAGAGAGCCAATGAAAACTTTACAGTACAAAATTCAACTTGCAAGTTATAACAAGAAAATAATTGAGAAACCTATGCAAAAATTCTGTAGCAAGATCTAGAGAAGTAAAGTACCGGTAGTAACAGTGAACAACATGTCAAGGAAAAAAGTCACTTCAGAAAAGCAGGGAGAGGGAGATTAGGGATTTATCTTCACAGTAATGCCAGGAGATTAGTTGAAAAGATAAAAGAATTAGCTTTCAATGTGAACCACAAGATGATAAGGTATGCATTATATTGGACATGGTAAGGACATGAATGCAGCTGGATAAATGATCTAAAGGTGTTTAAAACAGCTTAGAGTAAAAAGAGAATAATGTTGTGATAAAGTCTAAACCATGAATAGGGAGGATAATTATTGCATTTGTAACTCTCAGGAGCCACTGAAAGTCTTATTTGGAGAACTACAGGGGAAGAAGGCATAGGAATCTTTGCCTCCAGGTCAAGCTGTAAAGCTTTAATTTAAAATGGCTTTTGCTCTGCAACAGAGACACACTCAGTAAAAAGGATTTTTTTTTTTTTTTTTTTAAATTGTTGTGATCAAGTGCTTTCACCAGTGTAGGAGTTCTTTAAAACAGAACAGGGGGGATTGGGTTTGCAGCTGTGACAATTATGGTGCTTCATACCCCAAAGACAGATGTGAAAATATTTCTCAATTGTTCAGATTTTAAAGGCATAAACACTTGTTCTCTAGTGATAGCTTATACACAAGAGACAACATTCTATTACTGCTGTTGGTAGAAAAAGCGTGCTCGTATATTAGAGGTGTACCTGCAACTTGGCAGATATAATATACAGCAGAAGCATAAATACCAAAGACCACAGAGGTCTGTGCTATTAGAACATAATTTAGGAAGGTAGGTCATGTAGCCTTACAGCGGCAGCATGACAGGAAATCTACCATCAAGACAATCATTTCATTTTAAATCCCTTCTCAGTAGCAAACTGTCCAAGAAAATCACTTGCTTGGTTTCAACACCAAGCGGAAGTTGGATTTAGAAAGATTAAAGGCCAGATGTCTTTGGTTCTATTTTACAGAAACTCTGCTTAAAATTGTTCTGATAAATATAAAGTTCTCCAGGTACGCTTGATGAAATATATAATCTGCAAGTTCAAAAACATGTTTGGGAGACCCAGATTGTTTCATCTAAATCCATCCCCACCTTTTATACTTGGGCCCATACACCTAACATTTAAGATGTACACACAAAAGAACTGCAAGGAAAATGCCACTGGGTCTGCCTACACACGTTCTTCAGGTTTTCATTAACAGACCACCCCCATCCCCATTATCTCAAAATTCTCCAGTGAAGAATTTTCAAATTATATTAAGATAGAAACTTTAATAATAAAACATTTATTTTTCCCCAGCTGGAAAGCTATTTTAGAACACAGGACAGACAGAACTACTTTTTTATACACATATATATATATATATTTTTTTTTTAATTTATTTTTAAATGGAAGTCCTCACTGGATCTTTCTTCTCAGTAGTTAAAGGTCTGTCTACCAGCTGCTGTTATCTTGTGTAGAACGTACATTGTGTTCTCCTCTTCTTGGCACTGCCTATTCAAGCATGCTGGCCACAGCACTGAATGCAGAGTCAAAAATTCCATTCACCTCTTGCCAGCAGATGCTTTTGCCTGTATTGCGACCTGTGACACGACTGTTGCAGTAAACAAAGGGGTGAAGGGCTGTTAAAACATCCTGAAAGCTGCATAGCTAGATTTTAGGCTGCCTGTGTATCTCAAACAATCCAATTCCAGCAATAATTGTTCCAACAGTGGCAAGTACCTGTGCTGTTATTTATTATTTACAGTGTGCCACAAATGTACTACGCATGATCCTTGGTGCATTGCTACTGTTGAAAAGCAACAACATTCTTCATGATGCAGCACAAGAATGTATAGCAAAGATCTTCTATAACTAGACATTTGACAGTCTTTGAGTGGCAAACAATGGAAGGGAAAAAGAAGGCAGTATGGTGTAACAGAGACCATCCACTGCCCACACATTTATCCAAAATCTTAACTGTGTGCACAAGTAGCAATGTAATATTTGAAGTGATACTGCAAGGATAACTACAGTGAGATGTGCAAGCTGTTGCCAAAAAGGGTAAGTTTGCATTTTGACTCTTTATTTTATGAGAAGGGTGTGAAAATCAGTTTGACATCCAGGGATTAGTGGCAGCTTCCCTATGGAAACAATCAGGCTTGTATTCTTCCACCAGCTGAAGAAGAGTGTTTGTCTCCCCATTTGCACATATTCTGAGTATCCGTATCATCAAACACAACTCCAGCTTAGCTGGCACTGCTTACCATCTGAAGAAGAGACTATATACCGGTATCACCTAATGCCTCAATGGACATACAGTCACCTCACTAACACAGCCCAGTCCCAACCGTGGCTGCTGCCCAGAAGAGGCCTCGGACCAACCTACTGGAAGAGAACATAGCAACCTTTGAGCAGCACACGCTGCTTTTATACCTCATATTCTCCCAGCATCTCATCAGGTTCTCAGTTTCATGAGTTCTAAAATTCTTTTTTTCTTGTATTAAGGAAACTGTGCAGTCATGTGTACCGTAGTTTCAGTTACTGCTTCAATCTAATCAGGTGAAACGCATAACTCCTGGATTTATATTATTTGATAGTAGCAGTGTCCAAAATTACATTTCAATAAATTTCATTTCGCAAAAACTTTACTGTGGAAAGAAAATATCAATTCAACTTAAACCAACTTTTCTCTTAGTTCAATGTTTGTATGGAAAAATAATTAAGCAGTCCACTTAGAAAGGCATAATCTGTTCATGAGCATGCAGGTATCAATTTTATCTTATGAGAATTTTTCCATGTTCCAGTTGCTTCATTCCTTATTACATGCTGCAAAAGGCAGTAATAATTTTTATAGCCAAATATCTCTTCATAAGATACCAGGTGGCTTTCAATATTTACTATTTAAGTCATGCATGAAATTTAAACATTACAAAAAATGACTTACCCGTTGACACTCCTGAAATATGCACATTTTCAGAATGTTCTGCAAGAGCACCATTTCCTAAAATTAAACATAATGAATAAGCTAATTTCCAAGATAAAATTTGTAAAAATTCTTCAGATACCCTTTTACAGAACTGAAAGAACAAAACTGAAGTTATTTTAATTAATATTAAACGTTAAAGGTCCTACATTCATTTTATGGTAAAACTTAGAGAAGAACTACAGAAAAAGTTACTATACAATGAAAATAAAAAATAAGCATCACTGGTGTACTAGGAACAACTTAAATATACTAGAAAGTTAAGGAATGAGAGATTGATAGTAGCAAAGAGTTTTGAGAAACTTCAAGCATTTTAGATGGTACATTTTGCATGATTTTGCACCAAGTGTTATTTTCTTTTCAGGAAAGGTTTATTTCAATGCATCATCCCTGTCTCCTCCTAGATCAAGATTTGTAAGTAAATGCTATGCAAATAAAGACATCTGGGGGAAGACATCCACCTACTTCATAATGAATTACAGCCAGAAGGATGCTTCAGATACAGCCAGGAACTAGCTACCTTCCAGAGTAACTCCCCATCAATGTTAATTAAAACTAAGTATGCTTCCAAAGGTGAACAATGAGACCCATGTGGTCATCAAGACTTAAGAGACAAAAAAGTTATTCCTCCAAATCTCATACTAGTTTGTACTCCCCTTCAAAGTAAAAGAAGTGGTAGCCCTGTTATATGATGCGACAGATCTAGTTGTATTTGTGCACATTTCCCTACTGAACAGCTCTCATTCTCCTGTCCTTTACTCAACATCTTTTCTTTTAACCTTTACAACAAATCTTTAATAAAAAATTCCAGGCATTTCAAGAGGAGAGAGATACTTTCATAAATAAGCTGCTTCGAATATAGGCAGTGAATCCAAAATTTAAAATACATCACTAAGCAAATTTTAAAACCACAACTCTTAATCCCTCAAAGTTTTGTAATATTGAGGATTTGCCATGTCACACAGATTTTCATACATGGGAAATCAGTTGTTCTACCAGCACTGCAATGTAAGTGCAATATGTTTGGGTAACAAGAACCCTAAATACATGAAGAAAACTCAAATTCTTTTATGCTAAGCTTAAAGACTGTTAGAGGTGACCTAGAACATAGACATCTAAGCTAAGATCTCAATGCTCCTCCATTGCACTGGTTACAAATAAAACGTTTCAGAAATTGCTCCCAGGATTGACACCAAATGCACAAACACGTATTTTTTTTAGTTCCTAAAGACACAATACAGTCAGAAACTTGATGATCAGAATTTGTAGAAAAATACTAAGTCTAATTTTTCTTTAAAGAAAAAAATAAAATAAATTCTTAGGCTCTTAAAAGTGATGCGTTCGTGGCTCCCCCCCCCCCCATTTTAATGTACTGATTTCACTGCATATATTCACATACCAAGGTTTTTTGTCTCAACTTAAAAAAAAAAAATCCATACTGTAACAATTCTCAATGTTCAAAAGACAGAAGTATTTTAAACCAAAACCGATTTCAAATACTGTATTAGCAAACAACTATTTTATAATTAAATTACTTTCAAAATTAAAATACCTGTAAGTTTTAAAAAGCTATTCTCCAAATAATTTCTCCATTTTGCATATAAACTGACATGCTGAGGAATGTTTGCCACTCTGATTTTATGTCTTCAGTAACACTTAGCTCTAAATTTACAAAATAAACACCATCTTTGCTGTGGTTTTTACCTGTAACTGATTGCACAGAAGTACATTTCTGATTGTCTTGTTTTCTATTATTTCCATCAACATAAGGAAAACTTTAACACATTTCAAGATCTCTTGTTTTAAGCTAAAAATCGCTTACCAGTATTCCATTTTTCAAATTACCATAGGGATTACTCAACTTTTTTGTACTTTCAAAAAGGGGTTATTAGCACATACAGCTATATCTGTAGTTGTTATTGAACACTGAAAATGAGCAGCATGACAAAAAAGAAGGAATTCAGAGATATTTAGAAATATGAAAACCCCAAAGTAATTACATTGAAGACAGCCAGTATCTGGGCACTCCATTGATAGCCCCAGAATCTGAATTACAGACAGGCTGCCTATACATAAAGGCCAGGAAAACAAAAACCCTGTTATCAGATAACCCTGTTATCAGTTCTGATAAAAATACAATAACAAAACATGATAATACTGACATTACACTGAAGTGATGGAAAGAAAAGCAATGTGCATATAAAAAATTGAGAAAAACTATAAATCAGTAATGAGAAGCACACTAAAATGGGAACTCACATCCAAATCCTATAAGCATTGACTGAGAATTAATGGCTTAAATTAAGAGGAAAACTTAAGTCAATATCCAAAATGGAACACTTTAATATTTTCCATTTAAATATGCTTTATGATCTAACTATTAATCTCTTGACATAAAGTGATGTCACATTTATTGTCAAACTAACTTCAGTGATTAGTCAGAAGCAGCACTAATGTGTGATGATGAAGCCTCAACTCAGATCCAAGTACTATAATATCAAAATAAGGTGGTTTTTATTAAATTATTTCCTTCCCAATAATCCTTCATTACATGAAAGATGAACCTTAGAAACCTTTCAGATTATTACTTCCTTTTTTACTGGAAATTGTCACTGAAACAGAGTGTGTTCAGACACCATTTAAACGTTACTAACTGCTGACACCTTTATGAAATTTTTAGGCAATGATCCTTATATGATCTCAACAATTATGTCACATGGTTCCATATAAACTGAGCCCACTAGAATATCAATATATCAGATAACAGATCAGTAATTTCCATTAAGATATGAGAACATAATTATCTTTGAAATTCCTGTCAGTCTATTTAATACAGCACACTGAGTATATATTTTTTTTTTCCTTAGGCCATCAGTAAGCTTTCCTATTCTTGATCTTTTAAAGAAATATTTATTTTTCATTCCCATTCGAACCTGAAGTTCAAAACTGAAACAGGTGTCACCTAACAAAACTTAACACAAAGTTTGCCCCCATCAGTTACAGGAGCTGGTTAAGTCCATGTGATAGCACAGTGCTGGAAGATGCACACTGAGAAGCTCCTGCACAAATCCATTCTGCCTGCAAGAAACTGAGTTAGTTTTTCAAAACCTGTCATCTTCCATCACTTTTTTTGGTGATTTCTTAAAAAAATAATTAAAAAAACACTTGTGTAACCGAGACTATACCCATCTCCTTCAGATCCTTTTATAATTACTTATGATTTGTCATACAAATGGATCACTTATTTTAGGTAGTATTAAACACAAATGCCTATCAACTTTAGTCCTACAGCTTAAGATATGGTCAGCAACTGCATTTAAGTTAAAAATTCAAATGGACAAGGCTCAAGATAAAAATGAGTGTCTACTATGTTTTTTCTAAAAAAAAAAATATCAAAATAGAATCTTGGACAAATAGGATACATGATATGTTAAACCACATGTTAAACCTACATGTTAAACAAAAGTACGGAAAATACTTTTAATGGCTTTTACGCATACATGGGTTTGTTACCACCATCACTGGTAGTATCTCTAAAGATTCCTTGACTGCAATAAAAAAAAAATCAGCCCATTGGTTATTAAGTGAGTTAGATTCTTTATAGAGTGTGTTTACAGTATGGAATAATCTCCGATTTCTGAGGTGCCTTTCTATCTTGAACAACTTAAATCTCTTCAATGTTCAAAGTATGGTTATGGTCAAACTTGGTCACTGATTCCAATGGACTCATCCATAAATTTTTATTTTATTTTCATAGCACAAAGCCAGTCCCTTTGACCTTCATCAGTTTTTTCTACCCCACTCAAATCTTCTGAGCTGAGATGCTGTCTTGTCTTAGGAGCAGGAAGAAATAGACAACAAGTAGTTCCATGAACACTTGAATTAATTCCTTTTGATTTGTGTCTCACAGCTGACTGACCACAGAAGCAGGCAAGAAGACACGAGGTTTGCCTTCAGGTTTTCTGGCAGTTGGGGCATTTCTCCGCTATCAGTCTATATGAAACGACATTAAACACCCCCACCCGCCCCTGCAAAACCCAACACCCTCACAACACCACTTCCAAACATCCTGGGCAAAGAGGCATGAGCCCTATACGGAGTCTGAAGAGGAGAACAAAACCCTGTGGAACATAAAAAAACCATAGCCTTGGAAGGTATTTGACTTGCTAACATCTTCTGAGTTTCATCACAGACAGGAAAATAAACACAGGACAGGGGAGTGGGAACAAGGCTGGCAACAAGGAAAACATCACAGTAGCAATCACTCCAAGCAAACTACAGAGCAAAACTATAAGGGGAAAGTGTGGAAAAAACAATGCTTTCACACTTGAAAAACATGACATGTTTGGAAAAAACAGTTGCCAAGTTCTACAAATTTGAAACCCAGACAGTAGCAGGGATGCTCAGACTAATGTGGAGGCTAACAACAATGCAACAGCCTTCACTTTAGGATGTTACCCCTCTACACCCCTCCTTCCCAATAGCCTACACAGCACAGCTTGCTGTCAGACAGGGAAGAGTATCATCAGACTCAAAGGATTATCTGCATATAACTTCAGAGCATAAAACTAAGCCTACAGTCCTGAAATGAGCTTCTCCTCTAAGTTTCACTGATATTCTTGCAGTTTTCAAAAAGGATAGCCAAACAGATTTCTCCTCCTTCCCCCCCAATAATTATGTGTCCCTCTTAGTCAAAGCATTCAGATTAAACAAGAGAAGCTTCCACATTCCAGATATATGAACTTGGAGGTTTCAGACAAAGAACAAGAAGTTTATCTAAATACTGATGTATTTGAGATAGTAAATAATGACTCCTAAATGAAAACCCCATTTTAATTTCAATTAGACTAAAACCAGTAATACAAATGCACAACGAAGTGATGAATATTGTAAAAGCGCACCCAAAAAATCTGGTACACGTTACTTTGTCCACAGTGATTGTAAAATCAAATTTTATATCTTCAGTTTGGAAGAACATCATGTATTTGGGAATCCGTTAAATCCAGATTGTGTTTTACAGAAAAATTAACTTGACTGTTGAAATGAAAAAGGAAAAGAAAAAAAATCCATAGTGGCAAACACCACATTTAAGTTACCTTTCTTTTTGCTGTTAGACCACAACAGAAATAATGCACACAAATCTCCAGTGAAGCTAAATTCTTCAATCTCAAGATTAAGCCTCTGCCATTAGCTTTAACAGCCAAATTACAACCCCCCTATAAATAGAACTGTATAAACTGAGGAACTGCTGTAGCTGAATGGCTATGAAGAGAGAGCCTTTTCTAAACTACCTTGAGTTAAAAGGTACTCTGGTCCACAACGAATGCTATATAAGCAGACTGAACAGGGTATTTCTCTTGAACTGCAATTATCAGGATCAAGAGATCAACAACACTTCCTGTATACCACGTGTTTCCGAACACCCTTTATCATGGTACGTGTTCAACCTGCTTTACTTTAGACAATGTACTTCCATGACCAAACTTCCTTTCTTCATCCTACTTCCAAAATTCCTGTCTACTCTGTACCTTACAATGAGTAAGATTAACCTGTTTATGCTGCCTCTTGTCAGCTGAAGTTACCTTGCATTAATCTTCACCAAATCTTGCTTCTAACTGACCAAGTGTGCATGATGCCACCAAAATAAGAAACTTACTGTACACTTCCATGAATAAATTGGTGCTGCCTTACATATCACTCCACTAAAAAGCCACTTAGCAATGGTCCTATGATGCCCTAGTCTAAAAATAGCAATATCCTTCTTGATCTGGAGATATGGAAGCTGGAAACATCCATGATGCCTCTGTAACATTCCAGCATGCTTCTTGAAAAGACCCCTTTTGCTAGCACATTTTGTGACACTCCCAGCCAGGGGCCGTTCCTGCCTTCCTGCGAATATCTGAGCACCATTATGCAGAAACAAGTTCCACCTGAAGACGCCGTGTGTCAGGCTGAACCGCAGTCACACTTGTCTGCTGACTCTGTGGGAGAAAAGTGCAAAGGCTAACTGCCTACCCATCATACCTGTGGTTAATCTAAGGTTAAGATGTTACAGCTCAGAGCAAAGTATGCAGGAGATCAACAGAAAAACAAGTACTATCACCTTCTTCCAGATAAACTAGATGATCTTTAAAAGTCCCTTCCAACTCGAGCCATTCTATGATAAAAATATTTGTTCAGCATTTAACCCAAAATACGACATTGAATTATTTAGACGTAGGTCACATGCAGTTAATGAGCCAAAAAAATTAGGTAAGATCCTCCTCAGTCTTTTGGCTCATCATTTACAACCTCCTCATCTCCTGAACGCTTTGCACCTATATTTATTAAACTACTGCACATTTAGAACTAAATGTATTAGCTGCAGGGATTTTAATGCTGTAACAGCAAAAACCTGTATGTCCACAGGCATATGGCCATACTGCTGCCAAACTCAACTGTAAAGCAAGAGTAGTAGTAGACAGTGAATTGAGATTATGCAATTGAGAGAAAAAAAACCACTTTCTATAATCTCAAATTAATGTGATTGTACAAAAGGGACTCTACTTGTTATTTCATCCTTTATAACCTAGAAAAGTCTCTGAGAATATCTTTTTGGCTTCTCTGTACTTTCTCTTCTGTCTGTGCAAAACATGTTCTACCACTGCTAAACCGCTAATACAGAAATTCAGGCTTCACTTTCGTCAGAAGACAGGAACAGAACTACATGTGCAACTTCAACATTACGAGAGACAAGGAACTGAAAGTGGAGCAAATAGAAAGAAAAAAAAAAGCGCAGTCTAAGCATTTGAAACTTACCCTCCCAGAACAGTTCATGAAATAAACAGTATTATTGCTACAGGGAATGCTTCAAACTAAGGTGCAGCAGAGCTGAGAGTACACAGTCCACTGAAGCCAAGCAACATTTGTTATGTCTCTATTTTCAGTAACAAAGCGAAGCAGAAGTGTCATTCCCAGATTCCTACTGAAACCAGTCACAGCATTTACAGGTGACACCATCTTATTATTTCCTGCCTTCTGATGGCTTAGTTTGCAATCACTGCATCCTTTTGATTAGAGTTATGCATGAAATCAAATTAACACATTTGTGCACCAACAGGTGTTTGGATTAACTACTCAAGATAAGATTAATGATCTAGAGTCATCTAATATTTTCACATTTTCATTGTTCTTTTTCATACAGTGCATTGCCTTTTTGACCAGAAGTTTTTGTCCTACACCCAACTGCTACTTACTTCCTTGACAAAGGGCAACACATGCTTTTGCTGAAGTTCATATATTTCATGACAAAATGAGAAGCATCGTGAGAAGTGACAGTATTGACTTTTAAACATTAACTGATCAATAATCTTCAGGTTAGCTGCAGAATCTTTGCAAGAGTTATAGAAAAATTTTGTATTATTTATTTTTAAATTAAGAGTTTGGTGTCAACTAGTTATGTGCAGATCTCTTCCGTATTTCCTTAGGATTCGGTACTGGAAGTCATAGGAATTTCAGGTGGTCATTTGTAAAACAGCATCAAGCTGTGCAGCAAGATGTAAATTATCCTTCAGGTAACGGAAGGATTAAATAATCATTGCTTTTAATAGAAAATTACACATGCAATAGACAGAAACATTGAGAGAGTGCATACTGCTGTGCAGACATCAGCCAGAATTCTCTACTAAAGGCAAGCTGAGCAACCGAGTGACAAGATTTATTCCAAATCCCTACAACAGAAGAACATCTGCTACAAAGAAGATACAGTAAATATATCTAAAATTTCAAACAGTGAAAGCGAATGTTCACCTGAAATGAGAAAGTTGTATATTCAAATACTACAATGGCATAATTAATTTCTTTAATTAAGGAAAGAATAAAAATGACTAACAGATGAAACTATGCTGAAATAGTGGCTTATTTAAATATGTTTATGATACAAAAGCAAGAAATAAGCACATAAAATTTCACTGTAAAAACAGATAAAGCACAACATTTGTTTACAATACTCAATGCTGTTATTTTATGTAGTACCATTTTTATTTTAGACCAACTGTGATTTAGTTTTATTTAGAAAACTAAGAACTAGAGAATCAATTCTGCAATGGAATTGTTTTATGTAGGTTTTAGATTCTTATTTTCACTTTTTACAACAACCAATATCTACCATTTTGTGCTTAGAAAATTATTGCTTGGGTATAAAACAACGGGTATGGTGCTGCTGAAAGTCTGCGCTGTATACTTAAAACCTGTTGTCCAACATTGCATTTTTGTATCACCCCCTCATTATTATACTGTCCTTTCCTCCTCACAGAGGGATTTTAAATGACATGTAGCTGCACGATACTTTTGAAAACCAACTCTTTATTCATCTCTTGGTGAATAAGCACAGCCAGGAAGTTTCCAAATCTACATTCACTGTACAGAGTCTAAACCCAAAGTTAATCAGTACTTGACTGAACAATAGCGCATACTTTTATACCTATAATCTTGATAACACTGACTTAAAAATGTCCAAAGAAAAATATTCCAATTCTTTTACATTCTTCAGCATTGTAACATTATTCCCTCCATCAAAAAGTCTGTGCTCATTCTTCAAAAATTGACTATTAAAACAGGTACTCTAAAAATCAAAGTTATTGCTTTGAATTTGAAGAATATACAACGGTCGGGTCGTAACAGGTACATTAACTTCTCTACCAAAACCACCAAATATATCCTTTATTCCTGATAATTTTATGGTGTTAACTTGGGATTTGTCTATGTTAGTATTTTATTTCAAATAAGGGGCATGCTTCTTAATCTCCTGATCTGGTCCACTTACTCTGCTTTGGTTCACATCACACTGTGGCCTTGGAACCACCAAACTGGGTTCCTTTTAGATGACACGCTCCTACTGGTAACGGGTACTCACTCCTCTGGGCCACACTAGAGCTAGTCCATGGAAAACCCTTCAGCAATGTATACATTAGATCTTCACCGTAACTTGTTTTGCTCCACAAACCCGCTCCTGCCAGGCTGATGCAGAGATACCTCCACCCACTCAACATCCTAGGTGTGCTCTTCGCTCACCACAGCTCCAGTGCTGCCCAGGAAGCTCCACCTCGACTTCAGACATAAGCTTCATAGTCTCCATGGTAATTCTGTGTGAGCAACGCAAGTTCCTTTTCTGGATTCATTAAGCACTGCATACATTATTCACTAATATTATACCAATTCTGAATGCTGTTGCAACACACAAAAGAAAATTTACACAATTCCATATAAACCATAACAAGATGCTAGCCTAATGCAAATTTGACACAGATGCTGCCAACCAAATGATCTTGAGTGTCCAAACACAGCCCTCAGCACCACTGGGATACATCAAGGAAACATGTGGAAGATGCTACAGTCTACAATGTGAGCTCCCGCATTCGTACTCTATAGGTGTGGTGGCTTCTCAGTCAATTTCCACTCTTCCTTCTCCCTTCCATAGAAAGGGACAGCTCTCCCTTCCATAGAAAGGGACAGCTCTCCCTCATTGCAAATCAAACTGCGAAGCAGCCAGCAGTTCTGTACTTGGTTGTGTTTAATGCAGCACAAACCTTTTCTTTGGGTGTACCAGCAGGAGAGACTCTCACAAGACAGAACAGGAAACACCTTTGAAAGATCTTTGCACCCCAAATTAGCAAGATAACCCGAGGTTCCTTTATCGTAGGTTGCAAAAGAGAAGCTAGAGTAGTAACTATAGCAACTCTGATTTAATGCTGCAGGTGGAAAAAAACATATTGGGTCATACCTGTAAATCCCATGAGACAATTTTTAATTGAGTATATTGTTCTTAAAATACAAAAGCTAAAATTAATAACTAAAACAACTTAAGAAGAAAGTTCCAGCAAAACCAGTTAAAGTATCTCGGCTGTAGTTATAAAAGGTGGGGACAGAAAAGAACCTGGCCTTTTTTTTAATTCTCACTCAAAAATTCCACAAACTATTTATAGACAGCTCTAATATACTTGGCAGCAAGCAGTGGAAATTGGAAATCTAGCAGAAACACTGGCTCAGCTTCAACAAGATTCCCGATTTTAAGCACATAAGTAGTTCTATTCAACCTAGGTCTAGTCAAACCCTGTACTTCTGCCCAGCCAGATATGAAGGTAGTTACTTGACTGACCATTGCCTGCAAGTCGTACGTGTTCTCAGGTGGTTGTCTAACGCAGCATTTCAGATTAGACAAACTGAGAGTAGAAAAAAAAATCAGATTACTAAAACCAATTAAACAGTTCAAACAGTGAATGCAGTCTTCTAAATTACAGCTAAATCTCAAGTAACTTTAAAAAAGATAAGGAAATCTGAGGAAAAGGGAGTAGACCAGAAACTAGGCCAAAAAAAAAAAAAAGAAAAAAGAAAAAAAAAGGCAAGAGAGCCATCTCCTTTATAAGGCTTAGGTGCCTATTAACTGATTAGACCCTATCATGAACGTGAACGTAACAATTTGCCCTCCTATTCGAAAACATACACTGCTGTATTACATACAAATCCAGAAAAAGCCAAAGTTTCTAGCTATTTTAAGCAGCTATATTTAAAATAATAAAACTCAATTATTTTAACAAAGGACTGCTCAGAGCCTTTGTACATGTTCGGCTGCAGTAACTATTCTTTTCTTCTGAAATTCCATTTCAGATACTAAAAGTATTTCACATTTGAGAAGTGCCAGACTAGGGGAAAATTTCAATGTGTGGGCTGCACAGTGCTTATACAGTAGGGGGAAGAGCATTTCAGATTTGATTCATACTCTCCACGTGCTTTGTATTTTTATCTACTACAGTTTCTTTAAATCACTGTTACAGTAAAAAAACTAGTTTTGTTTTACCTCCATGCAGGTTTAGATTGATTTCCGTCTTAATTCCTTATAACTACAGGAACAAATGGCAGTAGGCAACAGTCTACATATAGCTGGTATATTTAAACAAAAAACACCACCAAAACCAAAACAAAAAAAACCCCAAACATCCATCTACAGTCAACCAGATTTTGATCAGAAGTTAGACAATAAAAGCAGGGCTTCAGGTCATATATTCTTAAGATATAATACAGCTTGTTATCCTGTTTTCTACAAATTATTTAATTCCATTCTGTCTTGAAAAAGTGCTAACAGAAGAAATGAAATCATTATTCCTAAACTAATAACAGCAGCCATCATAAATCTATTATAAGCTTGAAAGAAAGAAATGAAAATATTATCTGCTATTACCCCATGAATCCCTACCAGGAACCCTCAAAACACCCAAGCTTCTTGTTCCAGATGACAGCATGACTCAGACTTACAACCGATTTTTTTCCAAAAAAGACTTAAGTAGTGTAGGAGTACTTAATATTAGGGGGTGGGGGAGAATCACGAGGATTTTTGAAAAGGAAAACACTGCTCCACTGCTGCATCTTTATTACAGAGCCTACATTTCATGTGACCAACAACTCAAAACAGAAGAGAAAGAAAACACTAGTCATGTCAGAAGAAAAAAGAAAAAAATAAATCCACCTAAGATACATCCAGAGAATAATGGTGTCAAAATCCAGAAAGCTCATTGGATTCATAATATAAAATTACAAAATCTATTTATTTTAAATCTTTATTCAACAGATGGGTGAAGATGTTACAATTCGGGCAGAAATCAAGGAGGAAATTTCATACTTCTGACAGGAGCAAAAGCAGGCGATTGAAAAATCTAACCGTGATTTCCAGATTTGCTAGATTCTTTCTGGAACATTGGCCTGAGTAAACCAGGGGATTCTGGAGCCAAGAGTATATACCCGCTGAGCTTCAACCCTGCCCTCACAAAAATAAGAACAATAAATTAGAATTAACTGCAAAGCATCCCAGTGCATTCACTGAAATGACATAACTGAATTGAATGCAAGCCGTTTGCTGGAAAGGGTGGTGAAGCAGCAGTATATTTACATGCATATTTTGCACATACATCAAATATAAAAATCATAAAAGCACAGCATGTTTATTGCATCTAGGAAAAATATCCTCATTTGAAAGATAAAACTGTGTTTTCTTCCCTTCTTGCTACTTATTACTAGAAATAAAACTTTGATTTTGACAACCTTTTATACTTTTTAATGTGTTTTGGTTTCTTCCTGATAGAATTAAAAAGCACTGCAGAGTTCTCAAGAAAGCTTCTTTTCTTTAATTTACAAAAAAAAGTTCACAAAAACCACAGACCTTGCAAGTACTGGTGCAGACTTGTTTATGCAAAGTCTGGCAACTGGAGTTTTTAGACCCCTAGCACCTATTCAGACTGAAACTGAACTTACACAAAATGTCATGCAGTCTGCCCAACTATCTTCCAGTAATACAGGACAGAGTCTCTGTCCCTTATTAATGCTTCACTGAACTAATTAAAGTGTAGAAGTAACCTTGCACAATGTAACTCAGCATGCCACCAATTATACGAACTGCAACAACACATTAAAAAACACAGCCAAAGGAGGGAAGAACTCCTATGGCAACTCACTTCTTGCCTGTGCCTTTGACATCTGTAAAACAAAGCTGTTTGTTAATGTCATGCAAACACCCACGTGCAAAATTAATTTTATTATTTATTATGAACAATTTGATCTGTTCTAGTTATAGCAGACAGAAGTGAAGACGTCACAGTTTTGAGGGAACCACAACATGTAGATGCATCCATTCTCACTATTAAAAAGACATTCAATCCACATAGCTCTTGTCAGCTTCAAAATCTCAAATCACTACAATAGTAAAGGCTATTAATTAGCTACACTAATTTTTGAGACTTGCTGAAACTATGCTGCTTATTAAATAGCTTCAGGACTTAGGAAGAATAAGAGCTGAACTTGCTATAACTTGCCAGTCATAACATACTGCATTCCTCAAAATGCACTGTGAATCGCTTCTATTCAAACAAGACAGACATTAATAGAAGACAGATTGCCTGCAAGATATGAAATTGATTTTACTCAGATTAATAACTTTAATTAGGAAACAGATCTTAAAATTGCCAAGGCATACTCCTGGTACGAACATGCGTGCACACATACTTGCATGACTATGCTCAGCAACCATGTAAGAATTCTGTGTGTGGCAGCCTTGCTACTTTTACATTCTTTCCTTCAAACAAATTAGTTTCAAAGCAAACAAATGATAAGGGAAATATCCAGTAAAATTTATAATCCAGTAAAACTTACTTTATCTCCAGTGTTTTATGCAAGACCTATGTACACTTCAAGAAAACTCTGCTACAGCTACTGCACTGATTCAAGTTGATTCAAAATAGGAAACTTCAGGAAGCCCCATAGATATTTTAAGAAGTGTAGAAGTAGTATATATGTATTTATATAATTAAAAAAAAGAGAAACAGGTGTAAATCTCGAAGACCCAAACTAGTATTTCTATCCCCTCTCTTTGGAACACAGATTTTTTTTTTTTTTTTTCCCCCTTCAATGATACCTGCTATTAATCCTGTGATTCTTGTCCTGCAAGAATGATGCTGGTGCTCTACCTCACACATTAGCATGACTACACCTGTAAAAGGGTTTAACACCTTTTACTTTAGACACTATGCAGTGTCATAAAAATAAATTTGCAAAAAGTTTAGTCTCTTTAGTCACAATATCTGTAAAACACAGTAACATATTACTGCATTTTTTCCTAACAGCACTAATAAGCATTTATCATGATTATAGCTTTATTGTGTTAGGAACAGTACAAACAAGAAAAACAACTCTTGCTCCACAGAGCTCACTACTTTGTGAAAACTGTATATGCCACATTTTTATCAAGTAAAGGAAAACAAAATAGAAAAGCACAATATATAAAACAATGTGAAATCCCAGCCCACCAGGTGCCAAAACATCATCAGATGGCAGCACTTTACAGGAACCACAGCACAGTCAAGAGGGTTTGAAGAAAGCAAACATGATGGCTTTGTGTTTCCCATGGACAGATCTACCCAAGCGGTGGGAAGCACAAAGGAAAGCATGGATAAACTTGAGTAATGTTAATAAGTGATAAAGCTATCAGTACTAAAGAACCACTGCAGATGAACAGGATAGTAAAAGCAAATGAAACAGAATTTTGATTTACAGTTATCCTGTGCTAACACTCTTCATTGTGCCTCACCTTCCCTCTCTCCCCCAAATCACTCAGAACAAAGTTAAAAATTCTGAACACCAAAAGTAAAAGCTTGTCCCTTTCCCAAAATGGAAACTTCAGGAAGCATTTGGGCAAGTCTGAATTACATTAATTGTGCTGGAGGTAGCTATAGAGACAGGAGTGCTTATGTGAACACAGTTGTAAAACAGTAATGACAATATAAAGATAGCTAACACTGCCACCTGTATATGCAATGAAAAGAAGTGTACATCTAACAGCCAGAATACTTCTTTTCACATTACATCATACTATAGGGTACTGGAGCCTCTTGCCACAAGGATTCCCAGTAGTTAGGAAAGATAAACACCGTCTTTTGCTATCAGGAACTGGAAACAAGAGTGTTGGATAGTACTATGACTCCACAATTGCAAACTGGAGCAAAGAAATCCTTTCTGTAGAGTTGAATAAGCATTTGACTTGACAGTCAGTTTAGGCAGCTGCAATTCAGCAGAGTACAGCACCCTTTCAAGACAGCCATAGTTTATGAAACATTAGTCAAAGAGGGCAGAACAAAGTTTGTTTCAAAACACTGAAGTATATCTTTCCCTGCTGTCAAACTACATCCCTGAGACACACAAATTACCACTAGAAAACTTCAAATGTGTTAAAGTGGGCACACAGCTATATTACTATATGGATTCTAGTTTGGGGTTCTTGCAAAGTTAGTATTTGTTACAGAAATTAAAAGATCACAATGACTTGTAGAAGCCATCATTTACAATAAAGGCTGTTTGTATGACCCTAAACGCACTTTCCATGCCTACTCTCTATAGAGCCAGTAAGAAAAAGTCTCACATTGTACAAGTCACAAAATCCCAAGTTTTATTACATTACAGTAGCTCTAAGCATGCAAGAGAAGTCCCGCATCCTTCATCCTTTATCTTACTGTTTTTCGGAACACAGAATTTGAACTACATCCTGCTTTCCTTCTCAAACATGCACAGATGCTCCCACCATGAGCCTCTGTTCACCATACACGTGTACCCCAGTGCAGGAGAATCATCATTTCAATCCGAACACTTTGCAAGAAATTGGAAATGTCTATAAAATTCATGATACACACTTTATTTGTTTATCTCTAGGTCAAATAAACCCAAATTTGGTATCTCACTGCACTCTGAACTTTCATGTTTCAGATGTAAGTTCATAGCAATTCAAAAGAGCAAACAGATTTCCAAGAAATTAGATAGTTGAAATAGGCACATGTACAGAGGTGTGAACTGGCCTATTCACTTTCACCTAATGTTACCACTGTAATGGAAAAGCCCTATGGAGATGAGTGACAAGGAAACAAGCTGCCCCCTTTCACCCCAACACAGCTATACTTGGGACTGTACCATCCCTCTCAGCTTCAATATGGCTGGTGTGAGGGTGCCAATTTCCAACACCTCTGTCCTCGAGCTTATCCACGTGCCAGTCCCACCTGCAGAACCAGGAAAGGGGGTTCACACAGGCACGTGCTCCCCAGCCCCTCCAGGTCCTGGGATGTTCACCAAGACCCACACACACGCGCGCGCGCTCCCTCTGGGACAGAGTTCCTGTGACAAAAGCAGTAATAGGGAGAGAGGTTTAAACATAATGAGAGGAACGAACACCTTGGAGAAGAGAATGCGATCTAACAGGTATTTCCTAAATCCTTATCACCATTTACCCTGACATTCATATCTATATAATTACATTCCAGTACGCTATCCTAGACCTAGTACACCTTTTCTGCACTTTTGCCTTGACACAAACTCTTCCTTTCTTGACCAAAACACATTCTCACTACACATGTTTACATGAGTCATTAACTTCCTTCCTGAGAATAGTTTTAACAACTTTTTTTTTTTTCTCCCTGCACTCCAGCTTCCGAAAAAAAACCTCTTATTAAATATATGGGATACTATACCAAAACCTGTTTTGGCTCTTCCTCTGAGGAAATCCCCACCAGGAATCATTCAGATAAACACCAGATGACTGAAGGTCAAGTTACATAATTACTGCCCACTCCTCTGTCCACCCACTTCACAACCAGATACTTCAAAAGCCACTTCAGCTGTTTAGTTTGTGCGTATTCACTGTTACCTGGCAATCTGAGTATCAGCTTGAGCCCAGTTTCCCACGGATCACACAGCATAAGAGCAGTTGTGCACATCTGTACATTCCCCACAACTTCCAAATACTTTGGACTATTTCTACCACATTTGGCAGAAGAGTAACAGTCCCAAAAATCCAGTTAGTAAGAACTTCAAGAAAAAATTATACATTTCTACTTCTGTTTGAATGTAAAGGTTTCACTGTAAAATTTGTTACTAAATATAAGAGATTTGACACAGAATACAATAATCCATGAGAAAAAAAAAATGTTCTACCTGTCTGCTTCCAATAAAAGACAGCTGGTCTGAAGGAGCTCTCGTAAGAGGCAGCAGCAGATCATCACTAAAGCTTTTAAAGCAGTCTGCATCCATTCAGTTAAGAAACAATAGCCAAAACATACAATGGACTGTGCTTCTTATGAGCAGAAAAGGATTGGCATTTCGGGGATGAAATCAGTTGGCAGTTACATTTGTAAAAACAGACAAGGGTAGGAGTTAGAGTTTTAAGTAGAACAGACAGCTGCTCGCAAAGTAGCCTATTTCCAGTTCAATGGAAACTCAGCAACTGCATCTTTCCCAAAAGGGTGCTCTTTGCATTTAAATGCTTTAGGACCACCCTACACCGATAACTGAGACCTCTCTGAAGAGCAATTCAGATCAGTAAGTCACATTCCTGTTGCTTCTCATACCCTTAATGAAGCCTGCCTTTTCCCCACAGACTCTGCCTTAAGTTAAGCCAAACCAATAGTCCCCACTCCACACACAAAATCAGCGTAGGACCAGAAATGTGGAGTAACAAACTCTATTCACACACAACCATGGAATAGCTATTTATTTTCTGTGCTTCAGCTTCGACCTTGCAAACAACCAATACTTTACAGGAATACTGTCAGTGTGAGGGGTTATTAGTCTATCTTAATACTTAAACTCCAGATAATAAAGAGCTTTTAGGCATCTACACAAAGATTATTTTAAAAGAAAAATATTCATTGAAGGTTTGTTCCCAAGCATGTCACATCAGTAAAGCACTGTAAATTTAGATGCGAGTTAGCTTTATAATATTCTTTCGGTATAAGCCTATTTTTAAGAAGAAAGCTCAGTACCAGCAAGTCACTGCTTGATACACAAGTGTTCTTTTACAAAGAGATGCCACATACGAAGTAACAGCCAGCTAGGGAAAGAAACTCAAACAGCAGCTATTTGTTGGGACACTCAGATTCAACCTGTGTATGAATGAAACAAAATGATATTTTGAAGAAAGGGATGAAGAATGCTTTGGAAAAATAGCTATGTGAAAATATACTAGTTTTTATGTTAATACCGTTTACCAAATGTGACAGGCAGTTGTATTCTTTTGGATGTAGCTTCTTTTCAATTTGCATGAAAAGCTTTGTTACACTTGTGCATTGATGAAAGCAGATTACATCCCTTACAATTCCTTACTGGCAACTCTGCCTAATGAATAATAATAAGCTGCAGTTTAAGGGCATTGGTTTTGCTGTGTGTTGGCTATTCAAAAAAGGAAGAGGATATCACTACAAGAGGTACACTTCTGGGAAAGAAGTATAAAGGAAGTCTGGAATATTTCATGGTATCTGAGGTAATCATTCCTCATCTTTTATTGATAGCATATTCAAGTACTACTTTCTAAAATTAGGAAGTACTTTCAAGTAGATATAGATTGCAAAACTGAAGAGCTAAGCTTATTTGTGATAAAGCAGATACTGTGAAGACAGAATACTTGCAAATTCCTACACTGTTGATACCTCACCACTGATTGTTATCCACTTGACTATTTACTTGATTTTCTTTTCTGGATCATCTGCAGAAGTACTCAGAGGCTCAGCACTGACATTACAAGACAACTTTTACGTGGATTCCGTCATTACCAGTGCTGGGGCACCAAGACAACATGATTTTTCAAGAGATCTGTGTATTCACTCTTGAAGTATTTCAGCCGGTTCAGTCCCCAGAAGGTAAATGTTAGGCTTGCTGCAGCTAAAAGTGATGGTATGGATGGTATTCCTGTTGGCCTCTGTCCTCTCAAAGCAAAACAAACTGTATAGGTTTCTAATGTCAACCACCTACAAGAGATAAACGTCCTACCATAATCCTGGGTGGGTAAAACTTTCAAATGCAGCTTTTTATAAAGATAATTTTGAATGAATAAACACACCATTGAAAGTTCCTAAGGTCTAAAGTTAATTTCATGGCTGACATTTATCAAACTGCACGTAACAATTTTACTACACTTCTAAAAGCATTTTAGCAAACATTTTGATTCAACTTTGATCTTATTGATGCCAGCAGTAAAATTCAAACTGATCACAACAAAGCACAGCAAAGTCAAGGCTGAGTGTGGATTAAAATTCCACACACTACCCCTTCCAAGTATGTATATACATATTCAAAGCAACCACAGGACTTAGTAGTATTTACACAAAATCATAATCACATTGGAAAACCAAAGATTTACCTTGATTTTGTCAACTTCTGCTGACACAGAATTATGGATGAAGTCAATGACTAACTTCACTAAGGAAGGGGTAAGGCAACGGTCAACAAAACAGCAGACAACCTGAAGTTAGTCCTCGCTTAGGAGACAGAGTTGTGGATTAATCACAGAAGTTCCTAGCCTGCCATGCACAAATACACAAATCCGATCTCTTGAGAAGTTTAACTGAAGAATACAGTACTTGGTAGTATTTCTTTTAAAAAATAATCATGACCATGCTACAACAGGGGACGCTTCACTCCATACTGCTACAGAAAGGTTCTAAGGCTCAAACAGCCATGGGTTTCCTTTTTAAGGAATGTAGCTTGAAGAGGAAAATGGGTAAATTAGGTTTCAATGCACTAATTCAGCTGTAAAATAAAGGGTAAAAAATTACATATATAGGCAGACATTCTCACTCTATTAAAAGCCAACCTGCTAACAAAATTCAGCACTTGCTCCTACATCCTTTTTAAAGGGAGGCACTGAATTTTAAAATAGCAAAAGATGTGACACAGCATGGTGACAAGTACAAGATCAATGTCAGACATATTGCCTACATGTTCAAATTTCTATTTATCTGCTTTTATATAGTGAAGTGTATCACTCAGGTACAGGTCCTTCCTGCTTAATACCATATTTCCAGATACAGTGAGAAAAGCAGACCCGGAACAATGGAACCCCATAAACTGCAAAACACAAACTCCAATTACATCTCTAAATAAATCAAAATATCTTCAGATACTTCAAAAAACACAACGTACACAGTATTTCAGTACAGGCATGAAGGAGTTGCTTAATAAGAATCTGATACCATGATCCTTACGTTCACAGCAATAATTTATAAACTATGTTCAACAACTCACAGGTTTAAAGCTAGTTCAGACCTCCTTCCCATCAGAGCAATTCGTCTCCCTTGAAAAGAACTGTTTGATATGATCATTTTACTTGAATAACACACGTCTGAGAAATTGCATGTTTATTTCAAGTTAGGCACTTTGAGCACTTTACTGGCTTCCAAATGTGCAGTATGGTCAGCAAGCAAGATCTCCGATTAAAAATTTAAATTCAGCTTTATTTTGGTCATTAATCATTTCTGAAAGCTATTGCATTTTATGCAGAATTCCTTCATGTCCAACGCACTAAATGGCTATGTCCAGAGTTCAGATCAACCTCCCCTGTAAAGCCACAAACTAGGGTCAGTTCCAGAAAACTGGTGAAAGAGATTCAAGTGTACACTTGCTCACTTGATTCCCACATACATCTTCCTGGCCTCCATGCTTTTAATTAACATTTTAAGACAGATGTACAGCTGAATATTTAATGATACTCACTGCAAACAGTCACTATCAAGCACCACTAGAACTTTCTGTTATTTGGGAGTGCAGAAGGGGGTCTCTCAACTCCCCAGCCACAACCTTAACTTTTCACTCTGGGCAGATCTGACTTGCAAGGGAGTCATCCCTGGGAGATGTCATTGCATAGGACAGCCTGCAGCACTGCTGCTCCTCCTATCTGCACATTTATAACAAAGAATCTCTTACCCAGGAAAACTCATCGACCCCAAAGTCACTACACACAAGCTGTGTGGTTCCAACAGATAGTGGGGAAAGCAGACTGTGATCCTCACTAAGGGAAGAGCATAAAGGCATAGTCCTTCTCCCAAGCCTTACTCATCTACAGAATACAGGTTAAAGGGCTGTACAGGCAGTACTGTCCCAGATTTCCACAACGGATGAAGAAAACCAGAAAGCTAGTATTGTGGACTTAATAAGAGATTAGTAACATTATCACTCAGCTTTGGTATACTGGATTGCCATTTACATGAGAACTGTGATACCACTGAAGCTTTGTTAGAGCGTGCACAAATGACAGACACAACAGATAACCTGAAATCAGGGACTGGAGTGAGACAAGCTAGACAACACCTAGGCAACTGGCACTGGAAACAGCATTAGCTGGATCAGCAGCAACAGGAAGGTCAGCAGTAACTGGACTCTAGAAACACACAGCTCCCAGGCACATCCAGCAGTAAAGCTGCTAAAGAGTGCACAACTGCCAAATGCCAGTATCACCCAGAAAGAAGAACACACAGCAGGGTCACAAAAAAGGATGTTTCAAAAAGTATATGCTGAGTTACAAAACGCTTAAAAATCTGTTTGTTCATCCACTTACTTTCTAAAGTGCAGGTAAAATGCAACAATCTATTGTTTCCCTAACATTCCCCTGCCTGAGGGTGAGACTTCACACAACTCCTGAGCTCCTCCTGCACTCAACCCCCTTTTCTTGCTTGCTCCTAACTTGTAAGAGTAACCTCTTCACTGATTAGATGCTCACCCAGCCACCATAACACCCCTTAAAATAAAAGGGTTGGTTCCCTTCCTCCCTTCCACTAGCACAGCCTCTTGAACAGCTGCTCTCCCAGACAGCTTGGCTTCCTCTTCCACACAGAAGGACGGTTCTGCCACCTTTAGCCATGAAGATGCTTTCCCAAGATGCTCCAGTCTTTCCCTGCCTTGCCATCCCAGCTCTCCAGTCTTTATGAATATCTCTAACCACTGACACTAGCTGAGCTTTAGCCACAGAACTGGTTGCATTTTCAACACCTTTAGATCGGAAACATGAACAATGGAAGGTGCTCTGATGAGGGAAGTAATTTCTACTAATTACACAACTACTCAAATCCATCCCAGTCAGTACTTCCAGCTGCATGTCACTGTGATCAAGAGGCAGGTGACTGAGGATGTTATCATTCATCTTCCTAACTCACAAACAAGCATAGAAGGAAATCTTAAAGGTGCAGGAGCAGGCTGTCCTCATGTGCCAAAAAATGAGCTGGTGGGGAAGAAGACTTGCCTGGCTGAACAGAGAACTTCGGCTGGAACTCAGGAAAAAAAAGAGTTTATGGCCTTTGGAAGAAGAGGCAGGAACTTAGGAGGACTACAAGGATGTTGTGAGGTTATGCAGGGAGAAAATTAGAAAGGGCAAAGCCCAACTAGAATTTAATCTGGCTACTGCCATAAAAGACAATTAAAAAAGTTTCTATAAATACATTAGCAACAAAAGGAGAGCTAAAGAGAATCTCCATCCTTTATTGGATTCGAGGGCAAACATACTGACAAAGGATGAGGAAAAGGCTGAGGTACTTAATGCCTTCTTTGCCTTGGTCAGACCAGTTGATCTCCGGGTACCCAGCCCCCTGAGCTGGAAGACAGGGACAGGGAGCAGAATGAAGCCCCCATAACCCAAGGGGAAATGGTTAGTGACCTGCTACACCACTTAGACTCACACAAGTCTAGGGGGCCCGATCCACCCAAGGGTACTGAGGAAGCTGTTAGAAGTGCTCAGCAAGCCAATTTCCATCACTTATCAGCAGTCCTGGCTAACTGGGGATCTCCCAGTTGACTGGAGGTTAGCCAATGTGATGCCCATCTACAAGAAGGGCTGGGAGTAGGATCTGCAGAACTCCAGGCCTGTCAGCCTGACCTCGCTGCCAGAGAAGGTTATGGAGCAGATCATCTTGAGTGCCGTCATGCAGCATGTACAGGACAACCAGGTGATCAGGCCCAGTCAGCACGGGGTTATGAAAGGCAGGTCCTGCTTGACTAACTTGATTTCCTTCTATGACAAGCTGACCCACTTAGTGCATGAAGGAAAGGCTGTGGATGTTGTCTACCTGGACTTTAGTAAAGCCTTTGACACTTTCCCACAGCATTCTCCTGGAGAAACTGGCTGCTCATGGCTTGGATGGGCGCACGCTTCGCTGGGTAAAAAACTGGCTGGATGGCCGGGCCCAAAGAGTTGTGGTGAATGGAGTCAAATCCAGTTGGTGGCTGGTCACAAGTGGTGTTTCCCAGGTCTCAGTACTGGGACCAGTTCTCTTTAATATCTTTATTAATGATCTGGGCAAGGGGATCAAGTGCACTCAGTAAGTTTGCAGGTGACACCAAGCTGGGCAGGAGTGTCAGAAGGCTCTGCAGAGGGATCTGGACAGGCTGGATCGATGGGCCAAGGCCAGTTGTGTGAGGTTCAACAAGGCTCAGTGCCAGTCCTGCACTTGGGTCACAACAACCCCATGCAACGCTACAGGCTTGGGGAAGAGTGGCTGGAAATGTGCTTGGCAGAAAAGGACCTGGGGGTGGCAGCTGACAGCTGGCTGAACATGAGCCAGCAGTGTGCCCAGGTGGCCAAGGCCAACAGCACCCTGGCTTGTACCAGAAATGATGTGGCCAGCAGGACTAGGGAACTGATCGTCCCCTGTACTTGGCACTGGTGAGGCCCCACCTCGAGTGCTGTGTTCAGTTTTGGGCCCCTCACTACAAGAAAGACATTGAGGTGCTGGAGTGTGTCCAGAGAAGGGCAACGGAGCTGGTGAAGGGTGTGGAGCACATGTCTTATGAGGAGCAGCTGAGGGAACTGGGGTTGTTTAGCCTGGAGAAAAGGAGGCTGATGGGAGACCTTATGGCTCCCTGCAACTACCTGAAAGGAGGTTGTAGCCAGGTGGGTGTTGGTCTCTTCTCCCAAGTAACTAGTGGTAGGATGAGAGGAAATGACCTCAAGTTGCACCAGGGGAGGTTTAGATTGGATATTAGGAAAAATTTCTTCAGTGAAAGGGTTGTCAATCATTGGAACAGGCTGCCCAGGGAAGTGGTTGGGTCACCATCCCTGGAGGCATTTAAAAGATGTGTAGATGTGGTGCTTAGGGACATGGCTTAGCGGTGGCCTTGGCAGTGCTAGGTTAATGGTTAGATGCAATGACCTGAAAGGTCTTTTCCAACCTAAACAATTCTATGATCTCTTTCAGAATATTTAAACTGATGTTTACATCATGGAAAGGAGAAATATTCTGCCTCCATACTTTTAAAAAATGATCAACTGTAGAAAAAAAAATGTAGTCTCCCAAGTCCAGTTACAAATATTTCCATACAGTTTAGACACGCATTTTGAGTTAAATCCCTGTGCACTCTGAGCACTTCTTCAGAAGAGAGCAAATGGAAAAATGTAATTGCTTAGTAGTATGAAGAGCAGACTGGAGTAAATACAAGAATATTATGAATAAACCAGCATGTTAATTAGGACTCTAGAATCATTCTTTCTTTGGAAAATACTGCATTTAGCTCTATGTGCAGGAAAAAAGGAGGGGAGGGTTAAAGCCTCCACTTAACACTATACAACAAGAGGAACAATTATATGGATTTGTTTACTGCATGTGACCTATTCATTACCTGTGTCAGTCCCAGTTACTGCAATATCCCTAATCGAAGCTTTACTTTCTTTTACTTGAGATACTCAAAATACTATTTCATTGAAGGAAAACACCCTGTCAGGGTATACCAAGTCACTGGATTCTTATACACTTCATAAAGCGTAGAAAAATGTGCTCATCAAAGTCTCATGAAAATTCATATATAGCTAAAATCTAGAAGCCAGAGCACATGAAAGCACACATGTTCCTTGTACACAATGCATCAACGAGACTTCCATTTTCTGTTCTGAACTTATCTTCAGTTACTAGAAAGTTCTTTCTACAGGAGCAGTTCCTTAAATGAATAAGATCACTAAATTTTTAAGAGACATTATTGACTACAACACACTTATTACTAGTAATACTGTATAAGTTAGAGGAAAAACAAAATCCTATTCTTTTAATGAAGCAACTATCTGTACTTTCAGAGAGACCTATCTATGTCTCCCAATAGGTTCACACAAAGCTCAAGTAATAAAACCAAGTTGCAGGAGCCTCTACCAGAGTAATTTTTTCCTAACTTTTAAACACAAGCAACTTCATTGTAGACTTCCATCACATGCCAAAGTGTGCTCACACTGCTTGTTGGAGGATCACTCTACTGTTTTCTGGCTGCAGCTGACTTAAAAAGTCTGCTCTGATTACTCAGAGTCAGTCCCAGGGGCTTCTACTTAGCGGAGGAAACATCTCAGAGGTTAAGGGAAGGGTAGGCACGAATTACAGCCACACAATCAGATGGCTGAAAACATGCAGTTCACATCCTAATATGTAGTTCAAATGTACTTTCCACTTACAGAGAAACACAACTACTTCACTTTCATTGCTTTACAGAAAGTTTTGAGTTCACTATAAGAGTGACCAAGTTCAGCTTTCTTGCACATCAAAAAATCCCACAACCAACTAAAGGTATCCGGGGAAAGTACTGACAAGTCACAAGATGCTTAAATGAAAAGAGCGACCATCTTATGACAACTCAAGCTACTATACCAAATGTTTTTGTGTCACTTCTTCCCCCCCTCCCCCTTTCAAAATACACTCTACTTGTAAGCTTGCTTTATTTTTGGGGGACTCTTATTCTTGCTTCTAACTTACTTTTGATCCAGTAACAAATAAGTCGGGGGGGGGGGGGCGGGAATTCTAAACTTTTTTTTCCTGACTAGTTTTTCCAGAAAGTTGTTCCTCACAAAACAGATGAGAAAGTTATACACGAATTCCCTCATAACCTAAAATTCAGACTGTCAACTAGAATAATAGGAAAAAAAAAAATCTAGCAGATAGCTAGACTTCTATCAACATGGTAACAATGTAACAAAGGTTATATGCAAATTTAAAGCATCTGTTCAGAGAAACAAGTCGGAACCACAATTTAGAATAGTGCTTTTGAAAGTATTTGCACCGATCTGCCAATTATGCTAAATTTAGTAGTTTAAACTTAGATACAAGAATCAATACTATATATTTTGATGCAACTGTCAACCTTCATGTAATAAAGCATCAGTAAAGTAACACTGCAGCAAAAAATAAGTGCAGAAAAAACCCCAATGTAGTCAGAACACCACAATTCTTCAGAGTATGATATTGTATAGCCTGCTATAAACCACTTGGAGCATTTATTTCTACTGAGAGGATAAACACAAGAACTCAGATCTACAACCAACTTCCACAGTATCAAATGCATTGGTACCAGTGTTTTATTACAACCACGTAAACTAAGTAGGCTGAATCCTGCTGACCAGCTGACACCTCAGTAATAATCGGTACTGCAAAATGTTACATCTAGTAATTCCGAAATGCATACAAGCCAAAAAGATCCTGGGTTGTTGACAAATCACACACTCTTTCCACTAATGCCTAGCTAGATACCTCAGCTGTTCCAGTATTTAGTGTAATCGTTAACTACCTGGGACAATATAAATGGAACAACTAAAACTAGAAAATGCAGAGATATCTAGGAAAGCAAAACCACACTATTTATACAGTACAAACAGTATTCATGAATTTTTAAACAATTTTAAGGAAATTAGTGAATTATACTTAACAAGTATGAAAATAATGTCTACAGCTTGGGAAACTAAGGCGTATGATAAAAGATAAATGATGTGTGCAGAGATGTACCGAACACACCAAAGATACCAAGTTTAAAAATTTGACATTTGTTAATGAACCACAAGATTGATCACAAGTGCAAGTTTTGGGCAGGACAAACACAAAACAATATATTTAGGGCTTAGTTGAAAATAATACTCATATAGTTTTCACCTATTTGATACTAAAATAGGAGTGACTAAAGCAAATGAGTCAAACAGATTCACCTGTAGGGCCCTGCCAGCACTAACCCAGCAGAGCTCTTCCTCTCCTAGCAATGACAGAAACTGCCAAAAAAGCCATGCTAATTATATGTTTTGCTCTGATGACAGGAATGGAGTCAGGTGGTTTCTGTCCTGATTCCTGTTATAAGTACTTCTCCGCTCCTCCTCTGGCTGATGACATTCTCATTTAGTTCATAATAACAACCATGCCAATTACCCTAGATTAAGTTTTCAAACTCTCTTTGCTACAAGGTTGTCCAGGATGTCGTTATTTTCTTCTCCCCTTGAATGAACACTACTTTAAATACTGTCCATGTAATCTCACATATACTTTGACCACAGATCTATGGCTCTGAACAGCCAGTTGAGTATGTATGTACTTGCACAAGTTGACATATGATCAACTTACTAGACAACAGAAACTTCTATACCATTAAAATCAGGACATTTTCACTTCAAGGACTACAAAACCATTCTAATAAATTAAATGCAGCAGTATTGCCAATAATACTATTTATAGCTTAGCAAAATAGATAGATCACAATCACAAAACTATCACTGAAGAGTGACATTCAGCAGTTTCAGGTACAATAATTTATTGAGCCAAGCCATTCCTTTAGGACAGTCTGTTCTGGCTCTATAGTTCAACTTTTTTTAGAAAATTAAATAAACTGGCTGGCAGATTTTATTTGCTTACATGATTCAGGCTATTCTTTCAAACAAGGTGAATGAACCTGAAAAATTACTTATTCTTCCTCATACATGTCAGTTTGCTAATGATGGTAAGTAATGATGACTGGTGAACTTTTATGACAATTTTACCTACTTTATCTTAAAAGCAAATGAACAATGAATTTTATACATAGTCTCGTTGTAATGTTAAGCAACATTTGTACCACAGAAACCTGGAATGGTTCTAACCCAAAACTAAGTGTTTTAAAGCTTACATAAGTGTAATATGTCTGTCTTTAACTGGCCAGAATAATGTCAATAGCATTGCAGTCTCAGTAAGAACATACAACATTGTTTCAATTACAGTTTTTGGGAATAATAATTTTCTGATCTCTGCTAATGTTTCTGAGTTGTTGGTGCTTCAAGAAGTACTCACTAAAGCCACACCCATCCTGGAGATAAGGAGAATTAAGACTGATCTCTATCTACCCCCACATGTATCTTTGGACTGTTTCAGTCTTGCTGTCCTACTAAATACTTTTCTTTGATACTCATTACATCTGGTAAAGCCAGAAGCAGGGAAATTTACCTACAGTACTACTGCATTGACTACTACCAACTATACAAAACACTATAAAAGTTTCCTGTAGTCTTCTGTTCTGTGGGACAGAAATTCAAATTGATATATCATGGTGACAAGTACAGTTAAGACTATAAAAATATTTGACTTTGCAGAAATCTGAAGAAGCTGAGTACCCACACTTCCAGACTCCATTCCGAAGGAATGCATGTCCTAGCTCTTGCACTGTACCACCTCAGAGATTTTTTATAACTCAACCTCTGCTCTGGAACACCAATCCCTCCCAAACTGGTCCTGAAAATGCTGCATCACAGTATCAGTAAGATATAAACCATCATCCTGCCAAGGGTTAAATAAAAATCATACAAAACAGTAACATTAGGAATTTGATTCTCCAATCCAAGCTTATGTTTTAACAGGAAAACAAGTAAGATTCATTTGATTTCCAGCCGATCAATCATCAAACTTTGTTTTGAAAAACATTGCCCTCAAGAAGAGGACCAATTTCTCAAATTATTTTTTTCCCCTAAAGAAACTACTTTGCACCACATATGGTTTTGTTTTGAACTCAGATAACTGTCAAGGCCTTTGAGATATGCAGAAATGTCTTCATATTTGTCCCAGTACAAGCCATGCCAGGATTATATAGACACATGTACAATCAATTCTTTCTTGGATATAAAACTCTCAAGCCAACAGGAAGGCCAGACATATATATTTAAGACAAATACCATTGCCCAACACCCTACCAAGCTATAATTCTCGTTAAGTCAGTGCTATTCCAATATTTCACTCATCAGTATTCCTCCTTCTCAAATTTTTATAATTATAGTCATCTTCAGAAGGAAGGTTTGAAAAATTCACTAACTACAGGGAAACAGAGAAACATTCTCTGGAGAGCTCAATGCCCACATATCAACCTTGGTAAATTTAGTATTTTAATTAGTGGAAAATTCGAGATATTATAGCTTTGCAACTGCATAATGGAAGGCAACCACAGCGATGCACCACTGCTTTTCCAAGCGTGCATTTACCTTGAGCACTGCCTACTGTATTCAAAGCCTTAAAACACAGTAATATAATGATACCTACAAGGCTGTGCTCAGGATCAACATCACAGGCCAGAGCACTGCTGTCAGAAGTGCCTTAATCAAATTCATGATGATATTAAATCAGTTTAGTTCAGAAGAGCTAAAAGCAGTTGTACAGGAAGGTTAAATGCTTTAATAGGGAATAGTTCTCATTCCCACTTCCTTCTCCCAAAGGAAACAAACAGGAGGAACCAAAATGACAGGTAGAAATAGGGGTTTGCTGCATTTGCTTTCTTTTCTTTAACGCTTGCTTTCACTTCGGATGCTCTAGCCTGAGGAGGAGAAAGTTCCTTTCTTTTGAGCAGTGAAACTGGTCAGAACTTCAGACATCTATAACAAAAGCTGTTAGAAACTAATCCCTCATGAGGATGAGGCAGCACACTGATCGAAATTGGAAGCAGCTTCTCCTTCCTGGCAGTGGCAATAATGATGGCGATGTGTTTCTCAGCAAGGCAGAGGGAACTTATGGAGCCTTCATTCTTTGTTGCAGTTTGGAAAGCTTTGATTAAAGGTCTATGACAAATGTTATTCAGCGAGAATTTTATTCGGTTGGTTTTTCTCTAACTGAAGATTGTGCTTGTGGTTTACATTTTTACAGTGGATATGCTGACAATATTGCCTAAGTTACAGCATCACAATCTGAATCTATCTACTGAAGTCAGGCTGATGAGGTATATCATAATTACCATTCTGACTTTTTACTTCGATTCTGTGGCAAGCATAATAAACTGAATACAGTGTTTGTTAAAAACCTTTGCACAGAAATTAAATTTCTCAAGTACATTAAGCATGCAAACATAAGGACAGCTTAATATATCCAGACTTGAGACTTTCCCTACCACTTCCTGCTGTACATTAGCCAACTCCTTTCCAGCTGTGCTTTCACTTTAGCTTTTGACACAGCAAATTTTTAAGTCTATAAGAGACATTAAAACCCTTTTCCTTGACTTTGTGTGCATTTAAAAGATTGGTCAGTACCTCACTTTGTTCATACAAGTAGGCTCCCTCAAATATTAAACCATACCAGCGTAACTATTCAGTTATGCGTACTGGTGTAACTGTAGCTCTGTTTGAAGAAGCCTACCTTACTTTTACTCGTGTAAATATGAAATGTTCTTACAAATTTACGTGGTACATCTACACTTAAGTGTTTGCACTGATCTTTGCAGCACAGGCATCTACTGGACAAAGCCCTTTGCACAGACAAATCCTAAATATCTTGATGTTCTGGCCCCAGTTTTGTTTTGCTAAACAGTAAAAGACATTCCAACTTCATATGCTCGACCACACATTTAAAGCAAGGGGACCTACTTAAGAAACTGCTAAATCAGGGCCCCTACTCTTGTCCTCTCCTGAGCAAGGCACGTGTCCCGCTCCGTGCCAAAGGCTGCTTCTTGCGTTGGGGACCCACAGACACAACATTTGCTCGAGTTCATAAAACAAACACAACTCCATGAGAAAACATGGGATGACGCTCATTGTCAAGTATCTATGTTTTGATCTATCATTTATTACTGGGCCATTTACATACTGTAAAAACCAACATAAATGCATTCCTTAACACACTTACACGAGTATTTCTCATTGGCAGTTCTGTTTGAAGATGGGTTTATAGCCATAAATGAAATGCCATTCGGGTATGAACTGAAAGCAGGCTGAGCAGCAGCAAAGGTCCCCGGAAGGGCTTCAAGGCCTGCGCTGATGTGTCACAAACTCATCACCCAGCACCAGCCCCCCCCCCCCCGGTCCGAGGGGCTCGTCCTGCCCCCAGGCCGCGTCTGTCCCAGCCTAGCCGGACGTGGAACATCTCCCAGGCATCCCCATTATCCACAGACAGGGATTATTCGTGACTCAGAGGATTTGGGGTTGGATTGTTTGCGCGGCCCCACGCCAACTCCGGAGTTCTCGGTAACATACATCTGCGAGAGAGAAAGCCGAGAGCAGCTGGGCCAAATCCCAGCCTCAGTTTTAAGGACTTCCCTGAGGAGATTTCCGCCCACCCCCACGGATACAAAAACCCAAACAAACCGGAGCGAGTCCTGGAGCAGCCGAGCTCGGAGGGGGGGACGGGGCTGGGAAGAAGTACGGGGACACAGCAGGGCCGCCACGAGGAAGGTGGCGGTAGCAGCAGAGGCAGCCCGGGTCCCGGGAGGCACCAGGGCCCGGGGCAGGCCGAGGGACCCTACAGCCGGCCAGGGCCGCTGCCGGAGGCCGGCCGGGAGAAAGGCCGCTTTGTTCCCCCTCCCCCGCGGCAGGCAGCCGCCTCCCGGCCGGGAGACGAAGGCGGACGGGTGGCGTCACTCCCCCGGTACCTACCGCAGCAAGAGACTACGAGGAGCAGAAGCTGCGCTGACCTCCAAGCCGGGGAGCTTTCTGCGCTCCCCCAAGGGGCCATAACACCAGCCCGCAGGGAAGCGACGAGGAGCCGGACCTGCCACCGCCGCGCCCCCGACACGGAGCCGGAGCCGCCGCCGCGAAAGGGGCCGGCCGCGCCTCGCCCACCGGAGCTGCCGCCTCGGGGAGCGCTAGCGGCCCGCACACCCGCGCCTCATCCGCCCGCCCGTCCGCGGAGCCATGAGCCGCCACCTCCGCCGGCCTCGGCCTCCTTCCCCTCGCGCCGCTTCCTCCTCCCCGGCTGGGCTCCGCCGCGGCTGCGCACTGGCGGGCCGAGAGCATGGAGTCGCTCCCGGCAGCCGCGGGCCGGGCGGGCGGGGCGGAGCAGCGGCCTCCAGACGGCGGGGGAGGGCCCGGGCCGCCACGCTCCGGCGTGGCACCGCCCCGCCGCCGCCCCCCTCTCCTCCTCCTCCGCCGTTGCCGGGTTTCGGCGCGACCTTGGCAGCGCTGCGCTCGCCGAGTTTCGGGAGCCGCGGCCGAGGCAGCGTCCCTCGGGGCTGGGCTCCGCGGGCCGGCCTGACCCCCCCACGGGCCGCGCCGCGCCGCCGTGTCGCTGACCGAGGAGAAGAGTTCAGACGGGGGAGGGAGGGTGACTCTTCCCGTCAGTGCGGCGGCAGAGCAGCCTGGATTCCCGGCTTACACGCAAAATAACCGAATGGGTATTTGGGTGTCCTGGCTCTCTGCCCTGAAGAAAACTCTGAAATCAAACCCAGTTTCTAAAGCACAGAGACACCCCGGCAGCTGGCAGCCGCTGCGTTTCTGACCTTCAAATCATTTCACCAGTGAGACCTATAAACTACCCTGGGACCAAAAAGCATAACCACTGTAGATGTGTAGCATCCAAAATTATGGATCCCATAGAAATTCTTTGTGACTTTTTGTTCAATTACAATTGCAGTCTTTCACCCTTTAATGACACCATTTTCCTGTTGCACAGTTACCTTGTTTAACCAAGTGTCAAAAGCCAGTGGGATTCACAGTGCAACTTCTATATTTAGCTTGAATTTCACAGGGCCTGTTGCAGACTGGGAGCAGTGTTTATTTCCTCTGTTCTACCAGATGAACTGTCTACTTGGAAAAAGAAAATATTACCATTCCTGAGAAAAGCAAAAGTTAACTTACATTGGTAGAGCTTTGTAGCTACACCATGAGAATGTATGTTGGATCAGACCAGAGTTCTTGCTCCATAGACGGTGATTGCTATGGACAATGCTCTATGCTATTTCTCCTTATTCCTCTCTTTTTTTCATGGAATCATTTAGGTTGGAAAAGGTGCGTAAGATCGAGTCCGACCATTAGCCTAGCACTGCCAAGTCCAGCACTAAACCATGTCCCTAAGCACCACATCTACACATCTTTTAAATGCCTCCAGGGATGGTGACTCCACCACTTCCCTGGGCAGCCTCTTCCAGTGCTTGATAACCCTTTCGGTGAAGAAATTTTTCCTAATATCCAATCTCAACTTCCCCTGGCACAACTTGAGGCCATTTCCTTTTGTTTGTCGTTCTCTGATTTCTCCCCCATTTATTTCCCAATCCTCATCTATTTGGGAAGGAAGAAGAGTATATTGGGGGATGTCTTTTTTGGGGGGGAGGGAGGAGAGGTTTATTTAAGGGTGAGCATCTGGATGAAGATGCAGCATTAATAATAGTCACCAATGAAGGAAGGTAAACCTCCAACTCTCTGAGAAGTTGTGGTTCAGGAACACCCCATGTTAAAGATGGTATCATTGAGTTTTAATAACCCTCAGTGGAGTGGATTAATCTTCAGGAAATTTGTTCAGTCGCAGTTTGAACCTATGAGAGATGGGACTGTTCACCTCTCAGAAGCGATGACTATACATACAAAATTAATGCTTTAAGGGAGAAGAAAACACAACCTTTATTTACAGGTTTACATAAATAAGGCATTCACAGCATCTTAGCCAACAATCTTCTTTGCTTCTTTCCACTTGCAAGTCTAACCAACTTCTTCAGTGAAACCTCAGATATCCTATTTTCCACCCAGTGCATCCCATTCCTCTTTTTGTTTTTCATAATTAACAATGGGGCACTGGAGGGGTGCTCAGGAAGTCCGGTCTGTAGCCACTGAGAGCAGCATTACTGCTTTTATGAACAGACACCACACAGAGCCTGTAAACACACAGGGACTTCCAACCCTCCCACAGTAATTACGGCTGTGCGTGCTGGGTGGAAGTCCTTACTGGAACCTGTTAAACTCTGCCATAGAGACAGGTCAACATTAAACTAATCAGGACATGATGGACCAGTCCTCCACTCCTCCCAAAGTTATTTTGGTCTGACTAGTTCAACCCAGTTTCTCCCACCCAGTTGTATGTTATTGAGGGAAGTGATGTGATATGATTCTCTTTCCATAGATTTTAGTTGCACAACAAAGACGACAGCAGTAATTATCTTTTCAGATTAAGTGCTATTCCAAACAACCCAAATATCTCTGTTGGCAAAACTGATTTTGATCACTTGCACAAACTACTGGCTACTCATTGCCATGTACCCAGGTTGATTGTTCATGGCTGCAGATAGCAAAGCATCAACCCTGACATCATGGGCTTAACTTTAACATTGTTTTCAAAGACACAGAATGAAGGATGATATGCAAAAGGGTCCTGCCTCAGTACTAGATGAGCTTGGCAAGCAAAAGGTGAGCTACTGAAGTTGTAATCTAGAGAAATAACTTCTGCAGGAGCAGTTTGCCTGCATATGAGATGAGCTGGATCTTCTAAGTTCAGGAAAGAGAATGTGTTGGTAGTCCAGATAAGACACTCAAGATGTCAGGCAACATCTTCACATATAGCCTCACCAAATCTACAAACTTTAAAGTATTTCAAAAGAGTTATTTTCCAGCAAAGTTATCTGAGTAAAAAATCTTACTCCTTTTTTTTGCTGCTCCCTCTGTGGCCTCTGCTGAGAGCTGTCTGTCTTAATCTCTTTGATGTTTGGGGAGAAAAATATTGTTTCTCCTGTGCTTGGAAAGTACTCAGTAAATCATAGACGTAACTTTATATAATGCAACTCTAATCATGACTGTGGATTTTGGGGTTTTTTAACTCTTATCAGGAGATGACTACTAAAAGTTTATCAATAGGAATACTTTTAAGCTGGCACAGAAGTCGACACCATCTTTCTTTTGTATTTGAAGGCAGGTAAGATAAAACATCCTGAAAGTGCACACATGGTTCACCTTGAACCAAACCAAGCTTGTTGTAACAGCAGGCAGTCATTCTTCTGTCTGAAGATCAAGGTTGGCACATGAAGCTACTGAAGCGGCTTCAGCAGGAATTATCAGGCTCCCACTGACGATATCAGCGTATGATTTTTCCCTCCTGTAGTTTTACTTTCACCATTGTTTTCTTTTTAACAATTGGTTATTTACAGTCACTTCACTGCCTGCCACCCGTGCTACCTTCTCACTCACCATCTTCTCTTCTTTCTCTTCATACCCCTTCCTCAGCAGTTCTCCCTTTCCTCACTTCAGACTATGCTGTTAGCAAATGCCACCCACAGATTTAACAGCAGTTTTATGACCCATTGTAGAATTTCTCCCCAGTTCGTTCCTCTTTCTCTATTCCTGCTCTGACTGTCTGAAAAATTGTAGGAGAAAATCTTATAGTACGTCTCTCTAATACCAAGCCCTGGTTGGGACCTCTCAGCACCATTTTAATACACAATAAGAATGGAGACAATTTAAGTTTTTTAGTAGATCTCAGCTAAATGAAGTAACAATAGTTTTCCTTTACCAGTCTTATTACTTTCTGTCCCATAACCTCCTTTCAGGTGAGGTCATAGAAATGTTGGCATATAAGTACCAGTGATTAATTTATGGTGAGACCTCTACCATATCTGAATTTACTTCACCTGTTTTTTGCAGAACTCAAGTACTTTATCATAAAAAGGACATCAATGGAATTCTAAGTAGTCTTATTTTGTGATACTAATTTTTCCAAAACAATTATGTATAAACTTAAAGTATGAAAAAGTAGGCAGCAGAGGAAGCGAATTTCTCTCCCAGACTTGCATTTGTTTTGCCGGACAGCATATGAAGACTGGGACAAAAATTATTTGTTCCGTCTATTCAGTGATTTTTTTTTTTTTAAACAAACAGTTGTTTGCACAGCAGTTGTCTAAAGTGTGCTAATAAACTAGGTTTTTATTCTACATTATTTTTAATACTAGACCACAGCTGCCTCAAATCTAGAGTACTCTACATAACTTCACTGCAAAATGATGAAAGACAGTAGAAGATGGTGCCAGAAATGTCTAGATCAAGCCAATTCTGTTAAAAATATATAGCATACATCAGAATCTGCTTGTGTTGGTGTACCTATTAGTATTGCTGTTGCATGCTGGAGAAAATATATCAAATGTGTTAAGTGATCATTTATTTCCCTGATATTTATCTTTAGTATCACTGCGCAGTCTAGAGGCCAATCAAGAGTAGGGTCTCATTATGCTAAGGACTGTACAAACAGGACATGCTGTACATTGTGCAGTGGAAAACAGTCCAAATATAGCTCAGTTAACTGCAAATGAAGTGTGTCTGGAACCAGTGACAGTGTAGCTGCATCCTTGTAGCTTGCACCCAAACTAATTTTGTAGGGCATATTCGTTTAAGCAGCACGGTCCACTAACTGCTTCTGGGATTCACACTGGTTTCTTCAAACCACTGCAGAGCACTTGGAGTAAGTCAGTACTCTTTTTCCGTGCTTTATCACCTGGGAACTGTAGATTTGTAGACAGTTTGTAAGCTCTTTGCCTGGAACCTAAACAGAGTAACTGGATCCCCCGCAGGAGAAACGGATTTGTGTACAAGCAAGTTTTAAGAACTGCCTACAAAATTTGTTACCTCAGTTAAAAAAGTAATTCATGTCTCTAATGTAATAGTTTATTTTTTTTGTTAGTCATCCGAATCTGGACTGTCTCTCTTACATGTATCAGATATTATGCTTTAAATATTATTACAACTGTTTTATGTTCAACTGACTGTTCAGATTAAATCATGAGTTGTAGTCACAGGCTCTGTAGTTTCCCTGACAATAGTAGCACTTCTGTCATAGGCTGCATGAATTGCTATTGACTAATTTTGTAGTTTTTAGACATTTCTGGAAATGTTGCCCAAGGTTGTTCATTTATTAAAGTGCATTGCTGCTGCTGCAAGGACAATCAAACAGAAGGAACTTCAATTTGGAATAACCCATGTGACGAAGCGTGACCTAATTCAGCCTGCAATTACTCTGCGTAACATAATGCTTAGGTGAGTACCTACAACATGGTAACACCACCAGCGTTAAAACTGCTTTTGTTCTCTCCTTACTGTTAACTAAATCAGCTTAACTCGTACTGTGGCAGTATGGACCTAGATGGCAGGCAAAGATCAACAAGTGTGGTGATACCTTTGTTCCTCTGCCTGCATCCTTAGTAACAGCCCCAGAAGTGGCTAAAGAACCGCTGTATTACCATTATTTTACTACAGGATTTCCAGTGCACTAGAGAAGCATCAGTGGTTATCTAAAGTGGTTGAACAGCATCAGAAGATCAAAGAGAATCTGAGTCCATAGTCACGTCACATCTCAGAAGAAAATCTGGTCCTTCACTCCAGTCATGAGAGACTTAAGGCTGCTCTTAGCAGCCATTCTCTTACCTTTGGATTCAGCTTCTCAGGATCTGCTGCTAGCTGATACCTGGAAGAAACTTCTATCACTACAATCTCTTTTTAAAATCTATATGCTTTTTACACATTTGTACACATTACTCTATAAAACGTTATAATAAACCCACAAGAAAAGCCTGAGTTTAAAGTCTAGTCAAAACAATGAATTTAAAGGCAAAGATATATGTATAAAACTTTAAAATAATTTTTAATAATTATCAAATCACAGAAAGAGCACAACTGTTCAGCTGATTCATGGATAGAATGAAGGACTAAACTATTAATACTATTTTAATTTTAGAGCAGACAAGCCCAAAGACCAAGGGGAAAAGAAAGGCAAAAAACCTGAATGTGCCAAAGGAAAGAAAAAGCCAAGACAAAAAGCTTCATGACTGCAAAGAAAACCAAAAAAAAGTCTTCAATACTAACAGAAGACTTCACGAGCAGTTTTCAAAACCTAAGAAGCTAATTAGCTAGTGTGGAAGGATACATATGTATATATAGACACATATGTGTGTGTATGTGTATGTGTGTCTACTATCATTTTGGACCTTTGACAGAGTAACTGTTGTGTTCAGAAGTTCAGGCAGAAAAGTGTAGTACTCCTCGGGATGCTTTTGCTCAAGCCAGTAGCTGTCAGTTACTGCGTCTGTATTTCGCAGCCTGAGAGAAGCTCAGAAGCCCTCTCCTCTAACCTTGGCTGACCTTCGGGTTACATTAAGGTCTTGCTACAGTTAGTTAGATGACCTGACTCACAGTTCTCATGAACCTGCACCTAAGAGATATCACCACTTTTGGATTTAAGATACAAACTTAACTTTATTTGTAAAATCAAACCTACATTAAACTGCACAGAAGACAGAGTAAGTGCATATTCCAAAAGATGTATATTCAAGAACAATGTTCGCAATTCTATGAGTCTATGAATATAAATTAAAACAAAATGTCTTGAGCATAATAATTCAATATTTTAATTGGACCTTGTGGTAGGGTGATATCTTGTAGTGAAGAAAGATGTCTTTTTTTTTTTTTTTTTTAACATTTCTCCATCTTTTAATTAAAAACCAAGAAAATGTGAAAGGAAGATTAAGATTATGACATTCACATTTTGTCACCTATTCTTCAGAGAATCATGCCAACAGTACATTTTACATCTAGTCATTAAATCTACAGGAGTAAATTAAGGCCTGGGTTTCTAAATCCCATTTGCATCTTTCCATGCATCTGCTGTGAGTGAGAGTGGGAAACCCACAGCAGAAGAGATCGCCTCGTATTCCTGGTCCTCTGTAGCCATAGAGATTTGGAGAAGCGTTTCAATATACTAAAAAATGCCTTTAGGACTAGACTCAGTTGTTTTACATTTTAGTTTTCCACTGTTCCAGACAGTTTTGCACTTCGTTTTTCCCTTTCAAGCTTTAGTCCTACTATGTTATGTTGCTTATTTATTGAAATTATGTTTTCAATATATTCTTGTCAGGCTTGTAGAAGTCTTTGACACACTCCAAGTGAGAAGTAGCACAATAAAATTGAAATATTTTCATGGCGATATTCAGAGATTTTAGAGCTACAGTCTGTATCATGAACTGCAGGAATTAGCATTGTTCCCCAAAGTAAATGAAGCTCCGCTAATGCCAGGTTTTCCTGAAATCACTCCTGGATCAAGCTCCAAATTTTCCATTTGTGAAAAGTTCAACCATTTGATGAAGTTTCGCTTGTCTGCAGACAGCTGGCTTTTTTTTTTTCCCCACTGGAAAAAAGTGATAACGGCTAATAGACAAAGGCTTTTGTTTGTTTGCTACAAAACAGCTGCTTCTAATCTACCTTGGACTCACACTGGTATTGCAGTATCAAGGAGGACGTAAGCAAACAAACAAGAGGACAATGAGATCCTGAAGGGCAGATTTCCAGCACCAGAAAACCCACTAGTAGTGGATTCAGATGCAATCTGATGCAATAGCAATGTAGTTCACTGCAGTCATTTATTATATTGTCCTTTAGCTCCAAATGTGCAGAATAGTTTTCTACTGAGCCTGCATAATTGCATTGCAGGAGATATCTGGGACTCCTGGAAATGCTGGCAGCTGGGATCATTTTCTTCTGAACTAGCACGTGAGGCTCTTAAAATTCAGAAAGGCATTTTGTTATTTTTCACAGTGTTCAAATTTTACTTGTTTATTCATGACTGTCCAGAGCAAAAGGGTAAAGACAGAGGCTCTGTCAGTAATAAACCCTCCATCACTCTCTGCAATCCTGTCCCTGATGGCTGGTCTGTGACACAGAAACCCAGCTAGCTGACGCTGCAGCACCCGTCTCTCATTGCGCTCCCCTGTGCGCCTCCCCCCCTCCCCTTATTCATCACGAATCTAGAGCTGGAAGGATAAAAATTGAGGGGAAGCCAATATTTCCTCACACTTAATCTGTGTGTCCAGAGACAGAATACACTCTGGCCATGCTGTTAATCTCTAAATCCCCTAAACAGATAAAGCTTTCTAGAGAAGCTGCTGTAGACACCGAGGAGAAGATAAAACTCACTTGGTTGCTTCCTTGGAAGACTTCAACTTCCTAGACTGAATGTTGACATAAAGTGCAGGAACAAATCCCTGTCTTGGTCTGGCAATTTCTTCCTGTAGGAGGAGATAAAACCTGCTGAAAATAGGGGCAGAACTATAAACCTTCATTCCAACAATCTGGGACATCAAGAAACCTATCAAGACAGCTTCCAACTCGGCTGCTGTGCGCAGCGATCATGCTGGCTTCTCCTGGCCAGGCTTGGTACAGACATGGCGCTTGTTGCTCTAAGGATTAAAATGTCCTTGACAAAGAAAAGGTCACAGAAAGCTCTACATATTGCTGCAACTTTTCTGTCGACTCTAAAGCTCTGCTCGTTAGTTACTCATTTCTTGCTCTTCCAACCAGGAGCATGGAGAAGTGGAATGTATCACATATATTTCGGTTTGCTGCCTACTCCAATTACCTATTAAACAGACCCAGACTAAACTCTCACTTTCAGTACAGACAATTCTGCATAGGATAGTCCAGCCTAGCTGTAAGATCTACTTAGCTCTGTGACAATTTGTGACATTTAGGCTCTGCCAGAAAAGAAAAAAGGGAAGGTCAAGAATAATACAAGATCAGAATGCTGCTGACAGGACTTCCACAGGAGCTGGCACAAACTGGCACAAAGTCAAGAGATAACTTTTTGACTCTGCCACAGTTGTTATCCTCAGTGACCCTGAAAAAAACAAAGTCTTTCTGAGTCTCAGTTTCCAAGGCAAAGAAGGAGATAATCCTCCTTTGCCCACCTTTTCCATTTAAACCGGGATGATTTTGATGGTGCTGTGAATGCACAGTGCCCATAGCTCAAGGATTCTGGTTTCAAGTATGCTATAATGTGTATAATAAACTAAAGAACTTTATAAAAGACAAGTGCATTCATGAAATGTATGTCTGGAAATTCAGCAGGGTCTTAGTGTAACTCATTAGTAGAAAGCGTCTTCGTCTGCTTTCTTTTCAGAAAAACAAGGACAATGCAAAAGCGAAAGAGGCATCCATGAAGTAAAGATTCACAGAGAGTAGGGACGCAAATACCCTGCATCAAGATAAGGCTTCTGATTCGTTGTACTGCAACCAAGAAATGAAAATGAAAATTCAGTTGCATTTCTGGGGAAATGTTCCCTATGTATAGATGTGCACCAAACACCTGGAAATCTCTCGAGTGAAATTTATAGCTGCTAGTGCAAATTGCTTGCAAATTAGATTTCATTGGAATTTCAAGCTCCTCCTCCCACTTAAATTTCCTCCCTCCAAGAAACGCCCCAGCCCACATAAGGAACATACAAACTTTTTTTTATACCTATATATGCCTGCATAATTGATATGTTAAAAGTACTTTAAACTGCATTCAAAAGTGAATAAATTTTAGCAATTGATGCATATACAGCCTTCATTCTTTGTGCTTGTTCATTACACAGCATTCTCCAAATAAAAAATGGGTATTTATTCTCCTACTGTTCTTCTTAGGTGACTAACAGGTAATATCCCCAGCGTCAAATGGTTTATTTTTTAAACCTGTTGCTAATCTGTTCAACAGACTGCTTGGAAGTTATATGTCTGGGGTAGAAACCCCTTGACTAATAATTATAATTAAGTAATGAAGATTATGTCACTGTATCTGGTGATCTGGCAGGTAAGGGAATACATGAAGAAACAGAATATATAAAGATGAGCCAGTCTAGAAGATATGCATCCCATAGTCTTCAGGGTATTCACTAATAAAATTACCGAATGATTTGTAATTATGTTTTGTAAGCTAAGGGAGAGCCAGAATCATATCTAAGGAATTGGAAAGGAAAAGATGGACTGATTAATTTTGTGTTATATATAAAGAAATACCAGTAATTACAATTTGCTAAACGTATCTTGAACTATAGTAAATGTCATTAAGGTAATAAACAAGAAAATCTGTATGTATCTACACCAGTGAGGACTAATAACAACAAGTCAAAGGATGCAGATGCAAAAAGCATATGACACATTCATATTTTAGTTCAGAATTTGATCAGATAGCTATTTGATACAGCTATAAAATCTCATAGGACTTTAGGAGTCATGGAGAGAGGAGCAATTCCATAGTCAACAGCAACATGAATTTGAGATGCCTCTCCAGTGAGACAGTATGATGACAAACATAAACAGTAAAATACAAACTTACCTAGTTAAATACAGAGAAAGCCCTTGGTAAAAAAAAAATTAAAAAAATTTCCAAATTTGATAGAAATTTTCAGGAAAACTTTCCAATTAGCTTGAAACAGCATGAGTGGAATTCTACATGAATTTGAAGTCAACAGCAAAATATCCACGAGCTCCTATCCGAGCAGACAATGTTTCATGCTATTTTATTCAACATACATTTTTATACTGCATGTATTGCTGCGGTCTCTGAGTATCTTGCAGAGGATTAGGAAGATGACAACTGTCTGTCACACATGGTCGCTGAGCTGCTCCCCTGGAGCAGAAGTAAATGTGTGCCAGGTGGTGCCCTTTGCTCTGGAGGTGACATGGAAATATCCTCCAGGTAACTCCAGTGCTTCTTTACCAAAAAACTGCAATGCATGAGAATGCAGGCAGTAAAGTCTGTCTGGAATCAGGCACATATACCATGTGGCTAGCACTTGGATTTTGCCACTCTAAGGAGGTCTACTATGACGACGATGTGCAGAGGCTGCCAAGAAGAAGGTCTGAGCCCATACCCGGACCTCTCCTCACCAGCTTGACTGTACATGCGCTTGTACTGTGGTCTAGACAGTACTAGCAATGAGCAGCTGCAAGGAGAAGGGAATTCACAGTCACATTTCCCTTTCATAGCATTACATTGCCAGTCTTTCGTCTGCCGGGTTATCTGACCTATATTTCATCCTCTCCAAAGTAGCTTAACTTGTAAGAATCTTCCTCTTTGTACATTTTTAATTCAGAAGAGTAGCTTGTACTGATTATACCACAGGACCTCTGAGTTTTACCACAGGTGGAATGACTACCTACATTTATTCAGCTTGCTCAGCAAACAGCCTTTTAAGAGTAATTACTGACAAATTAAAAGAGTCGAGTTAACCGCTACAGACATACAAAGGGATCACACAATGTCTTAATCAGAAAAATACTGTTCGAAACAAGACATCATCAAAGACTGTTAAATTGAAAAATGTAAAACATCCATTAGATAACCAATTTACCATTTGATCTACTGTCATAATTCATAAAAAGTCACAAACCCATAATGCTGCTGTAGGTGCTTACTGGTGGAATACAGATGATAGAATTTCAGCAATCAAGTGATACAAAATTATGGAAATAAAAAAATAAAATGCCCATTTCTTAATTTCAGTAGACTCTAAAGGTATCCAAATATAATACTATGAAACTATGTCTTTCTAGTAAATATTCAGTTTAAATGGTGTACTTAGAGATTATATTGCTAGCTCTACGCAGCACTCATGTTCTGTAAGTTTGAAGAGTACTGATAATAGATCTGACGTAGCATTTCCTCAAATGCTGTTCTTCATTGATCTGAATATGAAGAAAGCAGGTGTGATTTTTTCCCATGTAGCCAGCAACATTTTATAAAAGAATTGAAGACTAAAAGTCAACAAAGTCTCATTACAAATGGAAGAAAATTAAACATTGTCATATTTAGTTGTTACAATTACTAAAACATTCAGCTTGTCTGTCATGGACTCCCTGCAGGAAAAACTAAGTTCAGCATTACGTAAACAACAATAATGTCCTTAGCAGTGGGAAATCTAGGGAAAGTCACACCATGAAAATTTTCAGCCTAAATGAACTGGTGAGGTAGTCTCCTCCACTCCACTCATACACTGTATTTTAAAAGTCAGTATTTTTCATACTGCTGCTACATTGAAATCTTAGTTATTAAATTAAAATAATAAATAACTACAGTATCAAAGGTAGAGCTCAGTCTGTTGACTACTACTAAACATTGATATTTTAGTTGTGAAATGAAAAGTCTGGGTTTCTTTGGGTAGCTCCTCCGATTACAAAAATTTCTGTTCATTATAAATACACGTGATGGCAACAGTCTTGGAAGAAAAATACTATCAAAATGGCATCATACCTAGGATTTTAACTTAAATTCTTTAACTTCCTTCAATAAACAGTAATAGGTTAAATGCTACCAGGTTAAAAATTATAAAAACAAATATTTCTAAGTACAGGCCATTGATATTATTACCACATAAGATATTTACTTCAATTCTTCTGTTGAAGTTTTCTCATATCAGCAGAAGTCTCTTTCCTTCCCTAAGGAACCTTCACATTCATACTTGCTTTAAACTTTGCAGTATTTTCTCTTAGGTGATCCAATTGTGCTTTTAAAAAAAATCTGGATCTATGAGTCTTTTGCATAAAATTAAATAGCCCCCCACTCCTATTTTTTGTATCTTTGGGAATTCAGAGCTGTTAGCAGGGGTAGCCAACATCAAAACTATGGTTCTTACTTTGGGACACATACATTTCTTCCCAAACTTGGTGTTCGTAGAATCACAGAAGGTTTGGGTTGGAAGGGACCTTAAAGACCATTGAGTTCCAACCCCCCTGCCATGGGCAGGGACACCCTCCACTAGACCAGGTTGCCCAAAGCCCCATCGAACCTGGCCTTGAACACTTCCAGGGATGGGGCATCCACAACCTCTCTGGGCAACCTGTGCCTCACCACCCTCACAGTGAAGAATTTCTTCCGTATATCCAATCTAGATCTACCATCTTTTAGTTTAAAGCCATTACCCCTTGCCCTATCACTACTTGCCCTTGTAAACATGTTCCTTTCTTAATCCACGTGTGCAAAGGTATGCATTATGTAAGGTGAGCATAAATATATATTAAGAAATTCAAGAAACACATCAACTGGAACAGGCAGTATCAGACTTTTCTTATGCTCTCTGCAGGTGCTAGCCATAAGGTAACATGCACAAAAGGAAAAAAATATACCCAATATTGAAGTTACAGGATTTTTGGAGGAAGCATTTGTGCTAGTGTGCTGGGAGCAGCCAGTGTTTGCCATGAGCAGGACACTTGGCCAAAGTCCATGGGCAGGTGAGGCAGCCTTTGTTCCTGCTCAATGAAGGAGCAATTGAACCTGAAGCTAAAGGTCAGAAGGTAGGACGTCAGGACCAGAGCATGGCTACACCGCCCGGACCAGCGGACGGACTGACAGCAGACACGTGCATCTGTTGTTCCGAGGCGAGAGGGAAGAAGGGAGAGAGGGCAGCGTCATCACCCTGAGGAGCCACGTTTGCAGCTGTGTGGGGAAGGAGCAGACTGAGCTCCTGAGGTGAAACTCACGGGAAAGGACAGCTTGGAAAATGTGGGGAAGTGAACTGCCTGCTGCTATTTGGCTTTAGCGTGTCCACACAAGCAGGACGCTGTGTAGATTTCTTTGTAAATAAACTGAATTTCGCTAAAGAACGACCTTATTGTAAAAATCAATTTCGCCTACCAGCAGAGTAATTGGGTGCAGCTCTGAATACTGGCTAAGCACTTGAGTCAAAAAGCGACAAGATAAAGCATTGAGCTTGGTAGAAAGGTTACTAAAAGAATGTTTTCAAGCCTATTCTGGAACATTACAAAACTTATTTCTTCTCCAGCCTTATCCCCAGTGCTCACTGCCACCCTTCTCAGAGGTTCCTTTCTTACTGCCGGTATGTGAAAAGCATAAACACCAGCGGTAGCCTGGCTTCCTGCAGCAGATTTCTTTCATGCCTGTTCAGGTTTCAAAGCAAAGTCCAAATACAGATGATATGGGAAAATCACCCCTAACAAACAGGAAACTGATGGCAAATAAATGGGTGGAGGCATAAGAGGAGCAAGAGGAGTGGTTATCTCTTACCAAGGTTTATTTGTCTTTGCATCAGTGTGGAAGGCATATACCCGTCCTGACTGTTTTTGAAGGGGAGGTATTCGAAGGCCTGTGTTGGCACAGAGGGGTGAAGAACCAGGAGAAATATAAAGCAATGGCTGGACTCATTATCAACTTGCTTCCTCCAGCTCACAAACCACCCAAATTGTCCCTCCATACGTACTGTCATCATTCAAAAGCATAACACTTCTCTTCTGTAACACCCCAATACACAATTAGCCCAGGGAACTTAGAAGATGCTATGTACATATATGTATATATGCCTTTTTTGATAAAGCCCTGTACTCAGAATATATCACTAAATAAATATTATTATTCAATAAGCCCATGTTTCCTTGTGCTTTATTCCAAGATTAGACAGACTATCATGCTGCAGTCAAAAGAGTACAGTATCACCTGAATGCACGAGGATTTGACAGGAACAAAAGATCTTCCTCATAGAGATGTGAACACTAAGCAACTTCACCAACTGTAGTGAAATTACTCCCTGTAACTTACGGCAGTTTATATTCTTAAGTGTTTAAATCTATGGTTGTCTTCAATCTTGAGACAATTGGTCAGTAACATAAAACTTTATTCGTACTGTGTGTCATTCATTTATTTACATGAAAGCACATTTCTTTAATGGAAGGGTTCCTTTTCTTTAGAAACATTATATTTTGAGTTTGGGGCACTAGGTAAATAATAGATAGTATCCAAACTAAATAAAAGTAACATTTGCACTGTGAATTATTCTCTTTTCCCTCTTGTTGGAAACACTCCCTCCCTCCCTGCTAGTAACCATAGATCTTTTTCTTTAATGCTCTGTTAGCTTTAATAAGTACAGCACAGTAGCCAATGCTGGCTTTCACTTACTGTAGCTGAACGTTAAGCAGGATTGCAAAATATTAAGTTGCAAGATAACTGACTAGTTTTCTTAAGACTTTTTAGGGAGACTGAGAATTAACAATGCTTCTCACCTCCCTCTTCACACTCCAATAGGAAAATGCTAATTCACTATTAACCTCGTCACAGCTGTCTCACATTCCATTTTCTCCATTTCACAATTCAGACAGGAACATATGCGCTGGCACTGTGCGCCGTTGATGGAAAAGCAGTTGGAATTCCTTTCAGCGAAGATTCTGCTCACCAAACTTCATCCAAGAGAAGAAGAAAACTTGCACTATTTAGGGCATAAACCCCCTCTATCAGAATTGCAATGCTTTTTCATATGATCTTGTTGATAACGTCCTGATGCTTTTTTGGCTAAGTTTCTAACTACAGTTATCTGTCACCTGACTCCTGTAAAACAAAATATGACTTTAGTTCTCTTAACACTGACAGTGGCAATAGGTACTGAATTTCTTGCAGGAGTCCTAGACCACAGTCATCCATACTGCCTACATGTTGATATGCCTGCGAGGAAAAGTTTGGAGGCAGGCAGATAGTTTCACAGCTTCCGCAGACGGCCACAGCACATCGCTGGATTTGCCTGCCCGCCACCCCCCGAGGTATCCCGCCCCTCCTCGCTCTGTGCCACCAGGCACAGGCACCGTAGCTGTGCCCGATGCTGTGACATGCGCTGCTGGATGGAGCAGCTCTCACCTTCTCACGCCTGCTGTAACAGCAGCAGAGGTGGTGGGGATGAGCACTAGGTTCCCACAAGCAATGATTTGGTTGTAGTGAATCTGTACACACAGATCAGGACATCATTTCACTTTGAAAGAAAACTCCAGTGTGGAACATGATTGTTCCCTGACAAAAATCTTCAGTCTTGAGCAGCTCAGCAAATTTACCCTTGCTACCACAAGCTGGACAAGATCCTTTACAAAGTGGCTATGACCAAGCCAGATCACCCATCCTGTCTATACTAGTTTCCAAGACACGGGAGACCGACTATTTCTTCCCAAGCCATGGCAGTGACAGGTTTCCTCCCCTCCAGGGCAAGGGGAAGCTCAGCTGCCCAGCCCCGCCAGCTCCGTGGCATGGCTCTGTGAGCGTGCTGCTGCAGGTACGCATGCTGCCAGGGCGGGGAGCAAGGCTGAAGGGAAGACAACGTCTTTAGAGAAGGGACATGCTCTGCACACCCCTGTTTATGGATGGCATACTGGCAGACAAAGAGCAGACCTGAGTGCCTGGGGCTGTGGTCAACAGTCTGCAGTAGTTACAACACCCCAGACTAGAGCACTTTTTGGTCCAGTGTGGGTCAACGTAGCATTAGGCAGATGTACCGTCACCATAGCACACCATCACTCCACTAATCTCAAATGCCAATTTTACTTATCAAGGACATATGAAGAAGCAACAGGTTCTCTGTTCACGTAGATGTAGGTCAAGCATCTAAGACAGACAGACAGCAGGGTAGTACCATTAGCGTGGTGCCATCAAGGAGACAGCTATCTCTACCAGGTGCCCAGGTGTTGCCACCTGGGGCCAGAGATCTTCTCCAGGCAATTCTGCTAGTACAAGCTCTGCAAAGAAATAAGTCCAGCCTTAGCAAAGGAATGTGAGTAGTGATCTGGCAGGAGCCTAACTTTTAATCACGAGTCTGCCCTCTCCTCTTTTCCAGCATATTGGGAGATGAAAGAGACTGAAGATTTGCTCCTGGGAGACTTCTTTGCATCTCCAAGTACAGGCTCAAACTGGCAGGATAAGGCCATGAAGTAGGAGACATGACAAATATGAAGATCAGTGCCAAGTTTCTGTGCCTGATTTTTGCCCATTCCTGTTAAACTGTCCATAAACAGAGCATACGCGTTGCAGCATGTTCACGGCTTCTGTAGCCCCCAGCCACCATGCCCATGCAGCAGCCTCTGTCAAGGAGAGCACTCAGACCCAGAGGATGGGGAGGAACAGACCATCTGGGCCTTTTTAAGAACTGAAAGAGTAAGAGGCCACACTAAGCATATGTTCTGGAAATCACAGACCTGATTTCCAGAGGGAATATTTTAAAAGATTTCCAGGCCAAGAAGAAGAGAAAAGGATAATGAGATTTTTCAGGTACAGGTACCTCAAAAATAACAGTTAAAAAGCACACATCCCTGTGGATAGGGCTATTCTGCTAAGAGGGACAGATATGCCTTCTCTGTGATGTGAAAGATGGGGTTTTCTTTTGCTGCTAATTAGGCAGAGTTGCCCTGTTTGGCTGAATTGAAAGTGTCTGCTCTTTGGTTTTGTATGGGAGTGGGCTCTTGGCAGACAGAAGAGAGGACACTTTCCTCCTCTTGGGGTTTTGTACACACTGTGGGTTGTGGCAGATGCGATAGGGAAGTGGTCTCACTAATGCATTTTGGTTTCCCTATTCTAAAGCTGCCAAGAGCAGATGGGACACTGGTCCAACCTTGACTGGAGACTTTGGCCTTAAACTCCTTAAACTGTAAATGCTTGCAGAACTGTAAAATACCTTAGGACTGTTCCAAAGTCGAATAACATCAATATAAGGTGCCAAAGTGAGTCAAAGCCTATATGTACTTGTCCATTCATTGCAGGAGCTAGGTGGCCAGTAAAGTTGTAGCAATAGCAAAGATACAGGTGCTGACATTTTTATGCAGAGGGGAAAACATTCTTTATGAGTCTAATGGTATACATTCAGTTCTGCTGTCTGTGTAGTCGCAAACAAAAAAAAGAGATTCTAATCCATAACGGTGGTTGTTCCTGATGTGGAGGTGTGAGTGGTGGCGTACATGGTCCTAGCAGCAGCTGGTAGTGTCTCATTACCCCTTGGCAGTTCCACCCAGGGATGGCTTTCCAGAGATGCTGGCTGTGTAGGGTGGGCAGAAGCAGGTTACCAAGTGGTATAACCCGCATTAATTCCCTTTGATATTGAGGGAAAGGTAAGTCTAGGTGAGTTGGGAGTAGGCATCATATGGCCTTCCAGGTCTCATGCGACTTGCTGTCAGCCATGGGAGCACAAGGCAGCATGGTTATACAGTTGCTTAACAGCCTGGTGAAGGGGCAGATAACGTGATTTGTGGTGACTGTGGGCTGTGGATAAGGCTGGGATGCAGATAAAGCTGGGAAAGTGTGTATTAGTGGGCCTACAAGACTTCAAGGTTTGTAGGACCCACAAGAGCATCTCAGTGTGCCCAGTTGATGTGACAAGCATAGAAAGCTGAGGTACCAGAAATAAGTGCACAACAAAGATGAAAGGTAAGACTAGACATTAGTATTACCACCGAAGACATAGCCCATGCTCTTGTGCTTAAGTTTCAGGCTGGATACGTAGCGGTCCCACTGTCTCCAAAAGTCAATGGAAGCAATGCCTGAATACAAACTCAGTAAGGCTTCTAGATTGTGGGGAAATATTAAATAACATCACACACACACACACTTGTTTCCTCTTACACATAGAAGAAATACAGGCTGAGTATCTCAGCAGGCTTTAACAGCCTCATTTATAACATCACATTTCCTCAGATACAATAAGTAATTTCACTGGGATTCAGACTTTCCTGGTGCAAAGGAAACATTTAATTGCTCACATGCATTTTAATGGTTCTGGTTTTAACTGGCAACTCCATTAACGTCAGAATACTATAAAGACATACAAAACAATTTTACAAGAAATCTTTAGTCATTAAAATGTTCAAAGACAATTTTCTAAAGCACAAATGGAAGTTTTCAATTTTCTGAAAATCCCAAACTGCACCAGCTTACAAGACTATTTTAGTGAGCTTAAAAATATTAATTCTATTAAAGCAACTTGATTTGATGACTTACAGACATCTTGTCCATGCCCATATTTTTCCTGTTTTAAAGGCTGGAATCATATGCTGATCATATATACCGTGTTATCATCTTTATCTTGTTATTATATTTAAAATGCTTACTTTAAAAATTCTGGACTGCTAGATCACTGAAACCGAACAATAACTTTAAAGCAAACAACAAAATAATTTTAAGAATGCAATGAGAAACAAATGAAATTACAGCAGGTCTTCTGCTGTGACTGTAATTCAATTTCTCACTGAATGCGATCAGCTCTTCCTCTCTTGGCGAGGAGTGCGATGGACAGGACCGGCTGTCCACTCCGTGAACAGATGTAGGGCTGGTGGGGCAAATTGTTTCTGGTGACGACAGCTTTGGCTCACCAAAGAGATTAGGACACAGGAATCTGCTAATTACAAAAACAGTGAATCGTTGCACTGGTGGTCCTTTCTCCAGCATTAGAGAGGGTGTATCAGTGTTACCACCTACTGCTAATTCCCTGCATTATACAGCACATGTAGGTGAAGGCAGCGAAGCCTTTCCTTCACCTCAAGCCATGAAATAACTAAATGTGCATCAAGTTAAATCCCTCTGTGCTGGAGGGAGAGGTGAAGGCGGAGGAAGGGCCAAAGGTGGGCAAGAGGTGGATAAGAGGTGGGCAGTCAAACTGCCTCTTCCCAGTCTCAGAACTCATTCAGTTGTAAATCAGATCACCTTTGTGCTACTTTTCCTTTTCTTGGAGAGATTTAGAGAACCCAGTAGCCTAAAGCCAGGCTGCAAGTCCAGGCTTGTTTATCATGGCCATTACTCATGAAAACTTTCAGCACTTTCTGAAATGGTTTTCTCATGCCCATGTGGTAGGTATTTTCCAACCACAGGAGAAAATGCAAAACTTGTCCCAAAGAGCATAAAATTAACACACAGAACTTGAAAGGATGCAGCTTACAACAGACTACATCTTAGAGACTGAGCTTGGCAGGAAAATTTTCTTCTGTTAAAATGTAACTTCTGGTCCATAAAACATACTTCAGTGATATCTGTTTGGATTTTCTTGACTTCATAGAAGAAGGGAGTATTCAGAAGAGATTCAAGGCATAGAGGACAATGTGATATCAGATGTGACAGGCATTGTACAGGGAAGCCTGCCTCATAAACACAATCAATGGATGATGCAAAAAGACGTGAGGTAAACAGAAATTTGTTAGAAAGGTTCTAGAAGGAAAAAGAAACTCAGAGCAATAGGTTGAAAAGGGAGTCCAGCTTCAGATGGATGTGGACGTGGCTGCGTTTAGTCTGTGCCAGGGGGAAGACATTTAAGGCTCAAGAAGGTCAAGCTGTAGCAAAGCTACCATAGTCAGGATGGGAGATTATGAGCACCTATAAATAAGTTATGATCTAAGAACGGCCTAATAGGATGTGAAGGGTGAAGTGAGGGCTTGATTCCAATTCAGTTGGAAAATGTTAAGATTGCGGTAATAACTCCAAAATCCACTTCAGAACTGAAGTGCAAATGGAGCAATACATTATTCATTTCCCTCTTTTTCTGTATTTCTCTTTTTTGCCCTGTGCTGCCAGTGTCTGTAGGTTCACTTTCGATGCATCCTTCTCTTCCAGCAATGATTCTTCTGTTTCTGTCCTCTTTCTTCCTCCCTAATTTTCCCAGGCTCTTTCCTTCCTTCTGCTTTTTTCTACCTTCCTGCCATTAATTTCTGTCTACTTTTCCCTCTTCTCTTGCTTAGTCTCATGTCCCTTTTTACCAGCTCAATTCTAGCGATTGCTTACAGTTAGAAACTGTATGTTAGATTCACCACTGACTACTCCTGTTTTTAAATGCAACTCCTGTTATTTCACCAGCCAGAAGCATTTCATTGGCATGGCACTACAATAGCAACACAAGTGGGGCAGGGAATTAGACTCCCATATTGTCAGTGATTAAAATCACAGACTCAGTAAGGCTCAAAAGGAGTTGAAACTCTGCAGTTGGTTCTGCATCATGCCCATATACATGTAGAGGTGAGTTCCCTTTATATATGGGGTCAAGGTGCAGGAGAAAAGCTGCAGCTCGCAGCTGGGAGGACATGTATGGCATCATGAGACATCTCTTAAAGAGTGACTGACTGTTTCCCGTAACACACTGGCAAGCTGTGGCCACTGCACTAGAATCAAGGGGTAAATCAGGACACCCTTGAATGTGAGCAAGGCTACCAAATGTCTGGGGTTTGCCCAGACTTGTCGTCTTCTCCAGCCCTCAAAATCTTTCTGGGTGAACATCTGACATATGAAAACCCTTTGATGATAAAATTGTTGGCCCTACTATACTTTGTTGTCACAAAATGACATTGGGCTGATGCTTCTCTTAGTGGCTGTTACATAGCAAAAAGGTCACATCCTCTGTGTTTGGCAGCACAGATCCTAATCCTGATCCTAACAACTGTCTATCAAAATTTTCCCTTGGCCAAAAGACCAAGAGTTGAATGCAGTGGTTAAAGAGGAGAACAACAATAGTCCAGCTGTAAACTGGGCACGGGTGTACCGCTGGCCCAAGGATGACCCCAGTCTGGTATTTGGATTATCCAACAGTGTCGGGCAGTGCCACAACCCTGCGTCCAGTTGTATGATCTGACCTCGGTACAGGGGCAACCCTTAAACTCCTCTCTTAAGCTAAATGCGTATCAAGTCAAACCCTAGTCAACCTGATCTAATATTTCCATGGATGGTCCAAGTGATAAAAGCCTTGAAATGACTGTGTGTGCCCTGCACAGTCACAGCACTCCTATGAACATGAAGGAAAGATGAGGTGGTGAGCCACCCCAAACACAGGGTCTGCCTATGACACAGGCACTAGCTGTTTGTACCACAAAGGGCCACATGGTGACAAGAGGCTGCTACATAGCTGGAGATAGGCCATGCATCCACATGGATGGGAAACCCCTGAAAAACCTAAAATACAGCCAGCAAAATAGTTTTATACATATATATTTTAGCTATCAGCTTATTTTCTCTGGTTGCATTGCAAGCTAGTTTCTTGGAATTTTTAGTACCATGACTGCAAGGCAGCATGTGCCAATACACATGTCCTTACACAGTAAGTACTGCTGATAAATATAATTTCTACATAAATGCTTCCTTGGGAAAAAGGGGTGGTTTCTTCTTTTCCCTTTGTACGATCATTTGTACCAACTGTTAACAACATTTTTTTAAAACGTCTGTCTTCTGAGCAGTGTGTTGTCCTAGACATGACACTGTCAAAAAATGTGCTTAAATGAGGGCACCCTATTTTCAAACCTGGCTCCTTAAACTTAATTGTGTAAATAAAACTGTGGTCAGTGAAACTTCTCACTGGTCTCAGTCAATTAGCATCAGTGATGATGAGAAGTATCAGTCTCCAGAAAATTAAGGCTCCATCAAAATCATCCAGGTTGTCACTTAATTAGAAATGCCAATGTTTTTTTAGTGATTTATTTTGATATCTGAATGTTAAAAGCAACATGAGACATTTGCAGAACTCATACTCAGTACCTAATGAACACTCAACTTCTGTCCATCAGTTTATTAATAATTACTGCATGCATAATTAGAATTAAAAATTTATCTCTAGATTTTGCAGCTTTATCTTGGAGTTCTTAAATGATTTACAAAGGCCTGTAGCATATCTTCACTGTAAAAGCCTCCTTTGCCCTGAGCCTCAGTAAGATTATTTTTAAACCCCTGAGAGCTTTTGTTGGTTAGCTGTTAGAGCATGTGGGAGGACAGGACCAAGTGTACAATTTTGGCAAATACAGCTGCCATTAGTGAAGCACAGAGTGTGAATTAAAGTGTCTATACTGCTGAAAATGTTCAGAACCTTTTAAAAAAAGCCTCCATTTTATATCAGTCAATTTAAATACATTAGTTTTGAGATTTTTTTTTTTTGCAATTTTTCATCACAGGAAGTCAAGATATTTATGCTCTTTCATACAGAAAAAGCGTTGGATTATGTTAAGTACGTTATATATATATACATTCCATATAAAAGCTATCTTCCAAATACATAGAGACTGCAAAACCAGCCAAAGTTAAATGTGTCTGCACAACCTTTTGCATATTCATTACATGCAGGCTTTTTGAATACATACTCTCATGCTACTTCTATGGAATATTTTAAACCTGTTTTCGCTAGGAAAACCTTCTTCTATATAGGAACGACCATAGCAGCACACCGTCCTAAAATAAGCTTTTGACATTTTTACACACCAGCCCTGCAGGCTGAGTGTGCTGTTGCTTTCCCAGCTGTTTGTTGCCTACGCTTTGCTGGGAACTTTCATCACCCCCTTCTGCAGGTCGGAAAATCAGGGGGTCCCTTCCCTTCTCTGTTTGTTCCCAGCGTGGCCAGTGTATTCAGTCCACCCAGGGCTCCAGTTTCAGGATGTCCAGCTGGGTCAGAACTGGTGACATGATTGTTTTCATCTGCAAGATTGTGGATGGGGGCAGGCAAACAATGAGCACCTTGGGTACAATAATATCTCCAGTCAGTACAGCCCAGCTTGGACAAGGATGGATGTCCACAGCCTCGCTTACACCAGCAAAATAGTATTTTTGCTGACACATCTGCTACCAGTTCTCAGAACAGAATTAAGGAGTGTAGCACTTCATCTGCTTTCTTTTTTCCCTTTTTTAGTTTCATAACTCTGTGGAGTCTTTGCCTCTATAAACCAAAAAATGATGGTGAAATACCAAGAGATTTTAGATCTATACCTGACATAAGACCTTTTGCCTTGAAGAGCATCCAAAATTTTGAAAGTGATTACCATATGGATAACAAGTCTGCATTTAATAATCAATCCTCCTAAGAAGCAGTGATTAAGATGTAGATCACAGGTTTGCCTAGCAAATCCTTTTAAAAAACAGAAATCAGCTCCTGAGGCAAAGCTAATGATTTATTTCTTGTACTTGCTTAACTGAAGCTGTGTATTTAGTTCCCCACCATATTGAGTCCTCAGAGTTACATGCTTTCCATGACTACCACTGTAAAGATATGGTCTGCATAGGCCTGTGGTGTAAGCAGCATCCCAGAAACATTGAGGTTCCATGTCTGAAGTTATCCTCTTGGAAAATTCTTGGATCCTGGTTAATCTTAGAATCAAACAGCTAGAATCACAAATTGGTATCCTTTTTTTTTACCCCAGTGACTTGAGAGATTAGCTTTCATAAGAGGTGGGCATACCACAAATCTTTTCATATTTCTAATATTAATGTTCTTTACAGTCGGTAAGTTCACCTTCCACAATTCTGAGTCATTATATTCACCTCTTCCTAAAGAATGATTCAAATTAGATAGTATGGTTCTGTAGTTTGATACCTACTTTGAAAAGGTAGGCAACTCCTGTTCTTCCTTCATAACAATTTTTTATTCCAGATGTACATGAAAAACTTGGAATAAATCTTTAATTCTTCCCTCCTGACCTTGATTATAGGACAAAAAAAAAAAAAAAAAAAAAATTATAACCAGCTACTCCTCTGTGACCCATTATAATAATTTTCAGCTTGGCTAATGTTGGTTGCTCACCTTGAATGTACATTTCCACTGCTCTAATAGACACCATATCCTCTGGGAATTAAAACTTTTCTTTAAATAACACCCAAAAAATCTCATTCAGATTTTCTACAAATTCCTTGACTACTGCAAAAAGAAATCCTCTTGGAATGTAAATTATGAGAGTGACAGCTCTCCTGCTCCATCCTGCCAACCTTTCAATCATTTCTGTGAGAGAGAAATTTGATCATTACAATCCATTCATTTTTTGTCCCTTCTTTGGAGTTGGCCAGCAAATTAATTAACTTAAATGGCAAAAGAGGCTGGACATCTGGGGAATGACACCAAATTCATTTTCCATAAACTTCCATGTAACCAGATGGAAAATGATTCAAAAGCCTATCTTCAAGAACCAGCTGTATAGTCCAGTTACCAGACTGGTGTTAGAAGTCAGCCTTTACAGTAAGAAATGACACCTAAACTTTGCCAATGACCTTGCATTAAAAAAAAAAAAAAAAATATTAAAGTAAGAATTGCCACACTACAGGAAATTCATAAGGAGCTTATCTATAAATGAGGTATAGTCTATCAACAGTTAATTGTATAAAGATAGTACTTAACAAGAAACTGGTTACTACAGTCTACACATCTTACCTATGCAGGCTGTATATTCAAAACAGATTAATGTTAATTAAATGGTCCATCAAGCCGGACTGTGCAAAATCAATGAGCACTGACAGCAGTATAATAGAGATAAATCTAAGACGCTGCCAAGTATGGAAGGAAAAGTTTAGACATTACACATAAGCCATGGCATTCAAATTTTTATTTGGACCTCCTCACAGATTTAGTGTTTATTTTGGATGGGTATTAGGTTCAGTTCACAGTGTAGATGGGGATGAACTTTCAATGTTAGTGGCTTTCAGACTGAGATGAGTACAAATCATGATATATTTAGGCTGAATCCCTCCCCCAGAAGCTAGATAAAGCATGGCTCTTCGAAAGAGATCTAAATCTCATACAAAAGCTTTCTGCTGAACATTTACACTAAAGTCAAAGTGACATTTGACTAAGCAACACCCATCACTTAGTAATTTGTTATTTCAGTTCTCTTTGCAGGATATGCAAATTTAATTAGCACAGGTTTTATAGCATAGCATTGTTCCTAAAAAATGGATTTTAGTCCTTCTGGAACTTCCCCTCCCTGGTCTTTGTATTAATAAATACAGTAAAATGTCTTTCACTTCTGAAACAAAGCAGTTTTAAATTAAAATGTCATGGAGTATTAACTCCATACTTTATGAAATGCAAGTATTTTAGTTGTTTCTATTTAATACCAGTCTGACCTAGAAATCCTCTCTAACAGTCTCATATCTTTTTTCCTTAGAAGACCTACTTGACAGCAGCATGTCAAAACAAAAAGGGAACAAAGTAGAGTTCATAACCTCATCCTATCCAACATCAACTCTTCTTCCTGTAGCAACCCTGCTCCAAACATGGCACTGTGGCATAGAGACCAGAGTGTCCCGTGATCATGTATTGAGATAGCTACATGACAGAGTGGAGAAAAATAGACTAATTATACTTAACATATACTTTTATTTACTTTTCTTCCCTTGTCACTTTCCAGCCAGGACTGCTGCAAGGTGGCTGGAAGCTTTGGAGAGTGGTGGTAACACAAACGTAGAATCATAGAATGTTTTGGGTTGGAAAGGACCTTAAAGATCATCTAGTTCCAACCCCCTGCCATGGGAAGAGACACCCTCCACTAGGCCAGGTTGCCCAAAGCCCCATCCAACCTGGCCTTGAACACTTCCAGGGATGGGGCATCCACAACTTCTCTGGGCAACCTGTGCCAGTGCCTCACCACCCTCACAGTGAAGAATTGTTTCCTTATATCTAATCTAAATCTACCCTCCTTCACCTTAAAGCCATTGCCCCTTGTCCTATCACTACATGCCCTTGTAAACAGTCCCTCTCCAGCTTTTTTGAAGGCCCCTTCAGGTACTGGAAGGCTGCTATAAGCTCTCCCAGAGTCTTTTCCTCTTTCTCCTCTTCTCTTCTCTTCTCTTCTCTTCTCTTCTCTTCTCTTCTCTTCTCTTCTCTTCTCTTCTCTCTTCTCTTCTCTTCTCTTCTCTTCTCTTCTCTTCTCTTCTCTCTTCTCTTCTCTTCTCTCCTCTCCTCTCCTCTCCTCTCCTCTCCTCTCCTCTCCTCTCCTCTCCTCTCAAGAAACTCAGTTAAATAAAATAATAATAGCACAGTACAGGTATCAAAGGAGGATTTATGGAGGTACATCCAGACAGAGGAAACAAGTAGTAGCACATGCTAGACAAAAGGCTAAGAAAAGACCATTAAAGTCACTCAGTCTCACTGACTGAACTAGAGATGACAAGTAGTTCTCTGTCATTCACATAAAAGCCTGATCCAGTTTGCGTATCCAACATTTCATGGTGTCGTTACTGTCTTTTGGGAATTTCTCTTTCTTTATTTGTCTTCCAGAGCATCTTTTCTTCCTTTTGGGACTGATTGAGAGTCCCATGACCATTCATTCAAGTGTTTTCCAATCTCAAATATTTTTATATTACTTTTGTTCCATGAACAGACTAAATACCAAAACGTTCTGAGAAATTGTTTTGAAATTTTTTGGAAAAAACCCAGAAAAGATATTTTTTCCCCAAAATCAGAAATAGACATTTTAGCATTTTCATATCAACTTATTTAATTTTCTTGCATTAAACCAACTGAAGAAAAGTTTATTGAAGGCCACATGAAGTTGCAGCAGCCTGTGATGTTGAAGTGCCTCATGGGACCTGTCATTCTAGAGCCCTCCCTCCTGCCTAAGGGTTAGGCAGCCTTTCCTGCAGTGCATGATTGCCGTGACAGTATGCCATAATGCATCATGAGAGAGATGTATAGGCAATGAGAAGTTCAGACCATAGAGGAAAGGAGGGCCACAAAACATTCACACAAATACATGAAACCATCCATAACACTTAAAGATTGAACTGAGTTCAGATAAAAAGTTTTAGTGCAGTTCAAAAGATTTTACTTTAGATCAGATGTATTCAAGACAAGGCCTTTTTTTAGCTTTACCCTTAAAAAAAAATTAAATATTGCCTATTGAAAAGTTATCATTGCAGCTTCATGGTTTTGAGTAGAAATACCATTTTGGCTATTGCTCTACTATGCAAAGAAATATGACTCTGAGAATAAAGCTTTCTGATGGACAATCCTTACATCGACATTGCTGGAGGAAAGTTTTCTGAACAAGTTTGCTTATAAATCCCGCTCTGCCTTTGATGCACAAGGCAGCAAGCCCTTCTGGGACAGAATTGGAGAGAAACTTTTCTGTGTACCCTGAAAGCTCACCAAAGCCAACATCTGAATAGATGTGTAAAAATACTTTGCACATGAAGCTCATTTTGACTTAACTGTTCTCAGCTGAAGTTCTCAGGTTCACATAAAAAAACCACAACATAGATCTGCCCATGGGGCACAAGTTTGGCAGCGTGTGATGCTTCAAAAGACCAATAGAAAATATTTATGTATAACTAAGCCAGTAAATGGCAGTGATGGAAATTATTACTTAGGGCCATCTTGGGTAAAGTTGTTAAGTTCCTGCCTCCAGTCCAGCAACAATTTTTCTGTCTGTGACATATGAACTGATGAATGCCATTTCTGATCATTATTTGGTGATATGCTTAAAATATGTGTCTAAAACAACCGCAACTTTAAGCACACCCTCCATTGTCAGTAGACTTGAAAGCCCAGCGCAGAGTTTAGCAGCTTGGCACCTCGACCGATTTTATTTCCAAGATGGACAGCAGTCTCTCTGTGTGATAGGGAGGCGTGGGGAGAACAGGGAGCGCTGCTGTGAGATGATACGCGTGCAGACCCCGTGGGGCAGAAACTTCTGCCTTTGTGTTGGAGCACATCTGAAGAAGGGCAATGAAGCTGGTGAAGGGTCTGGAACACAAGTCTTATGAGGAGCGGCTGAGGGAACTGGGGTTGTTTAGTCTGGAGAAAAGGAGGCTGAGGGGAGACCTTATGGCTCTCTACAGCTACCTGAAAGGAGGTTGTAGCCAGGTGGATGGTGTTCTCTTCTCCCAAGTAACAAGTGATAGGAGGAGAGGAAACAGCCTCAAGTTGTGCCAGGGGAGGTTTACCTTCCTTCTTTGGTGACTGTTACTAATGCTGCATCTTCATCCAGATGCTTACCCTTAAATAAACCTCTCCTCCCTCCCCCCCAAAAAAGACATCCCCCAATATAATTTTCTTCCTTCCCAAGTAGATGGGGATTAGGAAATAAATGTGGGAGAAATCATAGAATGACAAACAAAAGGAAACAGCCTTAATTTGCACCAGGAAAGGTTTAGATTGTATATTAGGAAAAATTTCTTCACTGAAAGGGTTATCAAGCACTGGAACAGGCTGCCCAGGGAAGTGGTTGAGTCACCATCCCTGGAGGAATTTAAAACACGCGTAGATGTGGTGCTTAGGGACATGGTTTAGTTGTGGACTTGGCAGTGTTAGGTTAACGGTTGGACTCAATGATCTTATGTGTCTTTTCCAACTGAAATGATTCTATGATTCTATGAGAGCAGAAGTAGCTATGAATGGAGCAAGATTATAGTGTCTCCTTTTTTTCTCTGTCACATCTGGAAAATAAATCACATGAACAAATAAAGTGTGAACTTAACCAACAGTGCTTTGCTAGGGCTGCTGAAATTGCCAAGAAAGAGAGGACTGTAAATCCCAGTCCAGTCAGGCTCCCCCTGCAAGCCAGACAGCTCTCGTCCGAGGCCATCCATTGCCTGGACTAACATGCCAGCTTGCCTTCCTTCCTGCCATTCTGGAAGGAATCTGTTTCTGAGTCATTCAGGCTCACAAAATACTGAATTAAAGATCCTTTCAGTTCCTAGGAATAACATCAAGTTATAATCCTCAGGATATGAAGCTGAAACATGATCATCTATGCAATATAAAAATTGTTGGGCAAGTGTAATCTTGCCTCCTGAAGAAAATGATCTTTACTGAACTTCCTGAACTAACAGGCTGTCACACACAGGCTTGTAAATGGTTCATGTTTGAGTCCGCTGCTTAACTACAGCATTGCTGGAAATCCAAAGGTTAATCCCAACAGTTTAAAAATAATTCTGTTTTATTGATTGCAAAGTGTTTGGGGAAATCGATAATTATCTACTAGTATGCATATTAAATTATCTACTAGTTTACATGTTTTTGTGAGGATTATCAATGCATATTAAATTATCTGTTGTTTTATGATGACTGAAGTAACTAATTCTGAATCTAGCATTGGTTTAGTATGCCAGAAAGATGAAAAGTGCACAGAAGAATTCAGGCTTCTCTATGGCTTGATTCAATTCTTTCTTTATTGGTCTCAGTAGAAGTTTATAAGCAGGAAACAAACTATCTGAAAAATTAGGCTGTCCATAGTATTTTATAGCAAGATGAAGTTTCATTTTCTTTATGAAACTGTTTTCCAGTGCTTGCATTTTAACTGTATTTGACATTTCCATAAAGTTTTCCAACTTCAAATCTCAGGCTGCTTCACGGAGTTATTACTAGAATCATTGTGAGGCTGCACCTCGAGTGCTGTGTTCAGTTTTGGGCCCCTCACTACAAGACAGACATTGAGGTGCTGGAGCGTGTCCAGAGAAGGGCAACGGAGCTGGTGAAGGGTCTGGAGCACAAGTCTTATGAGGAGCAGCTGAGGGAACTGGGGTTGTTTAGCCTGGAGAAAAGGAGGCTGAGGGGAGACCTTACCGTTCTCTACAACTACCTGAAAGGAGGTTGTAGCCAGGTGGGGGTTGGTCTCTTCTCCCAAGTAACAAGCAATGGGACAAGAGGAAATGGCCTCAAGTTGTGCCAGGGGAGGTTTAGATTGGATATTAGGAAAAATTTCTTCAGTGAAAGGGTTGTCAATCATTGGAACAGGCTGCCCAGGGAAGTGGTTGAGTCACCATCCCTGGAGATATTTAAAAGATGTGTAGATGTGGTGCTTAGGGACATGGTTTAGTGGTTGGACTTGGCAGTGCTAGGTTAACGGTTGGACCTGGTGATGATCTTAAAGGTCTTTTCCAACCTAAATGATTCTATGATTATATGTTTTAATTTAAAGCAAAAAACATTACTGATATGTTAATTTTTATGACGTATTAGCATGGACAAACTGATTTTGGACAAAATAAAAAACATTTTTTAAATGTGTCAAAATTACTTGCATTGAGAGTTTATAAATTGAGGTTTTTGTTTCAGAAAAGACTATGTGGAAAATTACTTATTATTTATTAATGAAATGGAAAAAAAATAAACATTTTAGGAAGAACAACACTCTTACATTTCCTTAAATGAGAATCCTGCATTCTAATCTGGTCTTATTTTGTCCATCAGATATATTCAAATGACTGAAAAATGATGATATTTTGGCTTAAGCTAAAAGATCAGCACATCAAAAGTTGGAATTGTCTTCTCCTTGGACATTCAGGCAAGTCAAGATTCCCCAAATGTAAATAAACCCTCCAATTTTCCCAAAGAAGAAAATATCTAAAAAAAAGTAAAAGTTCTGACATACCTAAAGTAAACTTATGGAAGAGTTATAGTCTAAAGTTAAAATTATAAAAATTAAATTGAAGTACTTCAGCCTTATTGAATCATGCCAATGTGAAGATTGCTTCACTACTTATATCCGAAAACAGTTCTTGGATATTTACTGGCATATTTTAGAAGCCAACATATTTAATAACCAAGAAACTTGTACTCAGTGAAGAAAAGGCTGGAGATACCAATGTTTCACTAAGATGACACCAAGAGTTTAGCTGAAGTCTAGCATAAACAGCCACGGTTTGTCTGTCTTTGATAATAGCACTGCTGAGCTTTGGGAAAAGCCAGGTTCATCACTGTTTGACCCATATGTTTGACAATATGTTGGCAACCTAAGCCTGATGTGGAGTGATTTACAAATACACTGACCCCACACGAAACTCTTCATTTTCTTTGGAGGTAGGTTTTGTTCTCGGAAATATTGACTCTCGCCTGGTAGAGTATAACTTTCTAATCTCTTTCTGAACCAGTTTGAAAGCGTTAATAATGCTCCATAATTTAAAGAAATAATTCCTTTTCCTAAAAGGTGAGCAGATTCAGGTGTCAGCCTTTAGGGACCCTTGAAAACATGTTATGATATTCAGGAAAAATATCCATAATCTTGCACACAGAGAAAAAGCCTTAGAAGGGATTAGAAATACCAGTGTTCTTTGTCAGTAAGAACATAATTCATTCAATTTAGTTACTACTAATCTTTTTTCTTTACTTTTTTAGAACTGACCTGATGTGTCAAATTTACATACATTTCAATAGAAGCACATTTTCTAGTCATACAGAAAAGATTAGCTATATAGCATGGTCCTTAAGAGTTGCAAACTGCTTTTAAATCCTACAAAGCAATACTTTATAACTATGCTAAGTGATCTTTTTATATAGTTGCTAATAAGAATATTAGCACTCTTCCTACACTAGAAGTATCAATTAATCTCTTATATTAAAGATAACTTGGAGTTAATGTATCATTAGATCAACAGTGCTGATTTCAGAAAGTTTTTGTTATGTATATACATTTTAGAAAAATTGGACTCAAATAAATTTTGTTTTATAAGTGTTCTTTTGCATATGCTTATCATCATTAAGCTTTTTAAATCACCCTTTCTCCAGTCACACCAGGGGAATGATAGTAAACCAATCGATCGCAATGAAGGAAGTGTTATCTGTTAGGGTCTCTGCAGCAACCACTGCACAAAATATCTGCTTAAAAATTAAAAAGAAAATAATAAAGAGAAGACTTTCTGTTAAACAAAGAACAACCGCAAGCTAGAAGAGATATTGTCTGGGTCACCATGAGAATAAAGCCTTGGGTTTACAATTAGAAAACCCAGAGTCAGTTCTTGTATTTACCAATTCACTTCATGTTTCTGTGCCATAACTCTGCATTTGTCAGCTGAAAGGAAAGCACTTTGCTACTTAAGCAGCTAATATGTTGGAAAGGGACTGTTTCTCCCTGTGCTTCTGTACTGTTGCTACACAACAGCATCCTGGAGTGACTGGAGACTGGGCACCGTGGTAGCACACGTTAAAGCCCCCACAGGAATATTTCTGCAGGCTTTAAGATTTCAAAACAGAATTGTTGCGTGATAGGTAGGGGGTAGGGGTACTCCATAGCAAAATGAAAATGAGCCAGCTACATAAGCATGAGAGACTGAATTTAAGGTCACAGGGTGAGGTACAAAGAAGTTTTGGAACCAACGCATAGGTACCACCTATTCTGGTTTTGAAGCCACCAGAATAAAGGTTATCCTGACTGTGTTTGTCAGAAGAGTGTTCAAGAGCTGGAAATCTTGCAAGGGAGCAATAAACATTTTCTATCTGGTTTTTGTTCCCCCCCCCTATGCTTTGTTTCCTTGGGTGGATTTTGGGAGGAAGGAGTGAGGATGAAACACCCCATGACTACTGACCTCGTGAGAATGGGTGATGTATGTTATTTCCCAGTTCTGTGGGAATTCGTCAAACCCCTTCTTTACCAGTTGAAAATCATTATGCACATCCTATTTTTAGTTCACATGGTATTTGTTTGTGTATCTTTTTCCTGTCTCTCCTTCTTCCCACCAGACTGAGGGCAGGCACTGTGGGAAATTAAACTCTTGTTTGATACATATTAATTTTGCTTTTGTATGTTAAGTAGCAACAAAATCTTCTGGATTAAAAGGCTAGAATGAACTGCTGCAATAATCTTCTTTTCTTATGGACAAGACTATAGAATATCCTTGAATAAACAACCACTTAAAAATGTGCATAACTATTTAGAAAAAAAATAATAAAGGTGGTAGGCAACCCACAGCATTCATTGGTTAATTGTTTGCAATCACTCTTCAAACAAAAATGAAATGAAGAAGTGAAGTAAGCCTCTGGTTTCGATTTCTAGACTGTATATTGTTGAACATGAGCTACTGGCTAGCAGTCACATCTTGATCCCCAACACTGAAAACTCCACACCTGTCGATTTCCCATTACAGTCTATCATAGGGAAACAAGTCAGCCCTTAGCCTTTTCTCTGTCACGCTGAAACGAATGGCACCCAGAAATCTCACAGTCAATGATGGATTAAAGGATGGTTTCCAGACTCTTCTCTAACCCCTCATTTAGCGAGGGGAAGAACACAGCTCTGAGACATCTGCATGGCATTCGAGCTATGTCCTGTGCATCTGGTCCTCCCAGCTCCCATCTGCCTTCTTCAGCCCTCCAAACAAATCTGAGAGACCAGCTCTGCCAAGGCCTCTTCAGCCGCACGCACAGGACCTGCAGCACCTCTCCCCAATTCCCCATTGCCACTCCCGTCCTCCTGCTCTGCTCGAGCCTTGGCAGCCGAGGTCCCCCCAAGGAAAGAGCATTTTGTGTGTCAGCCTCTCTGGGGACTGCCACAGCACGTCATTTCCAGAGGTGAATTGCATCCATCTTGTAGTAGGTAAAGGTAGGACAGATGGAACTACAGCACACATAAAAGCAGTTGGAAGAAGCACAAGCCCAAAGTTTTTAGCTACGCAATTCCACCCCCCAGGGCTTGTGCTGCATTATTTACAGCTTCCCATATCCTCTCATTCTGCCCCTTTCCAGTCAACAAATCCCAGGTATGCTTGGATAAGCACTTCAAAATTGTAAAGTCAAAGAACAGTTACAATAGACTGCGAATATTTACAATTGCCATGGAAAATAACTATACCTTATGCCATACTTTGTTATTTTAAATCTCTTTTAGGCCTGACAGGCTGAGCAACCAAGGTAATTACATTCAACATACACCTAACCAGAGTCAAGCAACTATTCTTTCCTAGACTGCAAAGCTATAAAGAAGAAGCGATGCCACATTGATGGTAGTAAACTCAGTGATAATTTTAAGGCTAAATATGCTTCTCTTTTTTCCATTTACATGTCTTTCCTCCAGATGGGTCTTAAAAACTTAGTATAATTTGCTAACTGATTAACTGAGACCCAGCTAAAAACAACAATAAACCCCCCAGATCTCTCAAAACCATTTCAACACTGTCATCGATGATCCTGAGGTGTTGGGCCGTTCCTCCCATGCCCCGGCTGGGTGACACAGCCCTGCCGGCAGCAACCGCGTGTGCTGAGTGAAGCCTTCAAGGCCCTCAGATCAGGAGGAATTTGTCATTATCTTCTGGAGAGAGACTGCAAAATCCTTTCCACAAAAGTCAGACAAGGACCAAAGGTTGGCATGGAACAGTTGGGTTTACTACTTCTGTTATCTACCTGAACCTTGCAAGAAAGAAGATTATCCTTATGCAGATATTTAAGCATGCCAGTAATTATGGAAAGTTGTTTGCATACATTTCAGAAGGACCATATGAAGCATCTATACAACTCTTAAATACTCAGTTGTGCAAATGTTTTCCAAAACTGCATGATAAAATGGTATTGTTAGCTGCCTTATGGGTCTCTTTGAATGCCAGGCCATTTATCTATTTTAAGAGGAGAATTTCAAAGTTTAAATACTTACGGTGAATTGTTGCATAGATCCTCTAGAGAACAAGGTGTTGAAGATGAGTATATTTACTTTGCCTAGTTGATCTTTGAGAAAAAATTAGAAAGCAGCTTAATCCCCAAGTTGGCTCTGAGCAAGTATGGACCTTTAAGGGTGTCTATCTTTGGCTCCACATCTAGAATTTGGATTTTATATCAAGTCTGTCTTTATTAATAGCAGGCCAGAATCATGCAGTCATTAACAAAGTAGGAGTTAATTACATTTCTTACTTACTAGCCTTAACAGGTAAGTGAAAAGGTGATTGCATATGCAGTCTAACAATATTTATGGGAGGGTGAACTGAACAAACATCAAATGAGCTAAAAGAAATAGTTATAATGATCTAATCACCTGTTGATTAATTCTCATTTTCAGATCAAGTCCTATGTCAACTTTTCTGCTGGCTATATTATGCAATTCAAGGGGTAACCTACCTAGCTGTTCATAATCATTAAAAGACATATGATAAATATGTTTTTAAGAAACAACACCACTCATTTTCACCATTAAAGACCATAACTTTCAGGATTTTTTATCATCTGCAATGCTGGATAAAATCTGGATACACTGCAGTTTAGAAATCCCTAAAGTGCTGCTTTTTGGGCCAAAGAAGCTATGCAGAAAATTTTGTGAGGTCATCAACAGAAAAGGCTCTGTGTTGGAGAAGGATGAAAAAGAGATTTTAATCACCAAGTGTGGAATTGCATTATACAGAGACAGCTGAAGGCTCCTTAAATGCATTGTAAAATTGAATTTTGCCACTGCAAGGATGGAGGAGCCAGGCCTTCAACCATGGGAAAGGGCAGAACCACCATGGGAAGCTGGTGAAGGCACAAACTTTGCTGGTTTTGCTGCAGTTGGAGGGGAGGACTGGGCACTCCTGCATGGCTGGGCTTCCCACACGTGCCCTCGTCCTTCAACAGTGACTTTCCTGATTTTGCCACAGACAAGGTAAGCAGGAGGGTCATAGCCAAGTAACAGCCTTCAGCAGCCTGCTGTCCTAAGCAAGCACGAACTCTGCCCCTGCCCACAGCTGGCAACCGTGTTTAATTATCAAGATGTCCCCATGGTAGACAAGTTCCTACTCCTGGGATCAGTGCCTGGTATCACCTTTTGAATGCATAAAGCAGTGTTTTTGCAATCACTGCATACATGAATGCAATAAAAAAATACAAGGATGAGTTTCCGATGTAGAAGGATCCTCAATTTGCTTCCCAACAAAAGACTTGTTTCAAGTATTAAGGGCAAAGACTCAGTTGCTATAAATTGCTACATGGTACAGACATTCAGAATTCATTTGAAAGGCACAGATGTATGACAATTTTCATTTTCAAACAAATCACACATAGTGGAGCACGGTAGCTGTAATTATTTGTTTTGTGATGTACATAGATGGCTGGAGCAAGTGGGAGCTGTGTTATGCAAGACAACAGGCAGGCACCCAGCCAGACAGTCTGTAACTAGTGGATGAGACCAACAAAAATCAGTGCGTGATGAAGACAGGACACGTCGGATGATGAAGTAACATAACAGCAAGAACATGGTTTAGTATCAACTAGTCAGGTGTGTATTTTATGTAAGAAAGAAGCCATTGGTAGCAGCAAGCACAGTACAAATGTTAAGCTAGGAAAATAAATACATTTTAGCTGATTTTAGGTCTTTTTAATTTCCACATTTATTATCAAATTCAATTTCCCTGAATTTGCTCATTCACAGCTATATTTGCTTTCTAAAATAGCTTCACGAGAATGTCTGATTCTCTGTTGTCAAATTTGTTATAGAACCACTCATGAACAGTGTTGGAAAAGGAGTTGCACAAAGTGTGGTAACCCAGATATTTGGGCAGCTAACCTGCTAACTTCAAAAATATATTCGAGTTCATCCTGCTTACTCAGTTATTGTTAATGGTACTCAGATTCCCCTTCCCTCATTAAGTTTCAGCTGACCAGAGATAAGAAGCAATCCCATTTGGCAAGACTTGGCAAAGCCCATATACCAACAGTGAGGAACAAATAGCCAAAGCAGGGGAAGAAGCCTTGGGCTGATGTACATGCTGCGTGTCCTCACACAAACATTTCTAAGACTTAAAGACGTTTTGTGCATAGTTTGCAAACAGAAACAACTGGAGACTGAAAAGATTATTTTGAATGGCTTGATGGGATTTATTTACCACAGCAGCTGGAAAATGTTTATTATTTCTAACAATTTTAATTAAATGTTTATATTTTTGAAGTAGAATCAAATAGGAAAACATTCAAGGTATAGAATAGTCTTCTACTCATGTTGACTGGAAACATCTCAATCTTTGCAACTGAAATAGTTACTAATTAAGAACATCAATTTTCTAGACTTGTTCAGATTATGCTGTTGATTAAACATCCTCAGGAACCAGTAAGAATAAAAAATGAGCATGTTATGACTTGTCAGTTACGCAAACATGACTTTCAGCTACCAGGAAAGCCCTTGAGCTACATAAATACTTACCACATTCCTACAAAACATGAACCACATGGTGAATCGCCTCCACTTTCGGAAAAAAAAAAAAAGGCAGCAGAATTGGATATAACTAGTCAGATGCTTTTTCACTGCTTAAATTATAATTTCTCAATAAACAAGAGGAAAAGCAAAGATATTGCAAAGCGGTCAACACACAGTTGTGCATAGACCTTTGCGCCCACACGTTATGCCAGTGCAATCAGCATCTGTTTTTCCACAAGTGTCACTTTTTCCCTACATTGTTCTGGTTAATTCCTGCATTACTTTCTAAGATAAATAAGTAGTAGGAAAGGAAACAAATAATAGAGAAGACAAAGACTAATTAAATAAGGTATCTGCCTCCTCCCTGGTACTCCATTATATCATCACACTCTCAGAAAATATTTTCTGAAAATCCATTTGTTCCAGATATCTCCTCCTGTCCAGCTAATACACACAGAGCTTATTCTGCTCTCCAAACACTTCAGTCTTAATATTTTAACTGGTTCACATTGGAACATTTGTCTGGATCCATTCACACAGGTTAGAAGTGGCAGAGATCCAAGCACAGATCTTTACAGCACTCTGAAGAGTATTCGTGCTGGGATGAGAGACCCTTTTTTTTTTTTGTTTGTGTGCTAACCATTTCTTAATGTAAGCCTGTACTTTCTTTTTCTTGGATGCTGGTTCTGCACTGTGTGCATAAAGACAAAAAGAAGCCTGTAAGCGATCATTTATACTACCTGCAAACTCAGGTGCACTGGACCACAGAATGTTCCTCTGAGTCATTTCCTCTTCACTGCCCTTAGAAATAAAGCTTCATCTCCTTCTTGTCTGCTTCATTCTCCTTACTACCAAAAAGTACGGTAATTTGTTGGTCTACAATATGCACACATCAAGGATTTGGACTCCGTTGTATTAGAAACTACACAAACAAGGACAAAAAGAAAATCCTTGCTCTGGAAAGCTTGCTGCTCTGAGAATTATGTATGCTAAGTTGCAAAACACTAACAGAATAGATCAATATGGCATTTGCTATGTCTTCCCTTGCTTTGGTCCTTATGGAAAACAAGGAATCGACTCAGTTCACTAGCAGCCAAGCTGTAATCAGGTAGCAGGGCGTCACAATGGAGGTAAATCTCGTGGTAGATTTGGATAAGGCTGTACAAATGTCTGTGGAGAGCACACAGAAAAAGCAGAAGTATATTTGCAGGAATTGCATGCAATTACCGTAAATTCATGATGACAAAAGTATTACCCTTCAAATGACAAAGGCTGACATAGCTTAAAGACCAGATGATGAACATTCACAAAAACGTAAGATCCATTCAAGCCTAGAGGCCCCATAAGCGCGAACCATTAAGACATGGAAATGGAAGGAGAGAGATGGCTGCCTGTTTGCATAGCTGCTTGCCCAAGGAACTGGGTTTCCATTTGCACTTGGATCGATTAAGGAGCACTGTGGAAAGCTCAAGCTGCTCTCTGTAGAGCCATAATACAATACACCCAGTTGTCTACCCCCACATCCTGACAGGGTCAATGGCACAATAAAATCAAGTGACAGCTTTTCTAGCTCATCTCCTCTCCTCTCATTCCATCAAGCCATTCCCCTTCTAGAAACTATTCACGCAGGAACACTTACTCCTGGCTGCCCAGCACTTTTGGTACTGCAGACATGAATCAGAGGCAGCTATTGCACTCTGATCTCATGCTCCAGGGCTCCGGCAGGCCAGCCATGACAGCAAACCAGGCGGCCTCCAGGACATCCCACCCAGCTGAGTGCCAGGCTCTGTCCTCCCATCCTGCTGGATTATCTGCTCCCCCAGCCCCTGCCTCCTCCCTTTCACTGCTGCCCCATGCAGAGACCTGTGAGTGCTCAGCTGGTATTTCCTCGGAGCAAGAGAGATTTCCTTGGAGGGGTTTCCTTTTTGGTATTATGGGCCAGGTCACAGAGCACGACTATATAAAGGGCAGGAAGTGGGGCACTGGCATAACCAATCGCCATGTTCAGGCAACATAAGAAAATAGCCTAGGAGCATTCAAAGGAGAAAAGAATTAAATTGCATGCAATGGTTTTTTGCTGCATGCCTCAGTAATGCTTTCCCAGGAGGCAATGGGGGCCTACTTGATCGACAGCCAGAGGCATGAGTTAATTCTACATCTCTCGACAGAGAAAACTAGGAAGATTTTATTAAAACAAGCAAACCCGTGCCTTTTTTAAAGGTCCTTGTGCAAAGACTGCCTGGCACAGGCTGTGCGGTGCCTCCACAGTAACTTCATACTGACCCCCACTGTTCACATACTGTGAATACAGACGGGCCTGGGACAGCCTGGATTTCCCATACGTGCAGAAAAGTTAATGTGCAGCACAGCTGCTTCTTCCTGAAAGTGCTGGCAATCACTCCGCAGTGGAGTTGCTCAGGGTTTGCAGACACATAGCACATAGGCTGGAATACCTGGGGAATTGCTCTGATTGGGTTGCTGCATGCCAGGAAATCTGGGACAAACATGAGGAAAAAAATTAAAATCCACCTAGGAAAGTTTTCAGGCAGGACGAGATAACCTAAATATGCAGTAGCTGTAGTCTGGAAGAAGACAACCTTTCAGCCCGTCCAGAGGACCTGAGGATCACTCAGCCCATCGGCAAAGGAGAGCACCAATCCTTCTAGCTTCCAGCCTTCCCTGCATTTCCCAATCCCACTGGTCTCTTCCGCCCCAGCACTTCTCCCTGGGATTCACTCGCCGTTGCCCTAATTTCTCTCTCCCCCCACATCTGGATCTATTCACCCTCCTGACCTACGCAGAGCTCTGCCCGTGCTGCACGCGAGTCCTCCATCCCCTCGCTGCGGTCATCCTTGTCCACCATTTCTGTCCATTCTGGCAAATCAATATTTTCTGAATTTTCCACTACCCACAGACTACACCTCTTTTTACCCACCCCGCCTTCCTCTTCTCGCCTTCTCAAATCACTTTCCCCCCAGAGCAGAAGGAGCTTTATTCCCCCCCCCCCCCCCTTTTTTTCTACCCAGATTGCAGCTCCAGTGGCCACTGTGTGAGTGTCAGGGTCATTTCCACTTTCCTGTGGAAAAAGCTACCTATCTCACATAAAAACGGGCAGGCAAAAGGTCTTTTGGCACCTCTGCCTCCCATTATAATTTAGGTTTGCAAGTGAGGCTGACAATCCTCTGCTTAGAGAACTTCCCCTTTTCTTTTTTCCTGTGTTTTTTTGGTTTTTTTTTTTTTTTTTTAATATGTTATTCTTCATGTTATTCTCCCCGTAGGGCAGTGAGTGACAAGCTGTAGCTGGGGTAAGCTTCAGCCATCGGGAAGCACAATCAAAACATGTTTTTCTTTCTCTGGGTTTCTGGAAAACCGTGGCAGAATGTGACAAACCTTAAGTGAAGCTATTTTTAGCAGAGGGCTTTATCTCAGAAACCTTTTACCAAAACCAAACCAAGTGTGCTTTGCTGCCCGGGGCACCCCGTGCTCCCCTGGCACCCAGGTGGCTGCTGACCGTCTGCAGAGCTCTGACCTTTCAGCAAAAGTCTACCAGCGCTGGCGTTTGGCCCCAAGATGAATTGCGATACGGAGGCTGGAGCAGAAGGGGGGATAGCCTTAAATGTAAAGAGGAGAAGTCTTTATCTAAAGGTGGAAGGTGTCATCATTGCATTTTTTAGTGACTAGTAGAAGCTGGAAAGGTTTTAGCGACAGGAGGAGCCGCAGGTATACCAGTCTGTAACTTCCTTTCTGAAGACAAGGCTACAAAATAAACAGGGTGAAGGGATGCTGATATGTGAATCTGGCTTGTGAATATCTGCTGGATGATTCCCTGAAATAAGTTTTCCACTCTTTTGACCTAATTTCTTCCAGGATCAAATCTCGCTCTGTGTTTTGCAGAAGATACCTGTTAGAAGAGCTCAGGCTGCTGCCTCTCTGATGTGGAGTTCAGGATTGTGTTGCAGTTTGGTGTGTTTGAGGTCAGTGGTCAGGCTATGCTGGAGCCTACAGGCTCAATGCTGAGAAGAGAGACTTGTGGTGCACTGCAGAGCTGTTCAGCAAGGTCGGTTTTTTTCAAGTAAAGGTCTCTCTTTCAAAAAAATTGCTTGCAACACAAGCAATCCCAAATGTTTTCTGCAAACCAAATTTATCATAAAAGTTCATGTCTGCATGTATATTTGTTTCCAGTACTTTAGATGTAATAAATACTAGGATGTCAAATCACAATAAAAGAAAAGGGAATTTTTTTCAGTCTTCTACCAACAGAGCATGTCAGCTGCTTAACTGGAAGCCCAAAGGAGGAGAATAGCTCACTGAACTTCAGATAAAACCAAATGCAGGCTGAGAAGATTTGCATTGAGTAAAGAGAAATACAATGCACATATGAAAAGCAGCAACTCTGTTTTCTATTTTAAATTTTTATATAATATTTCTGTAATATGACTGAGTTTAAAATTGGACATCTGTTTAGACCGATTACTTAGCACCTTGGCACAGATGTTCTGTGTTTTTTATTATAGTGCTTTAATTAAAGGACATTCATCAGCATTCACTCGGCGCAGTTAAGTGTCATTTTGAATAGAGCTGCCCCGGGAATGAGTTCTGCGTGTCATTTGCAATAGTGGCTTTAAATCAGATGGTGATGGCGAATGATTGCCATGAAGCCAGGCACAACCTTTTTGCCGCCACTACCAAGTGGAGAAAGAGGTCAGGAGGGGACTGTCACCTCCTATCTGTGCAGCAGATGCTGACTCACCTTCCACCCCTCTGCCATCCCCAGTGTGGCTGGAGGGAGGGGAGCAGGCGCTGCATAAACCAGCCGGGGCCTCTCCTCTGGTTCCCGCTCCGGCTCTGCCCCTCTGCCTCCTTCCACTGCTTCCCGCTCTCTTCACACCGGCTCCCCAGCAACAAGCGTGCTTTACCAGTAAGGGGTTTTCAAAGTGAAAGTGGAGGTGAGGGGAAAAGGTCATGTCAAATCTATCTTAGCTAAGCAAGGTAAACTACAGCATGCTATCCAGGCAGGGTATGGAACAGTCCTTCAAAAGTATGTGCCTGGTGATGTAGTAATAAATTCTTAAACACTGTGAACCAAGGATAAAAGTTTACAAGTTTAATTCCAAGTCTCTGCAAATTACTTCTGGCGATCGAGAGTATTCATCTCACAAACGTCTCACGTCAGCCTCTTGCAGGTGCAGCATGCCTTCTACCCCAGGCTCTGCCTGGCAAAGACCTGCAGAAATGACTGCTGCGTACCACAGAAATGTGCTGGGTGGGTTTGATTTGTAGAGAGCCTATAATTTGCTTCCTATCTCTTTTTAAACCCATTACATCCCTAACAATGGAAGCTGTCAACTGAAGTGATTTTGTCAGCCAAATTTGAGAGACTGCACATTTTATGACCATTAAAGTTTCCTGTAACTTCTCACTTGAATTTTTTCATGTCTAAGAACATGGGTTTTTTTCATTTGTCAAATTCCAAAATAAGCATCAGTAGTGATAAGAACTTGTCAGCTCAACAGGAAAAGAACTGGGGATTTGTTCCCTGGGTTATTTCTATTCTTTTAACCTAATGAATGTTCAGTATAAAATGCAAAATCTGTCCTTACGTTACAGTCACACTCATTCTTATGGCTCTCTTGGTTTTGACCGCATGGGTTTGGTTTGCATTACCCACAGAGGCAGTTCTTCAACAGTAGAAGAAATATGTTCCCCAAAGCTTCATTTCACCCCAGCAGTTACCGTACTTTTCTGGATCGTGTAAGGTGCGGACTTGTTTCAGGCCGAGAAGGTGCTAAACCTCAAACTCCCCTAAGGCACAGTCTCACCTGCAGCAGAAAAGGCCCCGCTGGGTCTACATGGGGAGCGGGCTTACAGCAGCCTGAAGCTGGTGCATCAGCTGTCGCTACCCATATGTGTTTTAAGTAGGCGTATCCACACATTTACGCTGTCCTGATACAGTGCTCTGTTGGGAGGCAGGTAGCTCGCCCACCGAGCAGGGAGAGCAGCCAGCTAACGTGTATCTTGAGGTTCACCCTGCCGGATGGGATCCCAAGTGATTTCTTTTTATTAAAGTCATAGTTTCTTCGGAAAGTAACTCTTAGTTGGACACTTCCCTGCCATTCGTGGTTTTTAAAACTACTGTCAGTATCTAACCATGAAGGACAGCAGCCTGTGCTTTTCCTCTGTGCTATGTGGAGCATGTGCAGAGGCTTGGCCAACTCTTTTTAGCATTATTTCTAAAACAGTTTTGTGAGTCTCTTTCTGCATGTGTCCCTTCTCTTTGCTCTTCCGAGTGCTCTTTTTCTGTCCTATTTTATGTCAGTACAGAAATACGGTATCAGAATTCTGCTTATATATGCTTTGATTCCTGTTACATGCTAATATAACAGAAAAACAATTGAATGGCTACAATGGCTTATTCTTTGTTCTGGTTTTGAAGATGTTGAGAAATCTGTCGGCCTCTGTATTTTGGAATGCATTTCTCACACTTTGATCCCTACCCTGCTGTCTGTAAAAGACTTTCTGGATGAAAGGTGAAACCCTGCATGCCCTGCTTCCAATGCTGCTATTTACCTTTCATAACTGCATGAATCAACAAGTTGGATAAATATTTTTCCATAAGGAAGGAATGAGAAAAAGATGGAAAGAACAACATGTGACAGGCTTCAGTGAGTTCACTTAATGTGTTACTGGAAGGCATTCAAAGACTTCAGTAAGAAAAGCGGGCCAGGAGGAGGCAAGGATGGAGGTAAGAAGCATTGAGTCTTCATGAAAGAAAGAGCTTTTTTGAAACTCATGGAAAGACTGAAGTGACCTCTTGATTTTCTTATATGCAGGGCAGGATAATTTGTGGGTATGGCTACTTAAAACAGGAATTGACAGGATCCAGTCCTCAGTTGAAAATCAGTGTGGCTTACAAGATGCCATATTGTAAGAGCAGGTACAGTTTCTCATCAAAGTGTTCTGTTAAAAACCAAAGCAGATAACAGACCATTTCCTGCCTAATGTAGCTGAGGAACCTGATCCTGCAGAAGGTGGCCATTCACCAGAATAATTCACAGTTCAGTCATTTTTCATTTTTTTTTAATTCAAATTCTCTGAGACTAGTGTCATATTCCCGACTTGTTTTGTGCCTTACAGCAGAGTGGTACATTGCCGTCCTTTCAGATGCTAGGCCTGCTATCCCTCCTGCCTCCCAGATTTAAGCACTCCATCAGCTGCACCCCCGGATCACATGCTCCATACACACTGTGATGAGCTGATGCCAGCAAAATACACACATTTATTTGGGGTACATTTCGTCATCCCTTTAGAAAGCTGAAGAAAAAAAATAATATTAAAATAATTTTGTTTGTTTGAGGCAGGGAGGAAATAGATTTGAGATTTTTTCCCTAAATTTCATCTCAATTTTATTTTGATATTTTCAAGATAAATCAATTCCAAATGAAACAAAAATCAGAGCATTTCTCAAAATTACCTTCTACTGAAGGCTGAAACTTGAAATTAAATATTTTATTCCATCCCCATCAAATGTTCTTTATCTCAGAAATGGTCTGGAGCTGGCAGTTCAGTTCTAACATACTCAGGCCCACAAACTTTCCCTCCTACACTGCCTTACTATAACGCTCCCCTGTGGTTTTACAGATGAACCTCTGAGCCCGGGGAAATGACAAAACCAGCATTAATGACCTGCAGGATGGGATTCTCTGTTTTTCCTTCACATCATAGTGCCATCAGGAGCAGAGACAGCTTCTTCAAAATAATGGATGGCAGTTTCTGCTCCCTTCAAGCTACTTTGTCCGTGACGATGATTCAGTCCATGTCAGGGTTCATTTCATTTTTTCTGCTTTCTGACTTAGCTTCAAAAGTTCTTTTAGGCCTGCATGCAAGCTAAAAGTAACTTAAATTCACAACAAACTATGCTCAGGCACATGGAAAATAAGGCAATGACTGGTGACAGTCAACATGGCTTCACTAAGGGCAAATCGTGCCTGACAAATTTGATGGAGTTCTACAACGGTGTTACAGCATTGGTGGATAAGGGAAGACCAACTGATGTCATCTACCTGGACTTGTGCAAAGCATTTGACACTGTCCTGTACAACATCCTTGTCTCTAAATTGGAGAGACGTGGATCTGACAGTTTACCACTCACTGGATAAGGAATTGGCTGGATGGTCGCACTCAAAGAGTTGAGACAAGTGGTGTTCCTCAGGGGTCGGTGCTGGGACTGGCACTGTTTAACATCTTTGTTGGTGACATGGGCAGTGGGATCGAGTGCACCCTCACCAAGTTTGCGACGACACCAAGCTGTGTGGTGTGGTTGACACGCTGGAGGGAAGGGATGCCATCCAGAGGGACCTTGACAGGCTGGAGAGGTGGGCCTGTGCAAACTTCATGAAATTCAACAAGGCCAAGTACAAGGTCATAGAATCACAGAATGGTTGGAAGGGACCTCAAAGATCATCTAGTTCCAACCCCCCTGCCATGGGCAGGGACACCCTCCACTAGACCACGTTGCCCCAAGCCCCATCCAACCTGGCCTTAAACACTCCCAGGGATGGGGCATCCACAACCTCTTTGGGCAATCTGTTCCAGTGCCTCACCACCCTCACAGTAAAGAATTTCTTCCTAACATCTAATCTAAATCTACCCTCTTTCAGGTTAAAGCCATTACTCCTTGTCCTGTCACTACACTCCCTGATAAACAGCCCCTCTCCATCTTTCCTGTAGGTGCCTTCAGGTACTGGAAGGCTACAATTAGGTCTCCCTGGAGCCTTCTCTTCTCCATGCTGAACAATCCCAACTCTCTCAGCCTGTCCTCATAGGAGAGGTGCTCCAGCCCTTTGATCATCTTTGTGGGCCTCCTCTGGACTCACTCCAACAGCTTGATGTCTTTCTTCTGCTGGGGCCCCCAGAGCTGGACGCAGTACTCCAGGTGGGGTCTCACCAGAGCAGAGTAGAGGAAGAGAATCACCTCCCTTGACCTGCTGGTCATGCTGGTTTTGATGCAGCCCAGGACACGGTTGGCTTTCCGGGCTGCAAGCGCACATTGCCAGGTCATGCTGAGCTTTTCATCAATCAGCACTCCCAAGCACAGCTACAGGCTGGGCGGAGAATGGATTGAGAGCAGCCCTGAGGAGAAGGACTTGAAGAAGGCGTAGGAACAGGTTGCCTGGAGAAGTTGTGGATGCCCCACCTCTGGAAGTGTTCAAGGCCAGATTGGATGGAGCATTGCAACCTGGTCTAGTGGAGGTGTCCCTGTCCATGGCAGGGGGGTTGGAACTAGATGATCTTTGAGGTCCCTTCCAACCTAAACCATTTGTTGTGGTTTAACCTTAGCCAGCAGCTAAGCACCACACAGCCGCTTGCTCACCCCACCTCGGTGGGATGGGGGAGAGAATCAAAAGAGTAAAAGAGAGAAAACTCATGGGTTGAGATAAAAACAATTTAATACATAAAGCAAAAGCTGTGCACACAAGCAAAGAAACACCCCTCCCTTCCTTCTTCTTCCCCCAGCCCCTTATATGCTGAGCATGACGTCATATGGTATGGAATATCCCTTTGGTCAGCTGGGGTCAGCTGTCCCGGCTGGGTCCCCTCCCAACTCCTTGTGCACCCCCAGCCATCCTGCTGGTGGGGTGGGGTGAGGAGCAGAAAAGGCCTTGGCTCTGTGTAAGCACTGCTCAGCAGTAACAAAAACATCCCTGTGTTATCAACTCTGTTTCCGGCACAAATCCAAACCATGGCCCCATAGCAGCTACTATGACGAAAATTAACTCTATCCCAGCCAAAACCAGCACACCATTCTATGATTATATGAAAAATAAAATGCAAAAATCCCTCAGTAGTATTTGCAACTTGGAAAGAGAGAAGAAAAAGACAGTGTTCCCCATCAGTCTGAATGAATGTAGCGAGGCACAGACAAAGCTCTGTCTGCCATCTCACTCCTAGAAACCGGGATGGTCAGTGAGATAAATGGTGTCAGATACTGGAAAGGAGTTTGGAGAGTTTTTCCAGTGTGATTTAGTTATTCTAACTAAATCTAGTTATTCTAACTAAATCTAATTTAACATTGAAACAGAAAAAGATACACATACATCCAAACAGCAACAAAGGACTAAGGGTGCTATCTAGCATCCAGACACTGTTAGCAACAATAGTTTATAAACTGTAAAACTAAAGCTGTCTCCAAAGGAGAATTCTGAAATTCTAGATACAGATCTTCAGCAAACGGAAAGACACAGAGATAACGTTAGAAGTAATTAATTTCCCTCGGCAGCAGCTGAAGGTATCTCAGTGTGCAAACAGCATCATGGTCAGAGCCTGACCCCTGAAAGAAACAACACGCTCAACAACAGAACAGTGGCTGAAAGTTACATGCAGTGGCTTATACACAATCCTTTTCCACCAGTTCTGTTGCCATGATGCTAAGATCCTGACCCATATTTTGATTTTCTGAACAGATTTGCAAAGGAAATTTCTGAAATAGTTTTTTTTTTTTTTTTTGTATATGTATATACTTACATTAAGTTTCACAAAAACAATTATGTTCTGTTATGGAAAAAAGAAAAAAAATGATTTAATTGGCTTTCTTGTTTGAAAATGTAATTTTGGACCACTGTTGCACAGAGGCATTAATATGTACTTTAGCGTAGAGTTCACTGCAAGTGTATAAATAATCTTAGAAAAATCGGCGCTGAAAGAATTTTGATTTGAAAATCCATTTTCATGATGGTAAGAATATAGAGCTGGTTAGGTTCATACATTAAAGCACAAAATAATGACTTTTTTTTTTTTTTTAATTAAAAAAAAGCCACGAGCTCACGCATACAAGGCCCATCAGCTAGCTCCCTATGTGCAGAGCGACAGGGAAAAGCTTTGCTTGATCAACTTACACCAAGTGTCCGAAAGCAAAGTGTCCACAAGAGCTGTGCAAATATATCTACACAGAACTGTGCCTATATAATGTAAGTCAGTCACTGATTCACCAGTCACTGCAGGGGAAGACAAGTAGTAACGGGGATGCCAGACCTATGTTCTCTACAGAATCTTGCTGCGTGGGTTCCGTCTGATCATTGTGTTGTAAATACTACAGTGGCTTCATGAAAATATGAGGTTGCCTAAATAACATAGATGATTAGAATTGTTTCATAGATTATAGATGTACACACTATCTATTTTTTATCCTATAAGGGATTGAATCTTGTACTAAAAAAAAAAAACAAACCCCAAAACATGCCACGTTGTGTTTGAGTTTCGGGTCAAATTCCTCATCTGTAAATGCAGCCAGCGCGCCTTTACCTGCCCCAGAAGTGAAACCCGGCGCGGCCAGGAGGCCGTGCTGCCGAGCAGGGGGAGCCGGCGGAGCGGGGCGGGCACCGCGGTGGCCGCGGTCCCGGCGGGCGGCAGCGGCAGCGGCGGCAGCGCCCAGCCCCGGCGGCACAGCGGCCTCTCGCGGCGCCCGCCCGCCCGCCCGCAGCGCTCCCGCCACGGAGCATCCCGCGTGGGGGGTGAAGGAGCTTGTTTTCTGAAACTCCGGGTTAAAAATCTGCTGGTGAACCGTCACACACCTCCCATCACCGACTGTAAACTGCCACAAACCGGCTGGGAGCGCTTGCTGAATTATGCGGCTTTTAAAATAAGCCGGAGGAATCGGAAAGGCGGTGAGAATGCCCACTGACCAACTGAGACCCTTCACTAAGAGACTCGCCTCAACCAGGGCTAAAAGTCTCATGATTTTGGCCCTAGTCCAGCAGGCCATCCCTATTCAAGTAAGTCATGTCAGCCTGCTGCTAACTTCTTTGTTCTGGGCAACAATTTCCCGTACTCCCGCGCTCCCCGTCCAGGTGCACAGAGCCAGGTCCGGCTGGGGAACGCTCGCTGTTCCAGCAAAAACAGGGAGAAAGGGAAACAGGAACTGTGGGGGTGAGACAACCTGCTGAAGAGTGAAGCATAGGCAATCAGCTGCCAATTTGCCGGCAGAGTTTATCTCGCGTCTCAGATTAGTGTCCCTTCGTTAATGCCAAATAGGTACATCCATATTCATTCGTGAATGAACAGATAAACATAAAATGTGTTCTGCCAGAAATCAAGGAAGATATGAAACTATGTTTTCTCTTTCACACAATTTGCATTTATCTGACCAAATGCAAAGTCTGTTCTGCGGATGTGTAGATCTGTGAAGCCCATGTGTTTAACACTTTGCTTTTGTCCTTTACAATTTATTGAGCTATTCAGTAACTAATATTTACACGTGCTGAAGCAGCCCAAGCTACAGGGGCGGTTCTTCAGAAGTACGTCTTGGAAGTGGATCCTTCAGGTAACAGAGTACACCCTACAGCAGACCAACACCGTCAATCTCAATGAAAATCCATGGAGTGACCAGCTCTGAATCGAGCCCTTGAGGTATATTTTACAAACACACTAGTTTGGCAATCCGTACTAGTATACCAGTCAGTGGCTTTTGAGTTGGGAACAGGGTTGCATCATGCTGGAGGTTGAATAACCTTTCAATAACCATGATTCGTGTCCTGAAGAATGTAGACAAATTGAAATCAAAGTGTGAGTAGCGTGTGAGACTAACACCAGAGGCACACGGACTGTGGAATGAGAAATTAAACAGTAATAACCCCACAGTTTCACTGAACTGCCGTAACAATCCCATAGCAGACCTGCACTGTCTGGATCTGGAACCAGACCACAACTAAAGTTTCATCCCAGCCAACAGCCCCCATTTGTGACGTCTCCTAAACTGTTGTGAGAGATTCTCTATTTTGTTATCACTGTCTTGGAAAAAAACTTCAATGCACTGTCCCAGTTCCCAGCCTCAGGGACAGAGGGTGTGCAAAGAATGCTTCCCTGTGCACTGTATAGACTGAATCATATAGGTTGAGTAGTGATACAATAAACAAAACATGACTTTGTATGGTTTTCCATTTAATTTCCAATTTGGTTTGTACAGTAGAGGCTGAATATGCAAAACAGATCTCTGTAAATTCTTTAATACTTACAAAAATTGTTCAAAGTTCTAGTTCCTGAAGCTGAAGAGCTTTGGCCAAACATGTGCAGCAGTACTCCAGATACTTATTCTGCCTAAAGAATTTTTCCAGAGATTTCTTTCATATGGCCCTCATTTTTCCCCTGGACTTTTAAAGTTAATAACAAGCAATTTTTAATAGTTTCAGCTCATGAGTCTTGGTGTATTTATTCAACAACATAAAAGAGCTGCTCATCATCCAGTTTTGTTAGTGTCTCATAGCTCTAATCTTGACCTAGTTTGTGAATGTTTTATTTATCGACAGCGGGCTACGCAAACAACCTCATCTCGGAGGAATTCCAAACACAGGCTCAGTCCAAGAGGACACAGCTTCTCCAGGGCATCCCCACCTCGCCATTATTTTTTTTTGTCAGCTACTCCCTCCCTCCTAAAAGATCTTTCAAGTTTCATTTTTTTCTTGACAGTATTTCTATCTTTCATCGAGAAACATTGCCAACAGCATATACTTACAATTAGTTTCTCCTTTCTCCTACGAACTATGACTACAAATCACGCACACAAATCTTCCAGCATTATTGGGAAGTGTCCATGATGGTATGACTCATTTCTCAGCTGAGATTGCAAATGCTTTGTAAGCTGAGGCTTTGCATTTTTCTCATCTTTCAATAAAAATAATGTAGGAAAAGAGACAGTCTGGAGCATCAAGGAAGGATGAGCGACAGAAACCCTGAAAGTAAGTTGGGCACATGTCACTAGCTTCATCAAGATCCACGCATAACAATGTAAATTTGTTACACTGGGCTTCCTGGTGCTTTATGGCACTTCTAATTTAGAGAACAGACAGAAGTGTTAAACCCTTAATGTCAACATCTGAGAACACCCTTCAGTCAAAAGACAAAAAAAAAAAAAGCAACCAGAGGAAAAAAACCCATGTAGAGCCACAGAAGGTTTTTCCCCATTTAGTTCTTAAACATAAAATGATGTTTCATAGTTGCATATAGAAAGAAACTAGCCATTTATACCCTCTACCTCTTGCTATGCCTTTACTAGCAGCTCAGGTAGGTGGCCTCCCAGCAAATTCTAAAACTACTTGGAGAGAAGATGTCTGCTTTCAAGATAGCCATAATACTGCTTGCAATACCGGAATAATGCTGTACCAAACAGCCTGAGAAAACCAACATCAAATGAGAGCAAACAGAGACTTCCACTGCAGGAGCAGTTATTTCAAGAACAAAAATAACGAGCTTTAAATGAAGCGAACTGACCCAGAGGAAATGAAATACTCCTCTCCAGAGCGTGGCACAGCCATTCCCAAGGGAGCTACAAAGCCCCACAGACTCCCTGGGGAGGTTTGGGCCACTTCTCTGAGACCCCAGGTCAGGCTTGACCCCAGTGGACCCCAGAGCTGCTTCAGGTCTGAAAAACCTCCAGCAAGATACCATGGCTGCTACAAATTCCCACAAGAAAAAAGGAACCGTGGCATGAAATGAGCAGAGCTTGGGGGTGAGAGTGGAAAAAAGAAGACAGCTCCTAACCTCACTAACCATCTCTCACCATCTCTCTAACCAGCCATGGCTATTTTGACTCTTGGCTCACCATGCAGTCTCAGAGCAGGTGTTGCCTCCCTCAGCCCACAACATATTTACAGATTGAATTTACTTTATTATTTTCTCATCATGTGCCCAAGGTCCACCTTCTGCCCAGCTCTTTGTCTCTGCCTCTCCCCCAGCTGTTACGTTCTCAGCATCTCATCAGCATACACTTTCTATTCCCTTTGAGACTATTTATAAAGTGCTAAAGGAACATAAATTCACATTTTGTTCCTCAAAATATATTACAAATTTGACTACTTTGCCACGTACTAAAACTGGACTCATACAAAGAGGCTTTGAAAAGGTCAAATTCTGTGACTATCCAGTTTCTAACTACATTATATTCAGCTGTGCTTACACTCTTTTTGTGTTCATTTTGTTAGGCTATACTAACAAATGAGTTTGCTGATATTATTTATGGTATAGTAAATCTTACGTGCAACAACATAAAGTTCATATTAATGAGCAGAAATCCATCACTGATCTGTATGTTCAGTCAAAACAAAAATGAATATCTGAGACTCTGAATACTCAATTCTTAATAAGTCCTGAAGACACACGATTTGAGGACTAAATTATTCATAAAATTTCCACTGACTTCAAATAATAAGTATATTTGACAAATTTGTAACTCATTTGTCGTTAATTTGTAAATGGGAATAGGTAAAAGTTGCCATATATGTGATTCTTGCGATTTATTTCAAATAATAAGCTCCTAATTTTAATCAATTTAGACTCTTGAAAGTTTCCTAATGAAGCCAACTTCGATTAGTTTCAAGAAGATTTTATCACAGTCCAAACTGATTTACACTGATATGATTTCCCTCCAGTCAGTGGAGCTAAACTGATTTATTCCTGATGAAGATCTAGTCTGCAACAAGGTACGGGTTGCACAGAAAGTGCTCGCAGCTGGAGGTGCCTGCGGTGGCACCCCTGGGGCAGGGGAGCTCTGGCTGGTGGAGATGTCTTGCAGTTGTTTCCGTCACACCCTGGGTGGTTGCTCCTCTCCACATCCAGTGAAAGAAGGGGTTGTTGGGTGTAATCCTGACATGGCATGGAGGTGACACAGCAGAATTCATTGCACCCATCTCTCAATTTATTTTGAGCATCTGAGGGTCACAGAATGGGAATCTGTGGATTGCTCCTGCTCCATCCCTTCAGGACAGTGAGATCTCAACCTTTGCAGTGAAGATGTCACTCCTGTAATACATCTAACATGTACTAACATGTAATTTCATTTTATCAGGCACCCGGTGAGGGATGCTTTATTTTTATATAAATCGTTTTACAAAATCTTTGCAATATCAGCCAATTAATGAAGCTGGAAAGAGAGAGGAAAAACTGAACAACAGAAAGCAAAATCAGAAAGAGAATGAAGAAATGAAATCCAGGAGGAAAATAACAGAGGAAAAGGAGACAATTAATAAATATAATTAAGTATGACTTGAAGATGTTAATGAATATAGTGGCACTGTAGTCATCAGCAGAAGGCTATAACATTCAATAGAGATTGTCAGCTTTTATGATTAAAGTTTCCTAGAAAAGAGTTTGTCGTTAGATGTCTGCCCTTGCTCTGCCCTTACATCATCTCCTTTCTTATCCTCAAAGCCCTCAGCCATGCTGCCATTCAGTTCCCTGGGGGATTTGTCCCCTGTCCTCTTCTCTTCTGCCCCCTCCTAGCCACATTTCTGCTTCTTTTACTGTTCCTATGGCTTGCGCGTAGGCACAGCTCGCCCAGCCAGGCCTTCTGCACCCAACAACAGGAGCAGGGTTGCCTGTCTGTTACTCACAGGTGAAACTAAAGAGAGCAGAAGGACAGTTATTACAGCCTCCCCACTTCCCCAATTTTGCATGAACAGGCCCCCAAAGGAGAGGGAATGAATTTCTTCCATCTCCTCCAGTTACCCATTGTATTGGGTTTGAGTGGCAAGGTTTTGGTAGCGGGGGGGCTACAGGGGTGGCTTCTGTGAGAAGCTGTTAGAAGCTTCCCCCATGTCCTATAGAGCCAATGCCAGCCGGCTCCAAGATGGACCCGCCGCTGGCCAAGGCTGAGCCCATCAGCAATGGTGGTAACACCTCTGGGATAACAGAGTCAGGAGGAAAAAAATCACCAGGAGGAGGAGCAGCCAGAGAGAGGAGTGAGAAGATGTGAGAAACTCTACAGACACCCAGGTCAGTGCAGAAGAAGGGGGAGGAGGTGCTCAAGGCACTGGAGCAGAGATTCCCCTGCAGCCCATGGAGAAGACCATGGTGAGGCAGGCTGTCCACCTGCAGCCCATGGAGGTCCATGGTGGAGCAGAATCCACCTGCAGCCCATGGAGGACCCCATGCCGGAGCACGTGAATGCCCAAAGGAAGCTGTGACCCCATGGGAAGCCTGTGCTGGAGCAGGCTCCTGGCAGGATCTGTGGCCCCATGGAGAGAGGAGCCCACGCTGGAGCAGGTTTGCTGGCAGGACTTGTGACCCCATGGGGGACCCACGCTGGAGCAGTCTGCTCCTGAAGGACTGCACCCCGTGGGAGAGACCCACGCTGGAGCAGTTTGTGAAGAACTGCAGCCTGTGGGAAGGATTCACACTGGAGAAGTTCATGGAGGACTGTCTCCTGTGGGAGGGACCCCATGCTGGAGCAGGGGCAGAGTGTGAGGAGTCCTCCCCCTGAGCAGGAAGGAGTGGCAGAGACAACGTGTGATGAACTGACCACAACCCCCACTCCCCGTCCCCCTGTGCTGCTGGGGGGAGGAGGGAGAGAAATTGGGAGTGAATTTGAGCCCGGGAGGGATGGGAGGAGGTGTTTTTAAGATTTGTGTTTATTTCTTATTATCCTACTCTGATTTGATTGGAAATAAATTTAATTAATTTTCCTGAGTTGAGTCTGTTTTGCCCCTGATGGTAATTGGTGAGTGATCTCTCCCTGTCCTCATCTCGAGCCAGGAGCCTTTCGTTATATTTTCTCTCCCCTGCCCAGCTGAGGACGGACAGTGACAGAGCGACTTTGGGTGGCACCTGGTGTCCAGCCAGGGTCAACCAACCACACCCCTGTTGGCTGCAACCCTTTCAGAGACAAATGGGGGGAAAGCAGTCAGGTACACAGCGCTCCCCACCACACCGTGCTGGGAAATGGTGTGCATCCCTTGGGATGATGTGCATATCCAGCCTGTCACGCACACTCTTTTGTCTTGGAATTTATGATTAATAGTAATTTACACTGTAAGCAATCTTGAGAGATTGAAACCTCTTTTTAACCACATGGTATGTCCCTCCACCCCCAATCTAAATACACAAAACAAGGAGGGGGCCGGGGGGGCGCTGATAGCTGTGTGGTTTGCCCACCACAGGTCAGTGGTGGTGGCAGAAGCAGAATGCGGTTCTCCTGCCTTCCTCTGTCTGTTTACTGAGATTGTCCCCCAATAAAGTGAGTAATTTACAGCTCTGCAGATTGCTAAGCCATTACAGCTCTCGGCTTTTACTCTGGATCATAAAAGTACCTCAGAGGGTTGAATCGATTCTATTAAATGACATACCATCAGATGTCTTTTGTGCCAACACTCTCTTCTCCCCCACTCTATCCCCCATACCCCTGCCAATGACTCACTGATTTCCGAAGTAAGGGAGAGAAAAAGAATGAAAAGGGAATAGTAACAATAGTAGCATTGCTTCTTTAGATCCCGATTGCTAATGCAGACCTTGGATTTGTCTTATGGATGGTGTTTGGCTTCTAGCAAAGTTAGTGAGCACTACTGCTCTGCGTCAATGTGGGGGAAATCAGATTGACTGCACAGATCAATGGCTCAGACACAAAAGCCTTCTGCATGCAGGCTTAACAAAGATCTGTTAAAACGAACCATATAATCCATGTTCAGAGAGCTGAAATTCTCAGAAACAAGCTGATATTTAAACCAGACCATCAGTGTGAATAAGTCTCAGTATCTTCAGCTGGAACTGACAGAAAAGATCTAGTGGATTTCCTAGAAAAATGACATTCTGCCAGAGAATGAGGATGTTTCCTGTATTGATTGATGCTGTAAAATACTCACCCACAACCAACTCAAGGGTACTCCTTCGAAGAACACAATGCTTGTGACTTTAGTGGAAATGAGAGATAAGGAGAAGATCCTTCAGGCAGCCTGGAAAGAGAGAAGCACTGAATTCCAAGGGCAAGTGATAACAATTTCTCCAGACTTCAGCCAAAAGATACAAGAAAGAAGGAATTGGTAGAACTTTAAAAAGCCTTTGTAGATTTTAAATCCAAGGCTGTCATCTCTTCTGAAACTGGGAGTTCTACATGAAAATAAAGATTACCTCCTCTGGAATGCAGATTGAGGGAAACAGTTTTTAACAGATATCACCCTCGTTGTTGCCCCGGGCCATTCAGATGGATTACTTCCTCGCATTTTGTTGGCAGAGCCCAGGTAGCGAGTCCCAGCCATGTACGCTCTGTGCAGAGGGACCCGTGGGAGTTACAAGCAGCCCACCAAGTCTACTCCATCACGGGGACTGAGACAGATGGTACAGCTGCCAAAGCTGGCGGGGCCGAGCATCTGGTAAATGTGTTGATTTAAAGGAGTTCTCAAGCAACATCCACTGCTGTGTCTGAGACGAGCACAGTTCAGAGCTGCTTCCCTGGCCGGACCCGATGGGGGAGCCGGGGAGGTATTGCCACAGCCTCTTCTTGGAAGCAAGTACCAAATGTTTTGGAAGATGAAGAAAAGCAGCCTCCCTTTTGGGCAACCTGTCAGGGACTGCTGATACTGGGAAGGGAGTCAGCTCCGTGGAAGGTTACTGCTACCACTATTTCACAATGATATTTAGATTCCTCTAGGAAGGCTCTGGTCAGGCTTTTATTTTATTTCTTGGCTTTGTCAGTATCTTCTGTCTCTCCCTCTCTCTTTTGAATAAACAATGTCTGGTTTAAATATAACTATAGCTCAGCTTCTGACTATTCATACCCAGAGATGAGTAACGATTTCCCTGGGGTACAAAGAGCACACAGGGAGAGTTTACCAGCCCAAAGCTGAGACGACGGCTTTTGTGGCTGCACCCCAGCTAGTTTTAGACTGGCAGTGTTGAGGGTTGGGCATGTTGTTTTCTGTTTTTATTCTGAGTCTGAGACAGCTTTTCTCTTTGTTTGACTATACTTGTGCTGGTACCGAGTGATAGCACACCGCTTAAGGGCCACGTAAATATAACCTTAATACTACCAAGTCATCAGAAGAAGACTGGTGGGAGGGAACTGAGGAAAAGATTACAGGTTTGCAAAAACTACTGCAGTTTTTAATCTGCACGGGCAGCCCTGGAAAAGGTCATGAGCTTACTATTAAATACTATTGTCTTGCCCAGGAAAGAGAGCACCCATGAGCTATGAGGCCATATTAGCGTAAATACCAAAGCCATTCCAACAAATTCAATGGGAGGTGGCCCCTCAAATCCATAGATGCTTTTGAAAAGTATACCACCCTGATGTAATTATTTATAAGAATGTAATTACTTATAAGAAAAATTTCAGTAGAAAGCAAATACTCCTTGTGTGTGTCAAGCCCACAATGCTAGAAAATGACTGCTGACAATGCTGTCAGGAAAACTATCCCAGTATGCCTCGCGAGGCAGCGTGCTAGGTGGCCAGATACCGAGGATACTGGAGAATCAATTTGTAACTGCAAACTTGTCAGTTTTTACAGCTGAAAGCTGCTTCTTCACCAAGAAATCCCTACAAAGTGGCCACCCTGCCAACAGCAGTGAGATCACTCTGCTTCTGCCAGCCTTTTCTTGGACAAAAACTTTGCAAATGAGGCCAAAATTTGCCTATGTCTTTTAGTCATACAGTCTCCTCCACCCTACAGGTCCCTTCATTTCTGTGACTTTTGGTTTACCTAAAGAATTAATGCTTGATATAGTAGGGCCTGGTTTACACCTTAAGAACTGAGGAAATTTTTGCACGTTGATAAAATTTGACATGTTTTATCTGTGCCCTGCCATCAGAGTGCTAATGGGAATCCAAATGTTTTTAGAACTTTTTAACTGCCACACAAACCGTCAGGAGAGATACCCTATCTTTAAATCAGAAAATAGCTTCTTTCCTGCTATCTTATCAAACAGCACCACATAGTCCTACAAAATGTATCCTGGCCACACTACTAATGGGGAGATGTTTACATACTAGACGGGAAGCTATGAGAACTGATTTGGGTAATCATAGGAAATGAGGGAAGCAAAGTGTGGTGGAGAAGGAATTCCAGACCTGATCTGAGGAAGAAAGAAATTTGGATATGAAGACTCCTCTTAAAAGCACCAGGAGCACAGATAACAAGGCTTGATGAATATGGGTGGAAGAGATGTAGTGACCAGTGACAAAGTGATTATTTCACTGGTACATAGAAGATCATGAGAAATTTCTTAATATTCATTTTATTTGTCAGTTTGCCATTTCCCCATCATTTTTGTTAAACAAAATATTTAACAGTTTATGTAAGTGCAGACAAGGAAAAGCTAAGGATTTGTGAATTAAAGGAAGCACACATGCTCTGTATATATTTATATGCAATACAGTACTTTACCCTGAGACAGATCGATGGGAAAAGTCAACAATTTTTCTTTAAAAATAAAAGAAATTAGAAAGTTTTGGAGATATTTATGCTTCTAACAATCCAAGAATATTGGCATATAGACTATAATTATATATTAATTTATAATTTTCCAGTTACTCTTTAAAAGGTGTGGTTACTTCTTACTTTGAGAAAGAAATAACAGTGTTAATAATAGCCAAAAGCACATCTTTGATCCTCAGCCTGTGGCATTTTAGTGATCCCATAGAGGAAGAAAGGCACTGTTCTGCCCCATGAAGTCCATTGGCCGCACTAGGCTGATGGGACTTTACTCCTCTCACCTCCTTTTGCCCCTGTATTTTACTCACTTTAGCTGTCAGGTACTCATCCTCTCTCTCATCCTCCATGTCTTGCTTTGTTCTTCACATGGTGGATTCCCGCCTCCATCCACCCCATGAATGCCAGCTGTTGTTGCCTCATTTTACCTTTTGCCAGAAGCATCTTCCTTCTTTCTCCTACGCTGCCCCCAGACTTAGGAGATGTCCAAGAGAATGGTCTCCTTCACCTCCATCCTTAAAATCCCTTTGACTTGATGTCTATAGGACAATCTGACACTGTTGAGATGATGGGTACATAGATAACTTTGTCCATCACCTGCAATAATTGTTGTCTTCTTTCAAGCCTGTTTATAGCCTTCTGACTAACAGGGCTTGTGGGCTTCGCTCCTAGTAAATCTTTTGCATTTGTGCAGCTCCTGGGACAAGTCTCTGACCAGAGCTGGGAGGCACTACTGCAGTAGTCTATATATTGCAGCAGAAGTATGTGGTCTTTTTGTGTAAGAAAGCCCACTCCTGATCTGAAAGTTTAAATATAGAAAAGACCCAGTGTTTTATCCTTGCCTTACAGAATATCCGCTTGGATTTAGGAACCAGCTCAGAGAGCCTTGTTCACTCGCTGAGTTCAGCACGGCGGTAATGTGCTTAGTTACAGTCCTGCTCTTGAAAAATTGATTCCACTTTCAGAAATATTGCCAATTCTAGGAGCATTCACCACTGTGAATATAAGGAATATTGCAAAATCTTGGGAACCTCGATGATCTTAAGCATCCTTTCCAACCTAAATATTTCTATGATTCTATGAAATCTTGAAAACCACGGTCAGCTTTATAAATGTGCTCATCAAGTGTTCTAGTTCACATGGAGGGAAGGAGCACAAGACCCAGGTATCTGCAGGCTCATTTCATCCTGACTGCTCTAGTCCAGGAATATCTCAGAAGACATTTTCTTACAAATTTTTGTGTACTTATTACAAACCTGCTGGAAACAAAATTTAAAAAAAAACCAACAAACCAAACCAAAACCCTTTATCCAGAAGCTCAGACTTTTCTGGTTTGTTTTTAAGTAAAACTAGCATTCCCATAATGCTCTTCCGCCTTCTCCTGAGTTGATTGTGGTCAGCGCTGGAGATATAGATACATTCAGAACTTCCCACCTGAGAGAGACTCTGAGCCACGTAGCCATCAAGGCACCATGTGCCCTAAGACCCCTTCATCCAGGACCATAAAAAGGAAGGGTAACTTCCCGTGTGTCCCTCGATAAACAAGCCTTTGTAGGACCCTATACGGCAGTCAGGAGGTGTGGGCCAGCACTTTGAGGGTCTAGCTGAGCTAGCACCAGGCTTGAGCAGCCAAGGGGAGGGTGACCCTTTCCTGTGCACAGCCAAGCTGAAGTCCACGCTGCTGCTTCTTCCCGCATTGCTAGCTACAGGAGCTGGCTGAGAGGTATGTACTGCATACTGTGAAAAGATTTCTTAAATCCCACCCATTTTTCTACCCAAACTATAGGAAGCGTAGAGGAGTAGAACAAGAATGAGGAGAAATGGAAGAAATCCCTTCCTTCAACTTTAAAAAAATCTTTTTAAAGACTGTTTTTAGTGTGTATGAAAAGTTTGGATTAAATATTAGGGATTTTTATTTGCCAGATTTTTGATACTGTGTTGCTTCCCATTGCCAGATCGGGTGTGGGAACATCCTGTGACTATCGCACGCTGCGTCAGGCTGGTTTTTTCTATGGGAGTGGAATGTGGCAGGTGCAACTGGTAGCAAAAGGAACTTCTCAAACCATGATACCTGCTGCCATGAGCACAGAAAACTTTATTCTGATCTCGCTTTTTATGGTAAAAATTCAGACCAAAATATGCATATGCAGTGACAACAAGCGAAAGCAATTAACAGGAACCCAGCTGGACTTACAAGCCAATCTTCCCCACGATACAGCCTAGTTAAACATGTCCCTAAATGTAATTTGCTACTGAAGAGAAGATAGGAGTAAAATACATGGCGTATCCTAGTCATATCACTTAGGGTACTCCTTAAAGGTTCTCATAAGCAGTGGTGAGGAGGGCAGTGTAAGGACACAAATGGAATAGAGTAGAACAGAATAGAATAGAAAAGAATAGAAGCAAAGTGATGAAAACCAACCAGTGGCCATAAAATGAAATATGGCAATTTCTATATCATGGTGTACCATAAAATGCAGAGACCTGAAGCCTCAGAGAAAGAAATCTGGGTTTTGGTTTGTTTGTGGTGATTGTTTTATTGGGGTTTTTTGGTTTGGGTTTGTGGGGTTTTTTTTCTTTTTTTTTTCTTTCTCTTTTTTTTTTTTTTTTTTTTAAATTTAAAATACGTTTTTAAAAGGTTCTGTTAATCTTCTTGTGGACGCTAGATGGGGATCTTGAGTCAGCCATGCAAGAGACTCCTTTATCCTGCTTTTTCTTTATTTTAATCTGTTTTATCACGGACAGAGTACATGCAATGCAAGTTTACTCTTCAGGCATTTATATTTTTACTAAGGTTTTTTTTGGTGGAAGGGTAATCTACAGTAAATAAATATTTACTTTTAAACATACAAGTTTAATTAAGGTTACACTGCATCTTTCAAAAGAGAAGGGAATGCATGTGGAACTGCAGAGCACATGCTCTTCTTCGTCCTAATTATTTGTTTAATTCCAATGGCACATTGCAATTGTTTTCTCACTTTTCAGTGCGGGATGCAGTTTACAGTGACAATTGTCTTACTGCCGTGTAGCACAGATTATGACAAGGGGAAAGACGGCGGAGTCGCTCACTTGCAGCAGTACTAATGACCCAAGCATTGTTCTTTCCATAAATGGGATCTTTGTGTGCTAACTAAACCTGAGCAATACAACTGTGAAAGCCGCTTTCCTTCAATCTTCCCCAAATCTCCATATGACTTGTACACATGATAATAAATTAATCTCTCTTGTTAACATGTTGTTTGTTTAATAAGTACCTCTTTCTTTCATGCGATGTCAAGCTCAGCCATAAAATGTGAATCGTATTTTAGAGCCATTGTCTTAAATAGTTCCTTTCTTGATGGATTCTTTCTCCTCCCTTCAGTAAACTGGGCTTTGCGAATTGCTCTGCGGAGTAGCACATACAGCACTGACCGCAACCCTTCGGACACTGCTGTGGACTGGCCTTAACTGAAACGAGTTTGGCAGTCTCAGCTCATTTCGTAGGGACACGCTAGTCCACGCCGTGTAACACGCCGTTGGGGATTATTGCCAGTCTCTGCCCAGACGATACCCAGAAACGAATTAGTGAAAGGGCTGAATGACTTCTTGCTGCATCTCTAGAGACAGGGTATATCCAAGGTGAGGTGGGATCATTCCTCGGGGAGCAGAAACAGGGAAAAAACCAGCCCTGCAGTGGGCCTGTTGTTCTCCGTGTCTCATACCGTTAATGTTGGAACAGTCTGTACTGAAACATGCCGGTGGAGGAATAATTCGTGCTGCAGAGAAACGAGCTGAACACGGAATCAGTTCTTGTAAAAGGATCAATTTTTAGAATGTATTCTAAATAAACAATTGTTTCTCGATATGGGGAATGATTTTGTTTGATGGCACACAGTGCTGCTTCTGCAGAGCAGATTGCTCTGTCAGAGCAAAGGGAAAAATAATATATTAAAGACATGAAATGCATGAAAAATGTCATTAAATAAGTCTTTACCAGCCTTGAAATGGGGATGGTTTGCATAATTGATTAATCATAAGGGGACATTTTTGGTCACAGAAATTATCATTAGTAGAGCTCCAAAGTTAAATAATCTTTATACTAATAAAAAATGCCATTTTCCCCTCAGATCTTTCCAAGATCTCTTCTTTCTTTTAGTCTCTCTGACTTTTACAGGCCTTAATAATTGAACGATACTTAACTAGAAGTGTGGGTGATGAAACCATTGCGAGGAAATTTTTCCCCACAGCGCTCTGCAAAAGCAGCAGCACGCTCGGGCCCAATCCTGCGAGCTGGGCCATGGGGCTCCACCTGCCTCCCCAGCGGTCGGGATCTGGGCTTTTCTCTCCAAACTCCGTGCAATGGGAACTCCCTCAGGTTCCTTCTTGTAAAAGAAAAATATAAATATGCCAAGCAGCATCTTTGTGCACCCTATTTCATGCCGGTGTTAAAAGGCAACTCTTCTGATTGTTCTGAAAATCATTCTGACAGATAATTTCACCTCCTTGCGAAACTGTGGGCATGACAAACACGTACACACGCTTTGTGAGACAGTTTACGGTCCTTTAGGATGAATGTCGCTGCATCTGATTCAGAGGTATAATAATAAGTATTTTTTTCATTGCCAAGAATTTAATTAAGGGAAAGAGCTTTAGATGCACAGTTCTCAGAAGGATTTTCTTTAGCCTGCTTGCTTTCAGGCTGTTTTATGTTGAATAAAACAGGGATTGCCTGGAGCAGGAATGGGTTAAACCAAGACTTGCCATACCTGATTTCATTCATGAAATAAATGGAGTATAGGTCCTAGCCTGTTCCCGCACAATGAAGTGGCCATCTTCTCTACTTCTCATTTACTGTAAATCCTTCAGGAGGTACAAACGGTTGGGAATGACGTCCATGACAAAGGAGGAATGCAGATGTTTGACATCGTACAAAAGAGTTTCCTATTTGGTATTTTGCTATCGCCAGTTTAATTTGGCTTATTTAACTGGGAAATGATCCTTAAATTGAGACATATAGTACCTTCTTATCACAAATGTCCTTCTCAGGACATCTCTAATCAAGTGCTGCAGTACACTGCAGACAGGAAAATGTGGTCAAAAGCTCATTTATTACTCCCTTTTTTTTAATGTGAAAATAGGGAAATATTCATATACCTTAGCAACCTATTGTAATGGCTTCCAAACACGAGCATGAAATTGGGGTAAAATTAGTCCCAGTCGGTAAAACTTTATGGTTTGTGTATTTATATACAGAACATTATATATATTTAAACACAATCTCACTATTCACACTAGCTTATATATTTACAGAACATAATTACACAGAATTGAACATTGACACACATGGGAAATACATCATGTAAATATTTAAAGGAAAAAGTAACAAACTTATTTAAGAGAGAATTTCAATGTATTTAGATATTAATTGTACAAAATCAAGATTTCCTTCATGAGTAATAGTGGTCATATTTATAACTGTATTGTAATGTGAGGAACTGGTTTCTAAATCTGTAGTTATAGTTAGTCAAAATCAAAGGTGAGTCTGAGGGTTCTGAAGCACACCAGATTCTCAGTTTCTTACCAGCTGTTTTTAGTAGGGTGGAACCAGAGCAATGCAGAGATTTACATCTTTTGAGATTCCGTGGGGCAAATTTCTATATGCCTTTGTCTGTAAAGAACACAAATGGTGATTATTGAATACCATAACTAGCACTTTAAAAGCCCTTACCATTCTCCTCCAAATTTGCTTCCATTCTATCTCTATTTTATTAGTTCAATTTCTCAATCTGCTATCTATATTTTTTTTATTTCTTGAGAATTAATTATCTCATAGGTATGTAAAGTGAGTGTATGTTTTAAAAGGTCTCTTCCATAAGCAGGGATTTGCAACCTAGGCAAAATTTTTTGTGTGCTTTTTTAATCAAGCTTTAATGATGGCTGTATTGAAGTTCATCTCTTTCTGCCTCTGTTTTGGTACTCTGTTTTTCTCTATCAGGCTGCTTTGGCTGCTCACTATTATCAAATATTTGTATGAACAGGAACACATTACAATGCTGCAATATGCTCAACCAGTGTGACATATATTTATTTTGCATTTTGCATCCGAGGTTTTGTGGTAATTTAGTCTCTAGACCAGCAGCTGAGACTTACTCACATGGTATGACTGCATTAGAGGTGCAGAGACACACCCCCCGCCCCCCCCCTTCTGAATTCACCTGCCAGTATGTTTTAATAACAATCCTAACAGCTCATTGAAGGCTGTGATCACTTTTTTTTTTCAAGTAAGTTGTTCAACAGATACATCCTTTCTTCCACTTCATCTTTTCCTTGTGTGCTCCAGTTCAAGAAAGCTTCCCACCTTCTGTATCTAGGCAAGTTCTGAAAAGCATACTTTAATTTTGACAGGCTCAAGCATTTTTCTGAATTTGGTGTGAATATTGCCCGGAATTGAACAATTATTTCATATTTATATTATGAATGCATGATAGCATGCATACTATCATGACATTTAAAAGAATCAAATATTTACAAACACAGTAGTCATTTTTGTCCAGCCCTGGAAGAAATCAGAGTTCAACTGGTGTTAGGGGGAATACTTTCTCTAAAAATATGAGGTTATCATGGTCTCAACCCATGTAGAGTACTAAAACCCCATTGGATAGCAATGACTTTCAATCACAAAAAAACAGGTTGCCTTCAGACTTGTGACCTAGATAAGATGGGATCTGTATTCTGTTATCACTCCCTAAACTACCTAGTCATGTATGGCACTTTATCACCTCTCATATCCCAGTTATAATATGCTGCTAGATCATATAGCACAGAATACTCTAGCCTGACATGTTATTCCTGTATTTGTTATGCTTTATATTTACTATGCCTTTACGTTTAGCCTGCTGGTATTGTTGCAAACTATAAGAAAAATAAAAATGAAAATAAAATAAAAGGTACTTTTCCTGAGACAGTACAAGTAAACCCCCAAGAGAACGAAATTTCTCTCCTTGACATGTGGAGCTCCACACAGCCAGACAGGACTGACTCCCATCTACCTCGTCATGCACATTCTCCTAATGTGTATTAAATATACATTGATTCAGTCAGCTGCTAATTCAGGAGCCTGAGTGATTTATCCAGGGCGGGAACAGGATATCTCTACCTGGAAAGACCGGTGTTGTCCACAACCTACTAGGTTAACCTATTCATAGAAAGCCCACGTTATTTCTGGCACAATTCTGTTCAATACAGATACTTTTCAGGGAAAATCTGTTTCCAGTATTGTGCACATGCCACTATCCCCTCTCTTGTCATAGTTGAATGCTGACATAAATCTTTTTCTAATAAAATGAACTATTCAAATTATTTCTTTACTGAATGATGTCTGAAACAGATGTATTTTAATCTGCTGGGCATAGAAAATGAAATTTACATGTCAGTGAGGTCTTTCTGGTTAATAAATGTTTTAAAAGAGAGAAAGCAGGAAGCTAAATATATGTAAAACTGCACTGCTTTGCATAGGGTGTTTTTAGCAGAAAATACAATATTCTAATATGAAATTATATCTTATTTATGAGACAAAAAGTACACATATTTTGTGATAACAAATATCATCCCCGTAGGGGTATCATATAAAACACTGGAAAGAATTCTGATTTCACCAGCAATACTTCCCTTGTGCTACTCCCTATAATATTTATTTTTATTTTGGGTTTGGTTGTTTGTTTTGTTTGTGTTTTTTTTTTTTTTTCATGTGGGAATAGCATCTGCACAAAGCTTTTTGTTTATTATCTCTCTGTGTGTGTAATTTTGAACTCATTATGTTTTCCTATTATTTTAGCTGTTTACATAGAACCAATTTTAGTACATTACTGCAGCTTTCCCTTACTCTGAGAGTGCCGGATCCAAAGCCCACTGAAATCAGTGCAGGGACCCTGTTAGCTGAAGTTGACTTGCCATTGGGGATGGAGGTTAAGATAACGAAGTGATGGCTTCAGTGTCCCCTGGAGATTCAGATGGGTTTCCAAATAATCATGAAAACTTCTAAAAATAGCTGGATATGTTGCTGAAATTTTAAGCTAAGTTCCTCATCACAATAGTGTTACTCATTTTGCAGCATTATTTGGTAGGCAGACAAAGAGCATACCTATTAAAAATGAAGCTTTAAACCCGATTTATTTTACTGTCTGAACTGTTGCCAAATTTGATAAAGATGCAACAGCAGAGTTAGCCTAAATTGCTTGTATGGAAATCTCACGGACAGCCCAGCTGCCTGGCCGGGCTCTGCCACATGCCCATAACCTCAACCAGGTCCTTCTCCCAGCCCCTTCCGCCCTCTCTCCTCTCCCTCCTTAGTTCCTGCCACTCTCATCATCATCATCAAACAACAACAACAATAATAATAACAACAATAACATCATCAATAATGAACAATAAAATGAAATAATACTAGAATAATTAAATAATAATATAAAATAATGTCCCCCTGCTCAATACTCAAGTGATTAATGCCCTGGAAATAAAGTGGTAGCTGAGGTGACATGAATTGTACCTCAAGCAGGACAATGCCGTGAGAGTCTCTTTTCATCAGAGTCAGTGGTCGGACAGTGCAGGAATTCTCTCCTGAACACACTTCGTCTCCTGTAAAAAATGGGACTTAAACATCACCGTTAAAATCATTCCCCAAGTGTCTCAATGAAGAGCTCAGTTGTTATCTCATCCTGATTAAAAAGTGCTTGAGTCCGTATAAGTTTTCAGGCACAGAAACTCAGCATTGATGTCCAGGTTAATTTTTTAACAATTAGCAACTCTGAGCCTCAGACTGACAGATTACCGCGGTTTGGCAGTATCGCCAACAGACAGGGAGTTGTGAAATTGTAAGACATTATTGTATTGTTGGTAGCCTGAGTAAATCTAAATCTTTTCAAGCTTTGCTTCAGTGGGTTAATTCCAGGACCTGAATTACAAGTGCAATTTGAATTACATTGCAAAGACTGAACTTACTTCACTTTAGCAAAGTCCTTTTTCTTAAGACTTATGAATTCCAGTTATTTTGAAATCCTGAAATGTTGAAATCTTTTGATACCTTTCTTATTATTTCCAAGGAAAGACAGGTAAAGGTTTTCACTGGCTTTCCCTGCCAGCACCTTTTTATTTAGGTAAGTGTGTTTCTTTGACTCTACCTTTATTTTGTGGTATCTCAGCTGCTGCTACACACTGTGTACATCCACAGGGGCTTTTTATTCTCCCAGCCCTAAACCTGAGATATTAGAATAGCAGAAGGAAAAAACCTTGACAGAATCAGAAAATAATAAAAAGAATATGAACCAAATAAATGTTCTGTGTATATTTAGAACAAATTGAAGACACCTGCAAAAAACCAAGGATGATTTCAGTTTGTCTCTACGTATTTTGTCTGGGAATTTTAAACACTCAACTGACTCTAACTAATTAGGTCTCAAAGCTTGATGCTGAGCTATATGAGGCAGGGCAGAGGACGTCACCCATTTTCCAGGGAAATGAAGTGAGATGTGATTACATCATTTGCTGGGTACAAAAGATTATTAAATATTGGATTTGTGAATAAAGATACATATTCCAGTTACAGATAAACATTAGGATTGATTTTTACAAAAAAACGACAGCAGTGACAATAGAGAAAAAAAGATTCTGCAGTGAAGTGTCTTGTAAAATAATTTGCTTCATCAGTAGCTTGTTGTTAAAAGAAACCTGTATCTGGTGATCACTCATACAAAATTTTACTTAGAGTAAAAGAGCTATTATTGAGTACTGGCTTGAAACGACAGTTTTTCAGGTTATCGAGGTATTTATTATACATTCTCCACAACAGGAATACTGACTAATTGTTGCAGAAGGCAAAAGATACAGGTTAATATTCGCAGTTCAAAAGCTCAACAATTCTTTTAAGAGAAACAGTTAAATGGGGCTGTGGCCCTGCAATTGTTTGCAGTAATCAAGGACTTTTCAATAGACAAGTTCTTATTCAGTTTCTCACAACTGTATGGAATAGAATAATTAGACTGGAAATTGGGTACATACTGTTCAGGTTTCAGCTTGGTTTCTGAGAGCTTCAGTTTTCTCCAATGCAGCACCAGGATTTTTTAAATCTCATCAGAGAAATTCTATCCGTGGAAAGTAACACTGTGCTGTGACGCATATTTCTGCATCTTTGTATTTCTCACGTTAATAAAACAAAAAGAACTGGAGACAGACAAGATCTCTTGCAACAGTAATGTTTAGTATTCCACATCTACCAGTTGCAATTTTCTCCTCCCAAAGTGTATTTTTGTTTTCCTTAATCCAGCCTTAAGAGACTGAAGTGATGGAGCTTCTTACACTTCCCTTCAGAGCGCATTGCGAAGTATAATACACACCACTCCAATATTTTTCTTGACATTCTGGTTATGTTTAGCTTTTTATGTGAATTCTATAAATCTGATATACAATCTCTTATTTGTAAGAACCCCTCATTATGCTGGAAAAATATATGCTATTAATATTTCCAGCCATTATGCTAGCCTCCCTTAATTATTCTTATATACATTTCCAATGATTTTAGAAGAATTTAATGCTAGGAAAGTGTGTCTGCAAAACAAAATTTTGATCAAAATATCCCAGGAGAGTATTTTTGCCTTATTTTGTCTGGAGATTAATTTAAGATTTGTCTCAAGTTGAATTATGGGTGCAAATACCTGATGTGAATTTGCAGGTTGTGTGCCCCTGTGGTGCTGGGTCTGTTTTCCTGTGCTGTTCTCTTCAGGTTCTCAGATTTCTCTTACAGTAAATTCCTGGGCATTTTGGGATACAATACAAACAGGGGTAGTAATAGAGGAAAGCAAGACTCAAATTCACTAAAATTTTGTTTATGTTGTTCAGAATCCATAATGTTTCAATATCTATAACTCTATATGCACTGTGTTCCTTATTTATTTGCAAATTCAGTTACTCCTCTGCTCCCTTCTCGTTATACAACATGCCTTAAATCTCTCAGGGTAGTGCACTGCAGCCACTGATGTACTGCAAGAAATGCCTTACGCAGACTCTGAAGAATGTATTGGAATCCACTCATCATCACATTTAAATATATATTATTAGATCTCCCTCTGATTACATATAAACTGTCTCCTGTAACCACTTGAAGCTGGAAGGGGAAGGCTGCACATTCACTGATTCCAGTGGGATTTATATTTCCAAAACCCTAATGTGTCCCAGATGTGAAAGGCGGGAGGCTCTGACCGGGACTGGTGAGTGCTGTTGCTGACAGCCACATTACATCATAAATACCCGGAACGAGGGAATGTTCATCACACAGGACACCCTCACTGGGGAAAGGGAGAAGGAAATGGAAGGTCTTTCTGGGATTCAGGATTCACAATGCTACACAAATGCTTAATGTCCATAAAACACATCCTGGAAACAGCAGCAAGCTATTTTTTGATGCTCCCCTCAATGCAAGCAAGGATTTTCAGAGGTTGTTTCAGAATCTGTTTTTCTCATTAAGGTCTTAAATCTGTGGCTTCTTACTTTGATCTCATTAGTTGACATTAATCCCTATTTTAACCTCTCTGGGTTTTTTGGTGTGGTGTTGGGTTTTTTTGGTTATTTTTTTTCCCTCAAATCAAGACATCCATCACTACTGCATCTGAGTAAACAAGCAACCATTTCTCAGGAGAAGGCAAAGATAGGTCTGCTTTCCCCCAGGCAGGGAGGGAAGAAACAGTGAAAACAGAACAAGTTAAACGCCGCTACCAACACCTGGACACAACCCTTTGCTCATGTACTTACTGCATTGCATTCTGGATTTCTGAAACTTGATTTACACATAAGACAAGCTCTCTGAAGTGCCCCAACCAAACCACCCTTTCTTTGGTTGGCTCCACTCAGCACAGCAGTAGGCGGATGGGTTTGGAGGAGAGAGAGAAAGGAACTTTTTCCCAGACAGGTGGGTTTTGGCTGCTGAGTTTTGCATGTGAATGTCACTAACATTTCAGGACAGGTCATATGTGAGGCAGGTTGTGGTGTAGCACCGGCAAAAGAGAAGTATGGCTGAGAATGGCGACATCTGCCTCTGTCATGGTGCAGAACAGAAACATGTATATGAACCCTTTTTTATTTGGGAAGCCAGAAGCAGAATTAATTTAGCATGACCGTGGATCTACACAGTACCTTATAAATGTTCAGGAAGATATTCTTCCTAAATGGAGTGGTTGTAGATTTTGCTGGTTCACTACTAGGCTTTCCTTTGCTGGCATTGCCTCCATGCCACCAAGACCTTTACCTGGCAGAATTTAATTCAGGGCCAAGATCTGGAAAAATAGGAGGCCAAATGGAATATCATCAGCTCTGTATTTGCAAATTTGCCTAGTTTTGCTCAAATTACTTTCCTGCTTCCTAGCTTGTCTTCCCCTTAGCACAGCAAAAAAGGATTGAGGCTGTCAGGGCTGTACTTCAGAGGCAGCCCCAGAAAAGCCCCTACAGAGGAAAACCAAATGTTCATAACCCATCAGGATCCTCTCCAGCATGAGAAAGGATAAACTAATTTTTTTTAGCCCTCATCAAGTTCCACAGTCAAATAAACAGCACCTGACAGTCTCTGGAATTGAAGATAGGAGGTCACTGAGACCTGGAGTTATTAGAAAGGACACTGAACATTGTCCCATTGCCCTAGGGAGATTTTCAGTCACTGAAACTGATGCCCTTCAGATGCCATGTCAAGGTCTGAAGCCTGACTGATTGGTGTCTAAAAATTAAGAGAAGATGCTGCTAGACACTATTTGCTATCTATCATCTCTTCAATAATCTTACCCAGAAATGGGAGGTTTAGCAATCAGACAATAGTTGGCAAGAAAATTAATGTCAGGAGAGGATTTATTGAGTAAGGGTCCAATAAACGCATGCTTGAATGCTTCTGGCAGTATGCTTTTTCTTAAGGAAAAATTACCAATAGTAGGTATTTTCCCCTAATTTTCACCATGGGAAACATACTTTTCATCTTGGGAGCGCTTAAGAAATTTTCCTTAGAGTATCTAGGTCCTCTAATTGAAACGGGGCAAAAGGGAGTTAATCGAATTATCTGGTATCTTTATTCCTTTTTGGTAGTTTTATAGTGACAAATCCATACCGAGCCTTCAAATATACTGAAAGCTTTATGCAGCATGAAATAGTACGAGCTAAAACAGTTGGAGATAGTCTTGGCTAATCAGATAGATTAACATAATAGTTTACTGAGTTTTGAAGATTGCTTGATATATGCAATGGTAAATCCTGTGAGGACTGGATTTTCACTGGAAGAACACACTAGTCCAAATGTTGTGGTCCGTGCCCTATGAACTTGCTGTTCATTGTAAGGCCAATGTAATACACAACAGGAGAAAATGAATGTTAGATGCGTGTAATGATAAAAAGGTCACGTCCTTAATCTGATGCATCATGTGCTGATTCAGAATTATTTACAACTTTTGGCTCCGTGGAGGACAAAAAGAGCTGGTGAAGAAGGTACAGATAAAGTTGGGAAGGCTGGACTTTGCATTCATTAGGCTTGATGAAAAGTCTTTTTTGTCAAAACTGTGACATCTGCTTTATGTGAGATACCCAGATGAAGTATGTTCTCTTAGGTGTTTTAAGTACATTTTATTTGAACTCAATAACCCTAGTTAGAGATCTACCTACCAAGTATAGCCCTTGATCATCATTTGGGAGAAGAAAATGCAATTTTTAAGTCTACTTCTAAGCATCTTAAGTCCTACAAACTTATTGAGACATACTTGTAAAGTCTGCAGTCTTAATTCATCCTGTTTTATAAATGAGAACCAACCATAACATTTGGATACAGAGCAAAGCAAGAAATCTAAATCTAGATATCTTTGGGCTCATGTTTTTTACCCACATAAACACAATCATAGGCTCAGCCCTACTGAGTTTAAAAGAGGTGAGAAGGGTGGGGAGAACAGCTAAAAATTAGCTTAAAGAAAGAGAACCTGTAAGTTAATTGTTAGAAAGACTTTATCTCTGTGTCAGATTTTGTACTTTCTTTGTTTCAACAGTAGTAGTTCTTTCTATTTCCTTTCTTCTGCTACTTTACATTAGGCATCCAAGCTTTGTTCTCCCTCATCTAAGTGAAATTGTATTTCTGGGATTGCCAATAAAGCATGTCTTCAACAGGCAAAGAACTTTTTGTCAGAATATCTATATCGGAGTTTAAAGACAAAAGCCCCATCACTCTAATTTCTATTCTGAATTCTGAAATGCTGTTACCATTTCTCAGTTCTCAGTTTCAAAAGGATATGTGCATCTTGACTTACTACTTAAGAAGTCATATTATTAGTCCTCAAAATGTCTTTACAGTGTTCACCAAGAAGTAATGGCTCTTCTTGATGTTAGGTGGCCTTGCCTTTCCCTAATGCAAACCAAGCATAGTAAAGATGGATCCAGCCTGCACCGTCTTGGGTATGATGTGGTCCAACAAGAAAGGACTTTCCTGTATAGTTACAAGAAAGAGACCAAAAGAATTGACATTAAACAACAGAGCTGGAATCAAGCCGACATATCACAAAATAAAACGGTGGAAGATTTCATCAATACAGGAATAAACCAGCCTCTTGGAGCAAAAAGAAAAGATGTAATTTGCTTAAATACTAATCTGCTCATAGTTTCCCCGAAAATGTCTATTCAGTAGCTCAGGGCTGCCATCACTGCTTTATAAAATGCATTTGAAACAATGATATTAAATGTATTTTTTTGCAATACATGATTTTTTTTTTTAAGCCTCCTGGGTGAAGAACAATGGCTCTTCAACAGTTAAGGAGGGCTTGATTCTCTCCCATTTTCACTTGTTACACAACTGTGTAACTTCGTAGATTTCATGGTTGTTCTTTTTTATTCATGTCTGTGTAAGGGCTTCATCCAAAGACTACTGTATCATTGGAAAAATTTTTATTAACTTCCGCAGGCTTTAGGTAAGGGCATAAATGAAAGATGAACTCTGAATCATTGTGCTTCATTATTTCTATTACAATTACAGCCTTGATCATGCTGCTTTTGACATAGGGCATAAAAAGAAGAACACATCCTCCAAACATTTATTCGTATGAAAGCAATTTGCAGTGAGAGTATTTTAAAAATAATACCAGACCACAAATATTCCAGATCCATGTATTCATTCATCCATTAAATTAATTTCATTAAATTCATATGGGTGTGGATGAGGATTTTTCTTGGTTTTGTTCTACACCTACTGAAACACTGGAGTCTTGGCTGACATTTCAAGCAAAACATCGAAGATAGGATCATCTTACTTGATGTTGTATTCTGCCAAATTGCATTTAGATTTCGGAGTGGATATTTACCTTTTACAAGACTCACAGGGAATTAGAAATATTTTCTTATAAAAGTGACTACAGCTGAAGACATGCAAGTTGTCAATTTATCTCATGCAATGTATATTGCAGAACATCATAAATTATGCTTTTCCTGGAGCAAAGCGCCTCTTTTAATCTTAGAAACTAATGTATAAGACTCACAAAACCTTTCAATTATACCTATTAGAGGAGCTGAGTCTACAAATCAATAATAAAAAGTGGATTTCTAGTGATATTCAAATGTAATGGTGAAGTAGGAATTTTGTAGAATCTCCTAAGTATGCAGATTCCATAAGTTAAATGTCAAATAGCATAAATCTTCCCTGAGCTGGGGAACAGGGAAAAAAAGGCTGTGATTTTCTTTTTCCTGTTGATTGTTTTGCTATGTATCTATAAATGAGTGTGCTATAGTTTTCTAAGAATGCCATTGTAACATACTTTGTAATATTTAATTTTATACTGTAAATTAAAAAGAAAGTTTGGGGGCTGTATTTGAGCATGTATTGTAAGGAGAAATTCATTGAAAGGTAAAATCATGGCTACTTTTTCTAACATATACGAGCAGTTTGAGATGTATCTGTTGGAAGCCTGTGAACCAAGCAGAACTCAGCTGAGGAATATGCGCCTGCCTCTGAAGGCTCTTCCCTCAACCCTGTCTATGGTGTGCTTGCTCTTTGATGACAACCTATGCTGGGGCTTCATTGTGCTCATTGTGTTGTCTTCTAAGAGAATATATTTTTGTTTCACAGCATACTTATTGGTACAGAAGAGCCTGTGAAAACATGGTACGATGCTTTATTCAGCAACAGAAGGGTACACACTTATGAGTTTGGCCAAACTAATATTTAGTCCCAAAGAGCTGCCATCGGGGTTCCTGGGTGGTTGACATTTGTGGACTCTTAGGTAAAAATCAGAAGTGAACTTTTATGAAAAAACTAGCTGCAGCATTTGACGGTAGGTGAGCTTGTATATAGGTCTCTGAAGTTGCCAAATGGGAACACAAGTTTCTTCCACAATGATAAATGTGGAGTGGTCTCTGTTACGGCACGTTTGTGTTGCTGTGCAAATGTCTTGCAAGTTTTGAAGCCTTGCACTTCAGTTTTGTTAGCCTGTTGGAAGAAATCTCATTTAACTGGCATTTTTACATCTACATTAATTCTTTTAAAACACTGAAGTGAGTGTTCTACAGCTATGTAAAGAAACGCATTATCAAAGCATTAAGATATGATTAAACTGACATTTTCTTAAGAAAACGAAAGGAGCAGGAAAAAGCCATTCTAAAAGGACTGAGTGCTACATACTCCAGATATTATCTTCAGTGCTTACTCAGGGATCTTTAAAGAAGCTTATTACCAAGTACCCTAAGAAGACAAGTGTGGATGTGTACAGATCAGAGGAATGCAAGTTAATGCACCTGCCAGATTTTACTATCGTACAAAGCATGTCAATCAGCACTCAGACCTTGCGTTTAAAAATGTGTTCCTTCAGATTTTTTTCAGTGCTGTATCTCACATAGCTAGAATTTCCTAGTCGGTAGCCATCCAGTGTTGCAAATATCATAAATTATGCTACTGAATATATATCATTGAAATTAATGTGAATAGTTCGTTAGTCTCAGTAATGGCTTATACAAATACTAGTAGATACAGTTGCTGCAGGTACATATATTTAAGTCTTTCTGCTCTTCTCGATAGGACAGAAAAATAATATTTATAAAGTAAACCCCATAAATCAGTTCTAAATATATTTTCTTTAAGAAAGAGCAATTAAAATTCATAGTGAGTTGAACAGATTGGGCAGTTTATAACATATGAAATTAAAGTTGTTTGAAGCACAGCTACTTGATAGCTACCTACAGTTGATATCCCACGGGGCCATTTCTAAAGCAATGCATCGGTTTCAGCTTCGTCTTCATTAGGAAAAATATGGTCAGAACTGAGAGCTGAGAGGTCACCAGCTGGAAATGCCTGTTGCAGAGGAGGGCCTGGTGTACCACATCTTCCCAGAATGGCTGCAGGCTGCCGGGAGGCTGCAGCCATGAAGAAGACAAATACGGAAGAGAACTTATGAGAGAAAAAAGATATTAGGGTCATCACACACTATGCTAATAAAGTCTCCTTTGTTGCCCTGTACTAGATTCTGGCACTGGTATCTAAAAAAAATTAATCCAAACTGGAAGAGGTGTAAAAAGGGCTACCAGTAGGGTGTGGAGAAAAGAAACTCTTTCAGAAGAGAAAAAGCTTCGTTTGCTTTGTCTACAGTATTTAGGAAAGATATGACTACTGCCTATAAACGGGATCAGAGAGAGGGGCCATGTAATCTAAAGGCCACTGTGCACAAGAACAAGCAGGTCTATAAGAGCAGATGTGTGAAAAAGCTGGTGGCAGCAGGCGGCTAGGCTTGGTCGCCCTCCAGGGCCCTCAGGCTTAGGTTCCTCACCAAAACCAGGAGCTTGAACCTTGGGAGGTTCTGTGGTCACCTTCATGTGCTCTCACTTACAGCTCTCACTAACACAGAGTGAAGGGTGTTCAAACTGTGTGGAAGGGCTCAGCACCTTGTAAACCTGTCTCTATTCACAGTTTTAATTGGTTTCAGGATTTAGCCCAAATAATATTTTATTGAGTGAGAACTCAGTATTTACTGAGTTAGGACATCAGGTTCTGGTGTTAGATGGAAGTGACTTTATAAAGAAACTAGAATAAACATAAGGTGACTGAAGATATTCAAGTGACACTGTTGTACTGAAAATATAGTAATATAAATAAATGGGCTTTATCAGTTTGCTGGTACCTCCAGCAATGTTGACATTTGCATTCTGCTCTCCTACCTCTGTCAAACTTTAGTTCTATTAAAATAATGAATTCTCATACTGATATTCGCCTCTTAGCATGAGGCATTTAGAACAAGTCAACACATTTTCAGGGATGAATTTTGGAAGTCTATTAAGATGCACAGATTTAAAAAGGAGAAATCTGTACAGATGTCGTGTGTTAGAGATTTGTCTTTTTATCAGTTCTCATAAAACATGTCCATATATGCTGTGTTTTCCAATAGGAAAATGCAGCACAAATCCTATTGGGATCACCAGCAGGGTCTGATGTCCAAAGGCATATATTTTATTTAAATGATCTTATACTGCTCAGTAGGAAATACCATTTTCATTGTGTTTACAAACATGTTAGTATTCATTAAAATGTTTTTGTGCTGCCCGTAAGATATGTATTTTAAAAGGCATATTTCTGAAAGGCTTTAGAGAAGTGGAATTTTTTAAGACTGGTCATGTGACAGGTATTACTTCACATTGAAGCTGCCATTGCAGAGGACTAGAAGCCAGGTGTTCAGAAGAGCTTCAACACCAGGGGACAACTGGACCACAATGTACTTCAAAATAGTTGTTGCTTTATAACTTTGTGGCTACTTTTGCGGTCATTGTAATGGTGTCTACCCGGGATATACAATAGAATCATAGAATCATAGAATCGTTTTGGTTGGAAAAGACCTTTAAGATCATCGAGTCCAACCGTTAACCTAACACTGCCAAGTCCAACCACTAAACCATGTCCCTAAGCACCACATCCATGTTTTAAATACCCCCAGGGGTGGTGACTCAACCACTTCCCTGGGCAGCCTGTTCTAATGATTGATTACAGTTTTGGTGAAGACTTGTTTCCTAATATCCAATCTAAAATGACATACTGAGGTACAATCGAAGCCAGCGGTTTCCTCAGTCAACCCCATGCTCTGCTTGTACTTACCAGCATCTCACAACCATTGTTTCCTTTTGATGAGTTCTGCATATATGACTTCAAATGCAAAGAGCTACTGGCTAGTTTTGGCATCATCAGCTTTTGTCAAATATTCAGTAAGTCCTTTGATAAACTCTAAATACGTCATGCTCTGAAGAATGTTCATTCTCCCAAAATTTTCTGTGGGGCAGAGACACACTTTGTGAAGACAGAGGACTGATTTTAAATGTTCAAAAAAGGCTGCATCCCAGTCCCATCTTGAGACATTCTGGCCTATTCAAAATTTATTCCCTTCACTTTATCTGGCTTTTAAAATAACTATGTCTTCACTAAGTGTTCACCTTCTGGGAAGTCAGGAGCGCAGGAATATGATGCTGCTGTAATAGGTGTGGTAAAGGAAAACAGGGAGTGAATATGAAAAGAGGGGTGAGGGTCATATTGAATGTGGGGGGAAAAAAAACCCAGATCATAGGTTATTCACCTTCAGTCCCTCAGAAAACATTACTGAGTATTGATTATTTGTATTGTGCTGCTGCCTGCAGGCACTAATCATGGCTTTCAAGGAAGAGTGGACAGAGTTTACACCCTACATGGGAACAGAGGGGTCATCTTGCAGCAGCAAGGGAAAGTGAAGAGCTGAGTATGGAGGAACACAAAGGCAGCTCCGGGGGGTTCCATAAAAGAAAAATAGGTTTTTAATGAGGAAACCATTTTCTAAAATTTCATTAATGGCCACTTGAATCCTTTGTTCAATAAATTGAAAATATTTTAGGTATCTTTAAAGCATATTTGTATTTTAAAATGAATATATATGTATAAATAATTTCTTTACAAGTAAAACATTCACACTGAAAAAATCAAAACACAATTCTTACATATTTTTAAAGTGTTTTTCACCAACTTTTTTTCATTAAATATTTTTAGTCAAATGAGCATATGACACAAGAAAACTTTGCTGTATTTCTTATGACCAGTTCGGTCTTAATTTGAAAATCTCAGGCCTCAAAAATTGTTCCAATTTTAATATATTAATAAGAGACTGCAGCTCCTCCTTTTAGGATCCAACTTAAGTCACTGACAAGTCCATTTTTAAAGAAGTGGGTATCCGGTTCTTTGACACTGCCATAATAGGATCACTGGCAATTTCTCTACAGATTTTGGAGTGATTGATATGCAATTTCTTTTCAGACCTGCCCCAAAGCCATTTGTTGAGGCAAGGAGGGAATGATGACAGGTGGGAAGCAGAGAATGGGGTTCTTTTCTATTCCAAATGTGATACCCTGATAGAAGTTTTCATATGCAGCCCAAAAAACCAAAAGATTTCTAACAGAGGCAGGAGGCTGCTTGTGTAGCACTGCTGAAATAATTTTTTAAAGAGCTGGAAAGGTCACTTGGTGTATCTCCTCTTCAGGTGCATGAAAGGATTGTTAGAGAAGATATTTCTCTTAGTCTGTAATCGTGGTCCTTTAATCCTCTGGCAGAAATGGTACAACTTTTTAGCAAAATTACTACCACCAGAATTGTCTTAATACGGAAAATTTCCATAAAGATTGATTATTTTCATGGTATAGTACAAAAAATATTTACTATCATCTCCTCTGACTTTGCCTGAATTAGGGCAGAAACATGCAGAATGTTTCAATGAAAAGACATAATTAGAGAATTTGGTGGGTTTTGGGGTTTTTTTGGTGTTACAATCCTGCCTAATTGTAAAGAATGTTAACTTCCATATACCTGCCTCATGTGGGAGGTCAGATGACATTACCAACATGATTTTTTTCTAACATTACAGCCTGGGAATGCATGAATTAGCCACCAAATTAAAATAACTTTTTAGATTTAAAAATATGCTGAAAAGATTTCAGTACTTAATTTACTTTGAAAATTAATATTTAATTTTAATGAATAAATATTGGTCTATAGTATTTCCATTACAACATGCAGTGCTTTGAATATAATCGATCTTATTGGTATATACGTTTGAAGAGACCTGTGCTCTCAGGTATGATACAATGGATTTCTTAGCTTAGTACATGGTAAAGTGTGTATTCTCTAAGCAGTATTTTCTACTTGAATATTGCATGTTACAGAATCATAGAACCACAGATTGGTAGGGGTTGGAAGGGACCTCTGGAGATCATCTAGTCCAACCCCTCTGCTAAAGCAGGATCACCCAGAGCAGGTTGCACAGGATTACGTCCATGCGGGTTTTGAATATCTCCAGAGAAGGAGACTCCACAACCTCTCTGGGCAGCCTGTTATGAGAGTGATTGTTCTGTTGAGTACCTTAAATGTACACCATAGTTTCTTACCTTGGGTATATAAAATCGATAGGCAAACTTTCGAACACAAATAAACCCTATGAGAAATTTTCCATTATGGTTAATAAGGTTCTATGATATATCTTCCTTTTTTTAATTATGCTGCTAGATTCCTGGGGTAAAACATGCGACCTTGAGATACTTTTAAGTGAAAGAGGTGTTTCCAACTGTCAGAGATGCCCAGCTCTACCAAGACCTTACACCATCCAGCAATTATTCCACAGAATACTGAAAGGTTATGATTATATCCTGGAGATGCTAAAGGTTTTTTAGCCATTAGGGCAAATTGAGATCTTTGTATAAAATACACTTTTTAGACCACAAATCATCTGTAAAACAGCTTGAGCAACAGTTAATACTTGACCCTCTGTTGGATAATATTCCTTTGCGTGATTTCCTCAAATTCATAATTTTCTCTACTTTCTTTAAATAATTCTATTTTTTGAAAAGGGATAATTAATGTGCATGAATAACAATGAATATTCATGACTGGGGAGACTGCATCAACCTTGTTGATTACTTTACACTAGCAAAAAGTTGTGTTTTTTTTTAAATAGTATAACTATGAGATACCAGGAGTTACCAATTTGAGGTCAGTGGTGGTATGCAGAATCAGAGACAATCACTGTTACAAGACTGTAAGCCTGATAATATGCTCCTTGTTGGCAAGTAATTACTCCTAGAAGTAGTTCCAGTTGGATCACCAGAGCTGTGGGTTTGCAGTGTTCCTCAAAGTAAATTCAGCCTACTCGTACAACAGACTTTATGTGTAAGCCTGCCCAGTGAACCCGTTTAACTTCTTCTTGGAGCAATTTAAGAATGGATTATTTCATGTAGATAGATTCCTCCAAAATCTTAAATTATTTTACCCTCTTATCACCAAGATCTACTCATTATTTACTGGCAAAATTCCAGGATTTTTAGAGTAAACTCTGTAGTCCAATTTTTACTCAAAACTCTTATCATACCTCTAAACTTCTTCTAAACTCCTTGAAGATGGGAAAAATCTTTACATCGGTCCAAGGTAATAAAGATTTAGCCATAATTTGTTTAGATACAGCAACAAATGAAATACTTAGTATTATTTTATTTGGCCCTTCTATCATTCATTCATGAAGTAAATGCCAACATTCAAATGTATGAATGAAAGTTTTCTTGATCTTCTTCACATCAGCTTCACCAATTTTCATTCTCAGCAAGTGGAAAACTTCTTCATTCAATTCTCTAACAGAAACCCAAAGAAGCTTTTATATTTAAAACAAAATAACCATGATCCAGAGCAACTGTTCTACAACAATTCCATTCTCACTCTAGAGAGTCAACCCACGTGGAAAACACAAGTTTAATGTACAACTTGAATAATACTGTGATGTGGGTGATAAAAACAGATAGATAAAGGCGATTATCCTTTATTTTCATTCTCTGTACAGAACAAAAATGGATATGCTTTAATGTGTTGCGTAACATTTTGCAAGGCCTAACTAATCTTTGAAACAGCACTGATTTGTGTACACAGTAACTATTTGCATCCTTCTACTTAGCAGAGAATTAAAAAAGAGATTAGAACCAAGGTTCAGGATGAAGTTGCCTAAAGCTAAGTATTTGATTTTGGCTTTAGGACTCTAAATAAAAATAGCCTAGTTTTTTAAAGCTACTGAGCACAAATACCTCCAAATTAATCTTGTGATAACCATAGTTCTTACATGATGGGAATCTGTCCACTCTTTGAAGTGCCTAATGTGGCTTCAAGTGTCTGGTTGATGTGCTTAACTTTGAAAATGTTGGCCTAAGGTTGCTTGCCCCAAAACAGGCAAAGCATCTTTCCTTGCTGTATGGGTACACATCCCAGCTCACACTTAACACGGATGCCTCTAGGATGATCACCGCTGTGCTAGGGCAGGGGTCTGGCCTTGGGTTTATTTGTTCTCCTGCATTGAACATATTTAAAGATATCCCATTTCCCCTTGATTTTCTCTACCTAACTTCAGTTTTTTTCAGATTTGTGAACTCTTTTCCACATGCCAGTCATGATTGCAACTGCAATTTGAAGAAATTTATCACACATATGTGTATGAATAGATATTCATAGGTAATGCTCCCCTTATTCATCAGATTTGGCTTTCTAGTGAGGCAGAATCTAGGTAATGCATCAGTATTTTGCACATCTGACTTTTTCAGCAGAACTATAATTTACCCTTCTTTAGCCATTGTCAGTGGCTACTCTAAAAATACAAGTATGTGCAAGGCAACGTATTTCTCCCACTTCATGGAACACTCTTAATCTGTTGCAAAGTCTCCAAGTATGTAGAGACTAGGGTTTCATTTCCTAAATTGATCTTGGTTTACACTGCAGAATGATCTTACTTTGCTGTGTCATTGTAATAATATGTGCATTAATAAGCACAAAAGAGGGCACAAGAATGGATTTGAACAGAAGGCATACTATTTCAACTTGGTAATGTTAGGGATGTTCCCACACATATCAGGCACTAAATTGTTTCCAGTAAGAGCTGGAAGGTTTTATACCACATAACTGAGAAGCAGAGATTGCCTTTTCTCATCCTGTCCCAAAGACGCCGTTCATTTCTGAACACTGCCATCCTCTGCCCCAATGGAATGGAGGCAAATGAAGAGGGACTTCTGACATGCCAAATGTTACCAGCCCCACGTCTCTGTTACCTCTGGCAACTGGCCTCTTTCGTCTTCATCTGCAGGGGACTGCAGTAGCAACGTGCTCATTATTTCTATGTCTTCTGCTAACATGAACTTCCTATTCATTTAATCCTGACTGGTCCTTTCCTTGTGATCCTTGCCAAGTTGTCCCATAAGAGGAAAAAAATCTTCCCAATCTCTAAACCAGGCCAATTGTCATGATCACCATGTCCAGGGAGCTCAGATCTGCAGAGAACAGGGTCGGGCCAGTGATGGAACAAAGAAGACTCTGGATGCCCAGGTAGGAATGAAGGACACCAAGAGGATCAGTCTGCTTCTTGAGGAAGGACTTAGGAAAGGTATAAGCAAAACCCCAAATCCCCAGAGTCTGCATGCCGCAGACTAAGCACTGGGTTTATATACTGAAGTAGTCCTGCCGTTTGGGTACTGCTAGGCAATACTAGAGATCAGGGCTCTCTGTCTTTAACACCGCATTTCACTGTGACCCAGGCAAAAGTATTTGGCCTTTGTTTCCTTGGGAATAGGGCATAATGCTGCCTCTTCACCTCGCACATGTGCAATTCCCCGTATTTCAAGGAAAGAAACCTTCAGCACGTCTAGACATATGATGTTAAAAAATTGCCCAGGCTATTCCTGGGGCTGGGTATTTTAACAAAATGCCATGCAAACAGGGATGTGACTCGTAGCTGTCACTTGAGGGGTCCAGCAGAGGTTTCCCCAGCTGTGTCTCGTTGCAATTCAATAATAATAACAGCAGTTAGCACTTCTCTCTTACTTCACAGTCTGCAGAACACAATATAAATATTAACTAATTAGCCCACCCCGATCAGGACAATGATTGCCACATGTTTGCCCAGAAATGTACAATGGGGCTGGGATATTCACGGGAGCCTGAGGGAGTTCCCTGCCCAAATCACACTGCATGTCACCGGGAGGTGGACGCGAACTCCCTGAGGTACCCTTGAAAAACCGAGCTTTAATAGATCATGTCTACAGTCAATTTAGCATACAATTAAGCATTTGGACAAAGCAAATAGCACCAGAACTGTTGAAAATATAATCCTGCCCCCTTGTTAAAACACGCTCGGCTGTTTGGCATTATGCAGAATGACTGTCACCACAGCGCTTTGAAGTCACTATCGCTAATGCAAACACACGCAGGTACAAATAATTCAGCAGCAGAACACTGATGCTACCCAAGTTTCTTACGCCATGTACGATCCTGAAATCTTCAGGATCATATTTTAGTCTATTTATTCTCCACACAAAAGGTACTTTACAAAATCTGCTAAATAGCTAGGCCTACTTACTGGGTCCCAGGAATATGCCCTGCACACGTCTCATCAGACACATCTGTTCCTCCGTCTCTCGGCTCCTCTGTTCTCTTTCACCAGCAGCTGGTCTCTGAATGGATGTCGGAGACTGATCTCTTTGCTTTGCTTAGGCTGTGGGATTGTTTCTCTTCTGGTCTGCAGAGATCTGTCAATATTAGCTTAAATGTAGGTTCTTTTTTCTTGTGAAAAGAAAAGATAATAATTCTTCCTCCTGATGGTGGCTTAGAGCACTTCAGATTATCCCTTGTTATTTCTTTGCAAGAAGAAATGTATATTCTCTTTTCATAAGAATTATACCAGTTAACAATCCTCCAGCCCAAACTTTGTCCCATGAAGAACTAACATCAATGGGAGTTAGCAATATCCGCTGAGGGTAGAATTAGGATTCTCACAGAAATCTTTAGGTTCAAATAAGACAATCTTCACTGGTGTAACCACAGCAGCTCTCATGTCCTACATAGTACTTTTTAAGTATATCTTGGTCAAACAGAGCTTTCAAAGTAAAACACTTTTTTTCTTAGTCTAGGCCATGTGCTTTTTCTATCTATAGGTCTCCATTCCACAGAGCACCAAATTTCCTTGGATGTCAGGAGTTCTGGAGGATACATCAGCCTCCTTATTTATTTGTTCTTGTTTCAGTTTTGTTTTTCAGATTCTAATTTAACAGTTTAGAGGAAAAAAACCCCACAAAAACCCAAAACAAAACAAGAAAACAACCCTCAATTCAATTATTAATGATTTGCATTGTGTGCTGTCTTTGTACAGTTATTAGTTATTTGTATAATTAGTTTTCCTTTTCACTAATATTCTCCTTGGCCAACTTTAGATGCCTAATTTGCATGCCTAAGTCAGGAGGCTGTTTTTTCTCAGCTTCCAATATAGCTAACGAAGACAGAGTGTCTCCTCTAGAGGAAACTTTAGGCTGCCTAAGTTAATTTCCTGCCTGAAACATTTGCTGAAGAACCCTTTGTTAGAACCAAAGACTTCCAGTTTAGGCACCTAAAGTACCTAAGGTCTGGTGACTGGAGAGCCTCTTCCTTCTTTGTTGTGTTCTGTGTCTCTAATGTCAGTGGGTCACATACCCCCTTGTCTAGGCAATGTGCCCTACCTCTGCAGATGGAGAAAGCCCCTCCACCTGATGTACCCTGCCATTTGGGTTTGCTTCTGACCAAAGTTACCAACAAGCTAGAAACAATGTGCTGAAGTAGGGCCAACATACCACCAAACTCTCAATGATGGACTTGCAGCCAGTGAGCCAGGCTAGGACCTCACCAGGGAATCTAGTTTCCAGTATGACCAGTGGAAAGGATCTAACACATATGATTCCCTTTTTTATCACCACATTTATTAATCTGTGCTTGGCCAAATGATGAGATTTTTCTGGGTTGAAGAAGCACTTGCTATACAGATTAATGTTTCTGGGGTAGTTTTGAGGGCTAATGACAAAGCATCAATCAATACATGTGATTCAACAAGTGGAGGCACTGGAGTTGTTCTACAGTACTGATTTTGTTTATCTTAAAAAGGAAAATACATTTAATTTGGGGGAGGGTTGAAATTACTATGTGATAGATTGCTGATGAAACTCCATATTAAATTTTAATCCAAGTAGATCACACTTCCAGGGAGAATGGGATAAATATCCATAACATAAAAGGCACAAAGACTTGGCTGAAATATCAAAAGAGCATGACTGTGAGCAGTTAACAGCTTTGTCCTTGATCGTTTTACATATCTTCTAGTTTACAGGACCCGTTGTCCAGTGTGGGAGTAAGAAGCTGTTCACTGGGCTGCAGTAACAACTGTAGCAATGGGGAGAAAATAGGCAGCAGGGTTAACTTTACTTCAAAAAGAGTTAGTATCGTTAGAAGAAATTATAAGTCTTGGGAACTGGCTGAAGAGTTTGCCTGTCATCAGTATTTTCTCCTTGATCCATCATTCACATTACAGAGCCACGGCAATGGCAACAATTTCTATTTGCTTTTTTTTGAAATGGAGGATTATTCTAATTTTAGCATGCAAATATCCCAAATGCTGTCCTTCTCCTATCATCTAAGTATGTTATATAGTAGGCTGTAGCCTGCCTCTTTGATGCAGAGTGTACAGTAAGTATTAACAAATGTGTAAAATCTTTACAGCATATGCCAGAAAAGTGAAGACACCTTTCTATATTTGAAATGTGCCCTAAAGCACCTGGTTATAAAGAATCTATAGGGACACTGTGAGCTTAGGTCATTCTGAGAGCTGAATGCCAGATAGCAATGCACACTCCCTTCCCTCAATGAAGATCTGTAGCAAAACCCAGATATGCACATGTACAGTACTGTTAAAATGAATAGTTCCCAAAATGTAAGTGTATTTAATTATGGACTATATATGTCTTACAGGATCACATTCAGATACATGTGCCTTCCACAATGAAAAATGGATTTGCAATTTTCATTTTTCCTAACTATAAATATTTGTATACCACTTAATTTAAAGATTATACTGACAGATATCGTTTTCGATTAATATGCTGTATTTTACACCGTTTACATTCCATTTCAATATGCTTGCCTTCTGTAAAATGTATTTCAAGACTCCCTAAAAAAGAGAAAATAGGCACACTTTAAGCAGTTTACAAGAGACAGATCATTATCTCCTACAAAGGAAAGGAAACAGGAAAGCTGTAAATAATAAGTTCTGAATAGGAATGACATAAACAGCCTAATCAATGTCTTCCAGAACTGGCAAGTGACACCTCTTTGTTTTTTGCAAATAAAAACCTTCTTAACATCACAATATAAACCATTATCTCTGCAGGCAAGGTATATTTAGAAATGTACAAAATGTACATTTCCTGCCAGCCACTAGATCAGTAGGTGGAGATCTAAAGTCATGCAAATATTACAGTAAATGCAGGCAACCAATTTCTAATTATTCCGTATCAGCAGATTTGTGAGGAATATAATTTGTTAAAAAAGAACAGTTTATGATCAGCAGACCTTAGTTATGACTGTTTAGGAATTCAGTGCATTTTGATCTAATCACAAAATCAAAATATTCATGAAACACAATGATATCTCCCCAAAGCAGCCGGGCAGCCATTAATTTTGAAATTCGGGTAATTTATTAACACTTATCTGTAGCTGTAAAAGCTTACCTCTGTGTTTGTAATACGGGTAAAAGTGAAAGCAGTTTTAAAACTGATTCCTAATGATTTATAATGGTTTGCTGTAATTTGAGCCAGAAATTCAATTAAAATGTATGTCTAGTTTTGTTTCAAGATCTTTAGTTAAAAATTCTATTAAAATTCTATTTCCTTCTTGCATTAAATGTATCTGTTATCTGCATATATGAGAAATATAAGAAAATTCTATCATTTATTCCCCAGACTCCACAAATGCCTTTAAAAGCATTCATTTTTATTTCATAATTCTGCCAAGGTACTATTTAGAATTTATATACAGTAGAGGAGGAATACGTGTGCATGTTATTTTCTTTTGAAGAAAAGCAGTTTCTCTACTGAATGTTCATGTAAATATTCAAGTGACATTTATCAGTTCATCAAAGAAAGGAAAAACAAATAACACCAAATTATCAGATGTTTTAAAAGCTTAATTACAATACCAAGAGTATAGCTTCTTTCTGTATATTTCCCTTATAAATCCCTCTTGTAAAGGATATGCAACTTCACTACCAAAATTCCCTTCTGAGATAACACTTAGCGTTGTTATTTATAAATAATGAGAAGCAAAACTGGCCACTCTCTTGTTTATTTATAGGGAAACAAAAAAAAAAGAGACAACTCATTGCTGATGTTGGTGGAGTCACTCCAGGGTAAACCAGAAGTGAAAGAGCGAATATTACTCACTTTCCCTCTGTGATGGTCTTATCTCAGAATACTTCACGACTTGTAAAGGTAAAGAAGGACTGACTTTATAGATGAGCACGTCTGTTAATGTTGATGAGAGTGATGTGGCCAGTCCTAATTCTCTGTGTTGGGAACTGATCTTTTGTAATGCAGTTAATCAGAAGCTTCTAGATAAAGAGAAAAATATTCAGACACCCAAAGAAATGTTACCTTGTGAAAAATACTTCCTATTTTCAAATTCAGTTACTCAGCATTTGCCATACTACAGTATAATTGACTTGGAGTAGTAGTGAATCAAGACCATATAACAGCAAACTAAGGATGCAGTTCAGTAGACTAAGTGGCACTAAGAAAGCACCAAGGGCTTTCTTCTCTTTGATCTGGTTCAGTAGCAGCTACTGACCCTGTGAAAGTGAGTTTTACAGAAGACTGGGACACTTCATAGTCTCTGCAGTAAAGATAAAGCTGAGAGGAAGAAGGTGCAGATCTCTCAGTGTAGGATAATTACTGCATTGGATTTACAGGAGAAATCATCCACTAAATTATTTCATCAGCTTTAAGGCTCAAGTGTTTCTGACTAGACAGTAAGGCATCTCTGCAAGTAAGGAGCTTCCAAAACAAAAAAAAAAAGAAAAGAAAAGCATTTCATAAGAACAAGGAATGTTTTCTCTGGGAGATATGGATTAACAGAGACAGAGAGGCAACCCATAGAAAGAAATTGGATGATGCAGGCTTTCACAAGAAGAAGAGCAAAGGATTAACTTTTCTGTCTACTGTTGATCAAGTGGTAAAGTTACGGAAGGAGTATTCATTAATTGGGTTCTACCCAGAAGAAAAAAAATAAATAAATCAACAGCCAGTTGGTACTGGCTGTTGAGAACAGATGGACAGGGTTTCTAAGAATCTTCATTCCCTAGGTTATCTCACCTATATATGGAACATACCATTGTCATGTTTCTGTCCTTTCAGACAATCAATGGTTTCTGCCAGATGAGATGAAGATGACTCTCCATAAGGTGTGGCTGTTACAGAGATGGTATTTTGGACACACTTGAGTATGTCTGCCATTCTCTCCTGTGGAGGGCAGTGGTACTCTTAAATAGTAACTCCAGCCTTGAACAGTGTACCTAATGATCTCGAGATGAAGCAACAGCCAGCATCTTAACAATGTTATTGTATACTAAGCTGGCTGAGAGATACTGCAAGAACCAAGAAATGATACAAAGGATCATAGAGAGGTTAGAAATGTGGGCAAGGAAATAACAAAATTACTTTATCTTTCAAACAAAATACACAATTTTCTAGTTGTTTCATGCTTGCAATAACAGACAGCAACAGACAACAGACAACAACAGACTTAAGGAGTGGGTGAAACTTGGAGAAACCTGCTATACCAGGAGATATTTAGGAGTGAGAGAACAAGGGACCTTATAGTGAAAGAACAAGAGGTATCGGAGTGATAGCATCAGAGACCTTATGGTTATAGAATAAGAGATGTAGGAGTGATAGAAGAAAGCAAACTGGATGATGAGATGTACATAGGCATATGGGACCTGGGATACTGAAAAGACTCTAGAAGCATTAAATGAAGAGGAAGAGTTCCTAGAGCTGAGTATGTGTATTTCAGCTTCTGGTGGGTGAACAAAACTTGTACTGTTTTACTGGGTGAAGTCAAAAAGCCAATAAATAATTTAGGAGGCCTACTGGGATGAAGAAATATAAATGCGGATAATTTGAAGGGACTGTGAAGAAAATCTTGTCTCTCAAACTTAGGCAGTTAGAAAGTGTTTACAAAGGACCTTGGCAGAACTACTTAAGATATTCAAAATCAGCTAGGGTAAAACATTTTTATTAACATCTAGAGGGAAAATTTGGCTCAAGGCCCTTTTTTGCCTCTTACCTTTATTATTCTCTTAAGAAAATTGTCTGCATCTCATTGGTGAGGGCACTGCCTCTGCCTATGCTGGGGTCATCATCTCCTGGGTTGTCTTCCCTCTAGGAGCGGCCTCATGCTTGCTGCTCCCTGATAACAAATCCCATTGAAACTATTAGGAGTATCTTCACTTGGGTTCCATTTAGTCAACTGGCTGTTTGCTTTTTCCAGTTGGTAGAAGGACTGACATTTTCCACCTGAGTTAATGTGATCTTTTTCTGCTCTTTGAATGCAATACATTTTTAAAATAGAAAAATGACATATGAAAAATAGTGAATAAAAATAATACAGTTCTGATATTCATTCCCAGACAAATACTGCTTGTACAATAATTTCAGAACTGAAAACATTTTCTCAAATACTAGATGAACATCTGAATACTTGCAAGAAATGAACACCGTAACCCTATGAATAAGAGTAAGGTTGATCTGTTCATTTAGGAAAAAAATGAATCTGTTTTTCATTGTTCCTCAATTCCCAGAAAACACCCAACAAAGTATTATGAACAAATGCTGACAATTGTGCTTTAGGCTGAGTTGGGTTCCTTTGAAGAAAGAATATGTAACCGCCATCTTAACGGCATGCAGTCTATAAGAAACAGTTTAACTTCTTTCTGTAACTAGTAGCCTGCCTTCCATCTACAGACACATGTCTCTACCCGGAATATATTTGTGAAGTGTAAATAGAAAGAGTTTCACTAGCTTTTATTTACTGAAAAATTTGTGCAAGGACAAGAAAGAGCAGGAACACAAGAAAGAAGAAGGAGGAGACCCAGAGCCCAGCTCTGCAGTGGCATGATCCCTTCCAGGTGGGATCTGTAATGGCCTTCCCTTCACCAGCTTGTGGCTGCTTATTCTTGGTCATGAAATTGCTCTGTGCACCGATTCAGGAAATGAAATAATCTGTTGAAAAAATAATCACTGTTGTGTCTTCATTCATATCACTGCTCCCTTTACTGAGTCATCATTGTGAATGGAGTACAAATAGGTGATACTGGAGGAGTCACAGGCTGTAATTATGGCAGCTCCAATTATGGACAGTCTTAAGCTGTGGCAGGGCTGCATCTGCAGAAACAGCGTGGCCTTGAGAAAGTATCTGTGAAAGACCTCTGGGGAAAGGTACTAGCAAAATGAGGCTTGGAGATATAAGCAAAAATTACTGCCTGTTGTTTCTTACAATATTCAGGGATATCAGACCTCATACCTTCTTGATAAATTGGTGGGATGATACTAAAAGTAGCTAATGCTATCATCAATTTATTCCCCCTTGGGCAAAATTTATATGTTCCTGAACCACACTGATAAATTATTTAGCTCTTACAATTGGGGTGAGTGTTTTAGATATGTTAAAAAAAAAAAAAAGTGATCCGAAACAACTCCTGCTCTCCTTCAAAGCAGTTTCCCAAAGAGGTTGCAATGTCATCTTCCAGAGGTCCATGATGTAGCCCACTGACATTAGTGGGCCAATAACAAATCCCGTCCTACTTACTGAGCCATCCTTCTGACAACATGTTAGTGTTTAACTCTGGTGGTGCCTGAAGCCTGTGGGAAGCTGGTGGAACTACTCCTCTGATTAAAGTAAGTGTCTAAGTCTTTGTTCACATCAGTCTAGCACATTCAGTCTTGCTTGCATGAAAGCCGACAGCCACTCATATATGCAAAGAATCAAGTGCTCTCAGCTCTGTACTGTTTCTCGCCACCTGATTTCAACGGGATTTGGAGCAAACTACGAGTAAAGATAAAGGAAAGAATTGAAGGTGCCTTTCATGCTTTCATAAACATAGCTTACACAGGAGAATGGAGGTCTAAAACATTTTGGTTTTCCACACCTCTGAATGAATGGTGCTGGCCTCGTCTCTGAATTAGCCATACCATTTTATAAGCATACATAGCTATGCCAGTCTCTGTTTACCAGCTGCAGTTACTCTTTTTTTTTCCCTGTAAAATGGGGACATGGCATTTTGTATCAGAAACCTCCATTGTTTTCTCATAGAACTCTATCTTCTTTGTGATGTATTAGCAGCCCTTTTGCACTGGAGAACATTTTGTATAGTATGTTTCCTAATTACTTATGAATTTGCTGCTTTTATTGTTCTATGTCACAGCCTTAACATCCCTTTTAATGTACTTTTGTGTGCAAATTAGAATAGCAAGAGTTAAGAAATAAGACTTTCTGTACATGGTGGTGGATGTTCAGAGCAATTCAGCATGTCAAGCTGGGGTCAAATGGAGAGGGAATGTCATTACTAAATGGTAACATTTTCTGTGGGTTTTAGAGAAATTTAAATCCTTTTTTAATCTAAATTTATTTTATCTTTTTTTTCAGGGTTAAGGGTTGGACTTCAAATTCCTGTCAGACATTTGTATATTAAAATGACTTTACATTTAATTATTTTCTAAACCAACTTTCAAAATAGTTATTCATAGAATTGCCATACCAGAATGCAATCTATTTCAATAGGACCTTTTATCCTGACTCACATATATTTTGTATGATATACTTGCCTACTTGTAAGGCATAGATTCACATATCCTCTAATTATTTTTTTAAATCTCATGCCCAGGAAGTGTCTACTGTCATTCTAGAAAAATCTGGGATGCAATTCTGTATCCACCATGTATATTCTTAACAATGCCTAAGTGATGCTTAAATCTCACTGATTTACTCTGAGTAGTTGAGTAAGAAATTTAAGCCACAACCTATTGCATGCAAATTGGAATAACAGAAGTTAAGAGGTGTTTCTATCCGTGACACTCATGACAGTGGTCAGCTGCCTTATTTTTATTTTTCCCCAGTCCTGTTCTCAGTGTGCAGTTAAAATTCCTGTTTTCCTTTAATTCTGCAGTAATGTTGAAATGAGCTTGAGATGGGGTAATGTATTCAAAATCATAATGGTTTAGAAAATTACTTTCTATTTTTTTAGCTATTACCACAAAGTCTTGCAATACATTATCATGAAAAACAGAAAAGAAAGGACAAGGCCTGACAGATATGCTGTAACTTGGTCATAATTGTACTAATGTGTGTGGGACTGCGTGGCTGTAGCTTATCCCATATATTTTTCCCATTATTATCCATTTTAGCTAGTCAGGGGCAACTATCAGCACCAAAACTCTTTTTTCTATACTGAGGAGGATTTCTGATGGCCTTTCCTTTTCCTGCCTACCCAGTTTTCCTCCACTCCAGCCACATGCACCTTGTTAACCCATGGCCAGCAAGTACTCCTGAGGCTCTGTGAGACTCACATGTGACACGATGAAGAAAAAGGGATTGCTTTCTTGCAATACAATATGTTACATCATTACACATCTTCCAGTTTTGTTCCTAGCTTCTTCTGTTCCTGCTTTGAATTCTGATTTCTCAGCAAATCAAGCCCCAATGGACGGCTTATTGACACCTAGGTCATGAAAAATGTGCTGGCATAAGAAGCAGGGGGTGGGGGAAAGACCTGAACTGAACAAATAATCCTGTCTATACCACTCTGTCAGTGAGAGAGATTCTTCCCCAGCTCAATGTGATGCCTGGAGCAAAGTCCTGAAAGCACAGCCCAACAGAAAACCTAAATAGGTTGAAGACCCAAGGGCAGATGCACATCTATTCCCATGTATACACAGGCATTTCTGAAGCTAAGTGAGGCTGCATTGCTGATGCAAACTGCTCTGAAATCTGTCTGAAGCTTTTTAGAAGACTTCTCTATGGAGAACTCTATCACTCTTTATAATGACTATTTTCTTTTGCAAGGCTTGCAATATTTAAGGTGTATACAGGTTAGCCTTGTAAAAAATAAATATATTCATCTGGCCATTTCCGTGCGGGGCCTATATTTTATTGTTAATCAGCATTTACTTTATCCATATAGTAGAAATTCCTTGTTTTGTTACCAGCAGGAAAAAAAGAACAAGTTCAGGGTGCTGGCATGTTCAAAGAATATATTTATCAAATTATGTTTTGTGGTTTTCTTTTTCACATTACAAATAGCCTTATAGTTAGAAAAATGTACCTTTTCTGGAATTCTGAGACAGTGACCAAATGCAAACAATTGATTTAAAAAAATAGTTCCAAGGCAGAAATGATTCACCAAGTATCTACATTATTTTGAAAATACTATGAAGGAACAAAAGGTCTTTTAGTTCTCCCATCTTGATGAGTGGCATTTAAAGAGTGCAGATCAATGTTTAATAGAAAGATAAATCCCCTGATGGGGGGCTGTCTGAAGCCCAGGTGTTTCTTATTGTATTCAGCCAGTATTTCTGCACTTCACAACAGTAGCCCAGATCTGTAGTGAGAAGTACTGCTTTGATTTTCTGTGAGAACCCCGCCTGATACTCAGACTGTCCACTCAGCTGTGATACAGGCAAGAAAAGACTTCCATTTAAAGTAATGAAGATGGCCATGGTGTCATTCTTAGGCTGAAAATTTCTAGTGAAAAAGAAAACACAGGCCAGATTTTGTACCCATCTTCACAGCTGTAAACTCAGACTGACTCCACTTAAGTGAATCCAGATGTTCATTGTGCTAATTCTGCAGTTCCCATTAATTGCCACGCTGTTCCCATTAATTGATTTCTGGAGTGTAACTATCAAAGACAACACTGAAAATTAAATGTTCACAAAGAAAATGAAAATTTAATTTTTCTACATTTATACAAATTATTAAATTCTTCATACATTCAAACTGAGGACTGATTCCTCTCCCTTGCTGGCAGCCCTAGCCTCATTTAGAGTTGACTCACAGAAGTAATAGGAGGTTTTGGACCTAACTCAATAGTTCCTCGCTATGAAGAAAAAGTAAGTGCTTTCTTTTAATAGCACAACTGGACACATTATGCAGGACCTTCCAAGCTTTTTAAATCATGTAGCAGGAGGGGTGTCTTTGAAACTCCCACTTCTACACTGAACTAGTGAAGCATCTCCCAAGGACCTGTGTGCTATGCTATGAGAACACCGTTGGGGAAAGAAAAGGAAATATTACAGCAAAATTCAAGTGCAGCTAACTCAGAATCCTCCTGCTCTAAGTTGACTATATGAGATCTAGAAGGAATGATAGAGAGACTAAGGAAGACCAGGTTTTGTGATCAAATCAGTCTCCCTGTTATATTGTCTTCTCTCCATCCACAGAGAGAAACAATATCCTGCAGGGGCCAAGTCAGAGACTGCAGCACTGAATCATTCTCTGACATAACCTGTAACTCTCTGTTGATTGTGAATGATGTGAGGAAAAACTTTTGAGCCTAAAGTTCCTTAGGCTTATGCTTTTAAGATTCCTATTGATAAGGCCCACACAAAATATAATATATACATATATATATAAGTAATGATGGTTGGGGTAACATGGTTATAATATTGTCTGTATTATGTTTTTTAGTATATGGGGGTTTATCCAGATTGTTCTTGAAAAACAAAAAGGATGGAGACTGCACAACCTCCCAACAGATACTGGCAGGATGCTCTCAGGTGTCTGAAACTGCCCATTCTCCAGGCTGGAGCCAGCATCCCCAGCCTCTCCTTACAGGGCAAGTGCCCAAGCCTTCCCAGCCTGGGGCTGAACTGGCCCCAGTTTATCAGTGTCCACCTTGCACTGGGGTCTCAAAGCTGTATGCACTGTTTCAGATGCCTCACTAAACTCCAGCTCTGTCTGTATTCTTTGACTAGGAATCCTTACTGAATGTGTAATTGCTTCCCAGTTTATCATCTTCTACAAATGTCTATCTAATCCAGAGTCTGTTTAGAAAAAGTAAAATGAATCACCTGGTATTGTGAACAAGTGGAAAATCTTTTTGTCTGATTTTAAATCTAGGAATAATTTCTCAAAATAAATTTCTAATTGACAAAGGCTAAGCAAGCACTTCAATTGTTATATCCTTTCCCTTTTTGTGAGTTCACCAAACTGAAAAGAATTGCTGGAAGACTGTAAGGGGAAAGAACTAGAAAATCTGCTCCACATGGGTACATTAAAGGAATTACTTGTTCCTTTGTACAAGAAAGAATCTGTTTTATTGGGAGGTTCAGTCCTCTGGTTTAATTCTCCATCCTGTTTTGTCTAGCCAGCTCTTTGCACAGGGCAGTCTGTGACACCTCTGAAATTTTTTTAGTGTCATTGCGATCTTTTTTTCCCATTTCCACTCTATATTACATTATTTTTGTAGAGAAAATAAAATACCAGAAGTTTATACCTAATGGAAGAAAAAGTTTTATCTTCAGGAAGAATGCCTAATAGAACCATTTTGGATCTGGCACATTATTTTTGAGCAGTTATATTAATTCTTTTTTTCTTTCTTTCTTTCTCTGTATTTTAGAAGTGTCTGCGATGTTTTAAATAATTTGATTCTATAATTCTATTGTCTTAGTTTTGTCTATAAAGTAGAGAAGTGATCCTGCATATACCATAAACAAATGTATGTTTCATTTGCCAGTAAAGATCATTAATTTAAAAAATTCAGATTCTGCATTAATTGATATATTTTATGCAAATGTGCATAAATTCTCCTGTTTCACAATGCTATGGAAGTCCCAGATATATTTTCTAGAAAATTTCTTGTGGTACCAATTTTTTATCCATTACATCAATAATTGCATTATAAGCATGAGTAACAAATTTAGTTATATCAAGTGCATTTAGCATAAAGTATTCTATCCCATTAGTTAAGGGTGGTGTATTCAGATCTCTATGAATGGAAATGACCCAGTGCTGTATTTGATAAAAAAACTGTATTAGGAAGAGAAAATTGGATCTTGAATTGCTTGAAATCTTGAAAGGATTTAAAATAATATGAATCAGAAAGATCACCTATAAAATTAACACCGCTTACCTTCCAATTCTTGAAATCTGAATTACCGTAAAAGAGTGGTGAAAAGGGTTTTGCCTCAAGGATTCGGAATGCCAAGCACTTCTGCTGGAGAAGAAGGATAGCCCTTCTTGGTCTAGGTATTTTTCTGAGGCTAAGAGATGGATTCAGTTCTACAGTGCTGTTTGGCCCAGATTCCTCCAAGTCATGTCTTCCAGTTACTACAGTACCTATGGCCAAAACAGTCAGTTTCGGTGGGGGGAAATTCACATTGCCTCCCTGCTAAAAGTTTTCTGTAGGGAGTACTGGATCCTTAACCACATTGAAGTGCTGACCATGAAAGTTATGAAGTTGGGGAAAAATGGAGGCAGCAGGCATTGCCCACAGCACTCAGTCTTCTGCACTGTTCTTTGCTGGTGGGCCAGTGGACTGGTCCTGAGAAGGGCTCCTTACAGAGTAGCTCATTTTTTCTTTTGAACGGCAGGCACAAATACAACCACAGCGATAAGGAATGCTTAAAATTTCTGAAAAAACATCTGCTGTTATTTCATATTAAAAAACGATGTGATTGAATGAGTACTTCATGCTCCACTAGCTTATACCTTTATACTAATGCCCCACTGCATAGAGCAGTCTAGAGGATGCGTTTATGAACTGGAACTTCGGAAGATTCAATTTCTGTTGGAGCATTTCATCACATATACTTTTATTTTAAACTTGAAATAATGGGCTGGCAGCTATGTTTTGTGAGCTGCTTTACACTTGGTTAGAGCAATTTGGGCACTCAGATGCCTTCATGCGGAGTGAAAGTCCACCACCTGCTTGACAATAAGGGACCTTGTCCTATTCATTATTGTGTTAACATGACCGTGTTTCGTGAATGGCTAAGTAGCTCTCTTTTCAACAGCTTTATAGCTATGGCGGTATGACACTTATTTCCCTAACATCCACCATTTAATGAAAAGCCCTGATTAGGTCTTCTTCCCCCGCCCTGGCTAGGTGTTACAGTACCCCTCCAGCTCAGGGCTGTCATGTTGTGGCAGGGGTGAACGCTGCAAGGCAGTAGAAAAGCGACACTATTAGTCAGCTCTGTCTTGCCTGACCTTAGCGACCAAGTCTGGAGTTAAAAGCAGGGTAGTTGTGTATAAAGCAAAGTGTTACAGACATGTTAATAGCTTCCTCTCCCCACCCACTGTATCAGTGGAGATGCCGTGTTCTCTAATGCTTCAGTGGTAACCTGCTGGCTTTTGACTTTGCTTTGTATGAAATGAAATCCCAAATTAGAGGTTAGTTTAAAGTTAATTTAGTGTCCTCACAGTAAAGGGAGAGTTCAAACAGGTTTAAAGAAAGTCTACAACTGTGCTGTTGTTGAGGGGTGCTCTGGAGATAAGGAAGGGGCTTTGGAGTATAAATATATCCCATATATATATTTGTTTGTGTCTATATCTCTGTGTGAATATATATCAAAATGTGACACCAATCTAGGTCTAAATGCATAATATTTGCTTATTAATGTGCTGTGTATGGTTATATGTGATATAAATATCTCCCTTTGCATTTATTCACTGTATTTTCTTATTTTCTGTACGAAGGCTGTGGTGTCCAGCTTGCCCTGTCTTCCTTCACAACCATAATGTAGGACGGGAGAAGTCCAAAGTGATATTTTCCTTCCTTTTTGAACTAACTGCAGTTCTTTCTCCCAATAGCAATCCTCCTGTTCAATAAAGCTTAGTGTGAAAATCCAGAGGTTAAATACTGCCAGCGGGAGTTTAATGGTAGCAGGATTTCCTTCTTGTTTATTTGCATGCAGTTTAAGTGGAGCCTTCAGCATCTGGATTTTGAAGTGCGCTGGTCACTTAGCTTTGTTTGGAGGTGCACCCACATTTTGCATACTTTTCTCTTCCTTAGGCCAATGAAAGCAAAACTTACCAAAAGCACACTCTTGGTCCTACTTAAGAATTTCAGCTTCTCTTCTGTTTTGTCCTGAGGCTGATCCTTGACTTGTGCTCTCACAGAAGCCACGTCCAGGTGTTGTCACGAAGAAAACTAAACGGCATGAGCGCAAATTTTGCTGAGCAGTGTACTGACAGTGAAGCAGTGTATTATAGTGCTGAAAACCAGGCTGTCACCGTGTCAACCAAGGCAAAGCAGTTCACCTACAGCTGAAAGAAGAGTGAACTATCCTGAGAACTGGTATTAAGATTTGATTGCAAATATATATTTTTCTTTACTTCTTTTCCTCCTTCCTACAAAGCTTAAAAAGCTAATGAGTCTCTAACACTTGTTGAGAAAAGACTGAAAACGTGAACTGGGTCTATACTGCAGGCTCAAAACCCAGAAGGCAAATGAAACAAACCTTGTAAGTCACTTTAAAGTCATGTTTTAATGCCAATTTCATGGTTTGTAGGGGCCTGACTCATGAGTGTTGAGTGCTTAGCGTCGGTAAGACAGCATCAGGCATCCCTGCCTGCTGATTTACCAAAACAGGGCTATTCCCCTTTTGAGATCCTCATGGGAGCAGTTCAGCTCTCATTACCATTAACAAATTTCATGTGATAATGCAAAAACACGCTTATGCATCCTTAGAGCAAAACAGTACTTAGTTCATATTCTGGCTCACATCACCCTGACTTTGTTTATACTTAGACATTCATCTGAACGTGGGAAGAACAGTTACATTAGTCTCCAAGGTTCAGATGCTGCAGTGAGTTCCTGCCATTGATCAAAGACTGATGTTGGTCTCAGTTTATGTGGTGTTTGTTATCAGCTACAAAATCACAGAATTTTATGGGTATCTAATTCACTCTAATGAGATAGGAGGCTACCAACCCAGCGGACATTGTCTTTATGTTCATTTTAGCCACTTACTGGTTCACGGTTTGATAAGCAGTCATTTTTCTGCTAAGAAACAAAATATTTCGGTATTTCATATTTCCAAGAGAAATGTGTTCATTTCACTTATATGAAGAGTAAATAGGACATCTTTTTACTCATTTTATCCATGTGTATAAACTCACATTATTTCTTATTTGAAAAACAAGTATAGTAGAGACCTTTACTGGGGACATTTGAGCTCTTTAATTTCTGGGGCACACAGGACAGTCCACAATGCAGTCATACAAATGACTGTCAAGAAGCAGTCTATAGATATAACCCACAGTATCCTTTTGTGTGTCTGTGGAATCAATGCTTCATTGTCATGGGAATCACAGATATATAGGGCTGGAAGGTATCTACAGACATAAGCTAATTCATTCCCTATCCTGACTGTACATAAAACAAACCTGACATATCTCACTTGTTCTTAAAAACCTTCAGTGAAAGAGAATCTGCAACCTGCCTCAGTGAACTATTTCAACCCTTAACTGCCCTTTCAATTGGAAACCTTGTAGCCTGAATCTCCTCTGCTGCAAATTATACTGCTTTCTTCTTGTACAAATCCCACTCAGGCCCTGAGAATAATTGATCGCTGTACTCTTTCTAACAAGCTCTATATATTTGAAGACGTTATCACGCTTCCCCTCAGTCTTCCCTTTCCCAGACTAAACAAATCCAACTCCTTCAACCTTTCCTTGTAGGTCACATTTTCCAAACCTCTTATCGTTCCTGCTGCTCTCCTCTGGATTGTCTCTACATTGTCTATATCTTTTCTGAAATGTGGTGACCAAAATGGGAAACATTATTCCAGCTGAGGTCTGAGCAATACCCAAGGAGAATAGAACATCACCTCCAATAGCTTATACACAACACTCCTGACTTCCACTTGAGCTCCAGACTTTATTGCAACAGCAAGAAATAGTTTAGTTTATGGCACACTATGTTTGGTTGGTTTACATTAATATTGCCTATTTATTCCTCATTTAACAATTGCTCATATATCTTAGAGAAGTTCAGCATTTTACATGTATATTGATTGCATTTCAGATTCACTTGTGAATGCTTTCTCCAGGACTTGAAGAGCAGCTTGTGTTCTGGCTGAGCTGCCAGTATGCTTTGCAGTTCTTGTCTCATTCCACTTACTCTTTGGACATTGCCCACAAATGTCAGGTATAAAAAAATATAACCGTGTCCTCCATCCCACCATTGAGATGATTGTCAGTGAAAATCATACTAGAACAGAGGCAGAGGGATCCTGTGCCTGTGGGATCCTATTTGAAATATCCTCCGGTCTGACAGAGAATCAGTACTAATTATTATGTTCGATACTGTTTTTCAACCACTTGGGCACACATCTTTTCATGAAATCATCCAGACCACATTTCTCTTGCTTGCTTTTGAGAACAGAATGCAGAGCAGTGTTGAAAGCCCTGCTGAAGTCAGGATTTATCAAATCTTCTGCCTTCTGCTATGCTGTTATCCAGTCATCCTGTCAAAGAAAGAAATTAGATTGATGTGATCTGTTATTGATAAATCTATGCTGGCTGTTTCTTTTCACCTTGTTATCTTGGTGCTTTCAGCTGGATTGTTTAATAATTTGTTGGTGTTTCTTTCTGACTGCCTTTAACTGAGCTATAATTCCAAGGTCCTCTTCTGCTTTTTTAAAAATAGTTACTACATTTGCCCTTCTCAGTACCCTGGAACCTCTCCCATACTTGACAAAATCTTGGGCACAATCACTGATGATCCAGAGAGTACTTCATATAGATCATTACAGCCCAGTGGCTGAATAACACTTGGCACTGTAAACTTGAATACATATAACTTACGTAAGTACTAGGTCTTTATCCTGATTTAATTAAGATTTTTTTGGATTTCTTCTTAATTTATTGCTGATACTATCATATGAATATGGCATTTTCATGAAAGAAGAGTTGGTTTTATGGGGTTTATTTTCTGCCATGTTGAAGTATGTGTTTGAAAGAATATCTAAAAAGCTGTTTACATTTTAAAGAGGCCATATGGTAAAAGCACTAGTTTAGAAAAGCTTTGGCTCCCAGGAGTACGTCTATGCTCAAGTGAAGGTAGTGCACTAAAACTGGTCAAAAGAAATCAGATGGGGAAACTAACAGGAGGAAAATAATGGAATTACTCAACTGCGAGGTTGAAAGACACCTCAGGAGATTGTGCAGTATAACCACTTTCACAGAAGGAAGATCACAGGGGCCTAGACAAGCTCCAGCTGACATTTTATACCCAGCTCTTAAAACTTAAAAAGTTATGTAGTTTCCATCAAAGCCCAGTATTTCACAATTCTGATTATTGGTTGCTTTTTGCTAAAAACGAATCTTTTTTTTTCTTCTTCTTTTTTTTTTTTCTTCTGCAAATTAAGGCAATTTCATACCTGAAAGGAGAGTGCAAAGAAGATGGAGCCAGGCTCTTCTCAGTGGTGCCCAGTGACAGGAGAAGAGGCAATGGGCAAAAACCGAAACAGGAGGTTCCTTCTGAACATCAGGAAACACTATTTTATTGTGAGAGTGACAGAGCACTGGCACAGGTTGAGCAGGGAGATTGTGGAATCTCCCTCATTAAAGGTATTAAAAAGCCATCTAGACATGATCCTGGACAACTGGCTCTAGGTGGCCATACTTGGGCAACTGAGTTGGACCAGATGACCTCCAGCGGTCCCTTGCTCCCTCAAACATTCTGTGATTCTGTGATCTCATTCTTCTTCCAGAAGTCAAGGAGAACATTTGGATATTTTCACATGTATCCACAATTTAGGTTTCTGCAATTGAATTTTTTCTAATCGAAATAAACACAGTTCCTTCAGTTTTTCCTTTTATCTGCTGTTCATTTCTAGCTCTCCATAGATTTAGGTTGCTAAGACAGTTTGGTATCCACAATTTTCTTTTTAAGGAAGACTTTAAACATTGTCTTACATGTCATGTTCATAAGTAATGAAAATGAAATCACCACTGCTGACTGAAAAATCTCATCAGAATTGATCAATTATACATTGCCAAATTGGGAGGTTTCTCAAATTAAACACAATACAAGTCTTTGCCAGGTCTGGATTTATTCAAAAGTTCCACACAGGAGCTTCTCTAACTCTGCCTATCTTCATATCAGCTGAGCAAAGAGTGATTTCATGCATCCTTGTGGTTTGTGTTCAAGCAAGGTGAGGAGAAGAGAAGATGGACTCTTTGATAGGTAATACACCAAAGAGTTAAAAAAAGTGAAAAGTTTTTTTTAAAGCAGATGTGGAAAAAAAAAGCTTTTTTACTGTAAATATGATGATATGCCTATAATTAAGTCAAATAGGTTAAAGGCTTGTTATGCTGGGATTAACATATGGTAAATACATCCATTGAATTACACTGAGATTCATGTGATGATTACATACAAAATTCCATGTAATGAGATATATTTATCATCAAAAGGTCTTTGGCCTTTAAGAAAATGTTACAACAATTATCCTGTGAACGTGAAAAGTCAATAGAGGTATAAATGCATGTCTTCATGCCATTATTGTGACTGGATTAATTTCAACAAGACCAGCCCTGCTGACATTAAGCCAGCAAGGGGGAAGCCTAGTGTTACTGATACAGCCTCTCAGCATGCCCTCCTGTCTCTCCTTGTCTGCTTGGACAGCCAAAAAGAATTTTTTTCCTCAACTCTATCCTTTTAGAACCATGTTGTGGTTTAACCTGGCAGGCAGCTAAAGCACTCCCCCCTCAGTGGGATAGGGGGAAAGAATGGAAAAGAAAAAAGGTAAAACTCATGGATTGAGATAAAGACAGTTTAATAGGACAGAAAAGGAAGAAAATAATAATAATAATAATAATAATAATAATGATAAAAGTATATACAAAACAAGTGATGCACAGCTCAATTGCTCACCACCTGGAACCAATGCTCAGCTACTTCCCTGGCCAACTCCCCAGTTATAAACAGAACATGGCATCATATGGTATGGAATATCTCTTTGGCCAGACTGGGTCAGCTGTCCTGGTCGTGTCCCCTCCCAGCTTCTTGGGTGCCCCCCATCTTCTCGGCAGCGCAGGATGAGAAGCTGAAAAGTCCTTGACTGCTTGGCAACAATTAAAACATCAATGTGTTATCAACATTATTCTCATCCTAAATCCAAAACACAGCACTACACCAGCTGTCAGAAAGAAAATTTAACTCTATTCCAGCCAAAACCACGAAAAGACACAAACATCAAAATGGTGTTTCACAATGAATATTACAAGGCATACAGTCCTACAGCTCTTCCAAATTTTTTTTTCTTTTGGATCTCCCAAATCTCTCAATGACAAAACCTGTATTTGACAGCAGCCACTAGACTTCAGTGGTCACTATTACAATTTGGATTAACATATTGCCACTAACCAGCAAGCTCAGCCTCATATTCACTAGAGCAAATAAACTGTAGAGAAATAATAATTTTCTGCCATCTCTGTGAAAGTGAGATGCATAAATTAAAATGGGGTAGGATTCATGGGTATACATGGGCAAGCAGTAAAAAAATTTATCAGATAGATACACACAGAGGTAGCAGGCCAGCCTGCATCTCCTTCCCCCCAAAACAGCAACAAAACACCCATAGAGAAAAATATGAAACATTTTATCTTCTTTTTTCTGACCTTAAGTGTCTTGTTAGTTATTTTCTTCATGTAATATAACACTTGAGTAAGGAATATTCATCTATAGGTTGATCCCCTGTGTTTAGTCCCACCATAATATTGCATAATGGCATCACGTGAAATCTTTTAGTTGCAACCTCTGTTGCTTAGTATCTAGACTGATCAATCCCAGGAAGACAGTCTTTCAGTCACCGGTACTTAATAACATATGCAGTTGGTTGTTCTGCTGAATTTGAACACAGACACTGCATTTAAGAAGGCTGAAAGCAGATCTGGAGTAGACGGTCTGCCTTGGATCCTGAGAGGGCTGGCATGTTGGTTTCAAGATAGAATTAATCAGGTGCAAGTCTTATTTATAGAGCGATTTTTATTTTAACATTTGTAACAGCAGTGTTACTTGACCATTTTAGATCAACAGCAATATTCACCCGCAAGTTGATATAATTATAAAAATCAATAACACTGTTCTTCAGTGGACTGATTAAGCAAATACATTGTATACTTCTATTTCAGTTTGTGAAATACTGAGAATTTGAGAGAGACCTTGAAGACTATTTACTCATAATTTATTTCTTTCTCTTTCGTCAGTAATGTTCTACATTGCAGAAACTTGTTTTCCACTATTGTCTTGCAAAAGCCAGTGAAAAACAGGAAGAGGAAGATATGTAGACATATCACCACTACTTATCATTTCACATTCTTCATTTTTCTCCCCAAACTCATTTTTACACTTAATAAGATACCAAGCAACTAAGAATACTGTTCTTGTCTACAAATTGCAAATTAAGTTTAGCTATGAACTCTTGTTTGGAAGTAGAGAAGTTTACATTGTATTGTATTTAAAGGCAGCTGTCTTTTGTGGAATTTTAAAATAGGCTAATTTTTATCAAAGGTTTTCCTTTCATGTCCTTTGATTACTAAGCTATATAAGTTAACCAAAAGATAACTACGCATTAACCCATGTTGCAGTTTTTATCTCCTCTGGCAATCCCATGAGACTTCAGCTAAGTACATTAAATGGAGCATAAATCTTTAAGTTGTTTTCATTAAGTCACATATTTAGAATACATATCCCAGTTTATTTGATCAATTGTAAAATATTAGCTGCTGCACTGAAGATTTGTGACATGGTTTGCAGCAAGTGAACAAACATTTCTGAAGAGCACTGAAAATTTTTGCTGGAATGCATGGATAAGTTACAACAATTAGGGTTTGGAACATTCATTTGTGGGTTTTTTTGCTTTATGTAACTTGCAAATACATGCTTAAAGGCCAGTAATACCAACAGGCAAGCTTTGAAGATAATTCTAATATCGGCTTAATATTCTCAGTTTGCGTTTCTGTTAATTTTCCCAGTTTTCCCATCTTTTGTTCTTTTTATTTATTTATTTATTGGCTAGCCCTAAACCCCAAGAAGAGCACTAGCTGTAAAGGGGCAGGTGTTGGGAATAGCAGTTTTAATGTGTGGCTTGGTTTACCATAGCTTCCTAAACAACTCCACTTTCAACTCAGGACTGATGTTAAAATATGATAAAGGAGCAGTTATGATAAGTATGAATACATTAATTATGTGTGTTGGTGGGTGGTCTGAATATGAGATTTGTATTGAATAATTTATCGAAAGTTTTTGTCCTTGAAATAATATGTTGTACTTTCATATTAGTTTTTGTCGAAGACTTTCACATTGTTCTATGAGCAGTAGCAAACCATTGTGTTCTACGAGCATTAGCATTGTGTACCTCAGTAGACAGCAAAAGAAGGAGTTGGTTTTGCATTTACAAAAAGCAAAGCTCAGGTACCAAGGAGCTGTACAATTTATTCCAAGTCACAGCCAATAGCAAAGCTAAGCTTAATGCCAAAACATATGGACTTCAGACAGAGCCTTCTGCTGACATGATCCATCATATCCTTGTGGTTTTTGGATTTTGAAAGAGGACAGTTTAGCTCCTTGGCTAAATTGCCTACAGTAGAAAGAGTCTGGTTTAAGAACTTTCCTTTTTCACAAGGATCTGAAACATTTAATCAGGCCTCTGTCCTACTAATTTTACTCACATAGTTGTTCTTTTCTTATGTGAGCATCCCTGTCCGAAATAAGTAAGGCGGTTCATGTCATAGAAAATTTCCTAAATAAACAAAGGAGTTTGCATTAACTTGTTAAATAAGTTTGAAATCATACTTCTAAGCTTGTGTCTAAAGCATCTTGAATTTCAAACTCTCACTGCCAAGGGAAGTATTATAACGATACTAACATGAAAAGGGTTCTTAAACTACAACCTATGTTGCTGTTTCAGTATTTCTGACCAGACGTGTAAGATGTGTGGATTTGTCATTACAAAATGGTATTATAGAAATTCAGCCTAGCTGCAGAACTACATGATAATTTGGCAATAATTACATATACACTAAGCAGCGTTTGCTTTTAAAACATGTAGAAAATACCATATGGACATTTGTCATATTTCCTTTACCAAGATAATCCTGCAATAATACATTTAGTTTTACAAGTGTTCAAAGAGAGTACATGAATGTCCAGTTTTGGTTTTAAAATTTTAACTCTGTATTTGACACGGCTGTTCAGTTGGCAGCTCAAATCCAAGCATTCTGAAATTTAAAAAAATACCATAAGCCTGATAACAGCCCTTTATATCCCTTATAAACATTGCTGAAAGTTGATTCTTAGTAACAGCAGATGTAGTAGTTCCAAAGTAAAAGCCTGTGTCCCAAATCTGCTTGATATAGGTGGCATAGCTTCATCTTCATTTATGATAACTGCATGATCTTTGCAGCGCTGGGAGGTCCACATTCCCTTGTTTAGTCGTGAATCTTTTGGTAAAGGATTTAACTACTACTAACTCAACAACACGAGGTTTTAGCTAACAAATATTTTGAATCTTGGTCTGGAATTCTTTGTTTTCTCAAAGAAATGCTCAGCAAATGCAAGAGTGCTGTGCTTTACACATTCTAGGGACGATTATAAAGACTAGTTTTACTATCAGTAACACACCATTTGGGAATCAGTAACACATTGTTAAAAACTTGTGTACAACAGTCTTTTTTGGCAGTGAAATACCCCCTTTGTGTTAATATACACTGCAGTTCTGCTTATTTTAAGCATGCTATGCATTAAGTAGATATGATAGGTTGGCATTCATTGACAAATTAAGTGAGTTGATTAGCAATCTGAAATCTGCATGGACCTTCATCATGTTTGTCATGAATTGTAGGCCTAAAAAGTACTTCTCAGATAAAAGACACAAAACATGAAAGTGAAGCAGAGGCTGATAACCCTTTCTGAAGGAAGAGCTATTAGTAAGTCTCATTGCTTAGCCATCTAGTAAACACTTCAATGACTTCTGATTACTATTAACCAACAGAATGATGTTTTTCTCAGCAAAAAAAGAACTACTTTCTTTTCTTTCCCAAGCTGTGCATTTCAGTTCAATAGAAAGAAAGTAGCTTGGCAAGCCAACTGTGCAAATGTTGGCAAAGTGTAAAAAAGTAAGAAATATAGGCAGATTTCACTCTGTTGAACTACCTGTTTTATTCAAGGCAATTAAAGGGTTCTGAATAGAAATCACAACCTTTGAAATGTGTATTTGATCAGATCCAAAGTAGTCATCACATTTTTAGAATCAGAAGTTCACTGAGCCTTCTTAAATCAGCGATCAGGTAAAAATCACAGCTATCACTTGTACACACTTGATTTAGTATTTTCTGAGGTCAACATGTGGGTTTTTTAATTTCTTAGAATATATCTAAATATGTAACTAGGTGATGAAGTGAGGTCCCCTATAGAAAAGGAGCAGGAGAGCAAATCTTTGCCAACATTCATTCCTGGGCTCCTACGGGAGCCTTGACAGCATAATTTAGGATTGTCTTAAAATGGCTCTAAATTGCATCCAATTGTCTGGAGCTCCAAGATGCTTCCATATAAGCAAAGCATTGCCAAGCACAGAAAAAATTCTACCTTTTTCTCATCCACACTGTTATGTGAGAAGCTGTGAAAGAGACAAGTTAGGAAGAGGACCTTATATCAGTGTGAGAGCTGATGGGAAAATATAGTCAGAGTTCCTGAGTGAATGATAACAGAGATCAGAATCGATGTCCATGAGCATATATATATGCATTCCAGCACAAGAGAGACACAACTTTGAAGAAAAGGTAATAAGTAGCTGGAAAAGCAGGCATGCTTTCAGGTGCACTGCCTCTTCTTTGAGTCATTCACAAATCTGCTTTCATTTGCATTTTCAGACCATCATGGCTACAACAGCGATATGGACACCCCTGTGCCAAGGCAGTTTTGAGCATTTCTGTTTTCAAAGGAGGCTGCTTTATCAGTGTTGTCAAAGGCAATCATTAAGGAAATGAAAAATCACCGGATAGGTACAGCTTGACTCATTTTATGAGGAGGCAGGACATGAACAACTGAAATTGTCTTCTAGTGTATGTAGAGCACAACAAGCCACGTGAAGCCTAGGCACGCTGTTACTCTTTTGCTTGAATTAGGGCCTAAGTCTGCACCCATCAAAATGATGTTGTTACTGACTTAACTTGGATCAAATCCACTTGATAGGGAAAATAATTCACATCATATTATGCAGACAAAGTTTATCTCTGTTGTGCTAGAGTATGTCTGATACTCTACCATCTAGGGACCGGGAAATGATTCACAGCTATAAAAAACCCTCTTCATATTTTTGTACTTCAGCTATACTGCAGTAAACCACATCAATATAACAAAATATTTGGTATGCAGCAAAATTTCTCCCATAGTTTTTGAAGGAAACTCAAGTAAAGTCTTACAACATCTATAGCATGGTAGAAACCTTTCATAAACCTGGGAAACACAGTCAGCCCATAAGCGTGCTGAACCATGAACTTATTTCTGTTATTCACTGTTTCCAGGTAGGCTTGAATAGTTTATCAGAAGGACAAATACATTTATCTATTTACTAGGTAATCAGAAGCAGAGTTAACCTTTTAAGTACTATCAAAGAGGAGGTTTGTAATGAACAGCTCTATTTTGTCTTTTGTCATCACTTGCTCATATTAAGGAGTGTTTGTTTAATATGTAAATTATGTCTTGGATGATCTAAGAGGTAGCTCACAGGTCCAAGGTCCTGGGAAGAACCAGTCTGTTCTTAGGCACAGGTAGTAGGTCAGCAGCAGAGTTTCTTCACAATGAAGGCATAATCACAAAGAAATGTACAAATAAAACCCTCAATGACTTTACTGTGTGTTGAGGTTAAACTGTTTTGCATAAGTGTGGAAATGAATTATCTATTCATTTTAGATCCATTGTGTTCTTGTTCAGCATAGCTCTTAAAGAAAGGCCAAAGAAATCCTGCATAACACCAGTGGAGCTTTCAAATGCTTCAAAGAGCACGCTATCAATTGACATATCATCAGGCGTGCTAACATATAGCTGTCAGGTGAGCCTGATGGGCTGTTATTACCACTGTCATGACTATTATTGCTATTATAATTATTTGATCTAATTTTAGGATAAGACAGGACCCCACTTCCATAAGTGGTATATAAACACAGAAGGTCCCTGACGCAAAGGCTTACAAAGCACAAACTTAATAAAATTTTCCCTGGTTCTGCTTTAGTTAAGGTGATAAACTCTAGCAAAAGTCAGGTATGCAGAAAAGGAAGAAAGGAGAGACTGACCTTCAGCGTTAATCAGTGATGTCTAATATATATATTTACTGTAGTTAGGATATGTTACATATGTATCATTTATAATTTATTTTTGTGCCTAGACAATGCAAACATAAGCAATTCCTATCCATTCAAATCAACTTTCTTTGGTCAGTTCTGAGCATTAGAGAAAAGTTTTGTGTTCTTTTCGTTCTTTGATATCCCACAAGGGGCCAAGTATTTTACCATGAGCAACTTAGATTCCCCTTTACATTCCCAATATCCTTCAAGTTCTGAGATCTGTGTCATTAGGCTTAATGAAACTCAGAGGCTGGATCTTAATGCTGCTAGTTTTGAACAATAACTTTGAATCATTAAGCACTTCAGGAGGGAGTAAAGCTTTTGTGCAAGGGGACAGATTCTTGAGGAAAGTCAATTACTGACAAACGATGAATGAAGTCCAGGAGAAGAGCAGGACACAATTCTTGTTCTGTTTCCAGCTGCATCTTGAGCTTTGTGGGAAAGGGATCATTTAGCTGTGTTAAATACTGGTCAGATTAGACCACCCCCCACCCCAACCCACCACCATTTGATTTTTTTCCTTTTAATATAAGATTTCACAAATCAAAACAGTTTCACCCCAAGTACTTAAATTTCCATAGTACGTGTGTTTTTCTTATTGAGTAAAAGTTGTTTTTCCTTCATTTTCAGGCAGATTTCTTTCTTAGCAAAACATTTAAGATTATTGATAGCTTGTATTTGGATTTTATATTTTGATAAAAAAATTAATGCTAATATTAAAACATGCAACATTTCAAAACCAAACTAGGATTCCAACCTCTTTTCACAATATTTTTAGAGGTTTCGGTACAAGGATAATGAAATGATCTTAAATGATCCGCAGAGTCCTTTTGGAAAATAATAGCTTTTTCACATTTCTGTAATCATTTTTTTTTAAGATAGGGATACTGATTGTGCGTGATGATTCATAGTCTCTCTTCTATATCTTAGTTTTCCTTTCCTTTTTCTCCCCTTCACATATTCTCAGCTCAGCTTAACTAGTACCATTTTATGTCTCTCTCCGCTTTATGATATGATGAATGCAGCCATTCTTCTCTCCCCATCATTACAGCTGGTCTTTGATCCAGTACAGCTAATTTATATTTACCATCTATCATCTACCATCAAAATTTTATTGGAAAAGAGGTGCACCTGGACTGAATGAATTTCTTTTGATGGAGTTTGAGACTATTTTAGGACTTGTGATTAGGACACATTCATCCTCTTAATGGAATACAACAGACCCATCTTCAAATTTGTGCCAGCAAGCACTTGGTTTGTTTCGACACATCATGGATATTTCAGAGTTCATCCAATGTTAGCCTCGGCTACACTCATTTATTAGTGATTTGATCAGAAAGGTTATCTTCCTTGCTAAATTCTGCTGTGCTTTGTACACATACAAATTGTATTTGTGTTTGTAGCACAATCCTAATCATAAGTCATTGTAAAACTATAACGATGTACCTACCCAACAGACTGTAGAAAAGCAGGATATATTAGCTAATTCCAACCCCTGCTCTTCCATAGCTGAATTGTTACAAGTACCCGAGCTTGTTGGTTTTGGTTTTGTCCTATTTACATATGTCTTCATTGCACATTAAGACATTGCACCACGTGCGATTAACACTCTAATGTTATAGATGTAAGTTAAAATAAATGTAGATTCCTTATACCTGCATAGAGTCATCAAAAAAAATCTATCATGACTTTCCTTTAGACCATTCATAAATGACTTTATTTTGCCAGAAATGGTGTTCTTCTGCTAACAACTGAAAATCTTGCAAATAAGAAAATTGAACAGTTTCTTTTATATCAAATGGTTAGATGCAGCTGCAAAGTGTGGGTTACGCTGTCAATTCCCCTTTATGTGATTTAAAATAGGTGTTGCACTAAGGGGAACTGGTGGTAAATATCTACACACTACCGATATAACTTATTCTTAGTGGTGTCAGGTCCAGGCTGAGACACCTAAATTCAGGACTCCACGGGCAGATGTCCACATGGGCCCTAAGTGACTAAGCTTTCATTATAGTTAATGAGGATCTAATTACTAGAGCCTAAAGAGTGATTTAGCTTATCTAAAGCAAAGATCTACTATGTGTTCAGTAAATACCCACCTTTTTTTGTTGTTTTTTAAAAAAAATGTTTTTCTTTTTTACGTTTTTCTAGGAAAAGATGGAGAAGCCAAGTATCCCAGCTCCTGGGAACAGATCGCACCATCCCCAGTCAAAGGACACAGAAGCTGTCTCTCACTAATGGGATTTAACCGGGGAAACCTGACTTGTCTGAAAGGTCTGCATGACTCAGGGAGGCCCCCTGTCTCAAAGCTGGAAGGATACAAGTCTAGAAAGTCACAATCCAAACCGAGTCCTGCAGAGCTTCCATTCTCCTGGCTACGACAGAGATCCAAGCTTCATCACAAGCAGGTGGTGCAGGCAGCTCTAGGTTGCAGTCAGCTGGCAGGGAACCTGGAAGCTCTCCAGTCCATGTGGCCAAGATAGTCCAAGTCAGTACTTGTCCCAGAGTCACTGAATCTGGCAGACTAGCGTGTCCTGACAGCCTGCTCCAGTCTACTGAAATTCTTTTTGTGTATTGATGTGAAATTGTCAAATTCAGCATACTTCTGTAAAGCATTTACCATAAAAAAAAGCTATTAAGAATTTCTTCGGTTAAGAGGCTGTAGGCTGTTCCCTCTTAGCATCTTCTAGTGCAGCGGGCTTGCTCCATGTCCCGTGATGGAGTGGCAGTACAATCACACATTAAAGCTGAGTTAGACTTCATGATGTATGTGAGAAAAACATCTAAACTGATCATTTGGAAGATTCTCTGAGTAGGAAAAAAAAGACTTCAGGTGGAAAATTCCTGCCAAACTAGTATTTGTAGTTCGAATTTGGTACAGAAGGCTGAAGTGGAGAGTAAGCAGCTTTTTGGAATGAAATGTCAGATTTTAAGGATCAAGGACTTACACAACACCTCAGGCAGTAATATAACGATGCTCTGACTTAAAACAGGGTCAGTGGTGGATTTACTGTGGGTGCAAGAGAAAGTGCAAAGGGACCTGTACTCGTACCTCTCCATTCAGCTCCCATTAGCATGACCTGCCCTCCTTGGGGAAATGATCCCGTGTTGTCCCTACAGTCTGCTCCCCACCCTGTCCCCATCACAGCTGCATCCAGTCACCGGCTCACCACGGGACTGATGACAGGTTGTTCGCTAATAATGATCCACACTTCATAACTCTTTTTTTTCAGTCCTTCCTGATAGATTGTCAGTTCCAGCAAACCTGTGCTAACCAGTGACAGAAATGCTAAAAGAGACTTTATTTAACAAAACCACAGCAGATTCCGAACACCTAGGCAGAGCCAACGCATCCATATTTTGTCGTGTTAGAATATAATAATATCACAGAACATCGCACTTAAGTGCTGATACAATCTTCTATATTTGATTTAGAATAAAACCAACAGTTACAATAATCAGGGTCTATTGGCCTTGGTCAAGTGAGAGGGTTGCAATCCTTTTTTAACTTAATCCTTTTCATGTGTTTCAAGCTAGAAAATAAACATCCATTTCTAAGCATTGTATCTATCTGTTCAACTTTTATTGTAGCCAGAGCACTGGTGTTAATTAAATGCTGTGTGGGATTTTAATCCCTATCATTTGCCAGGATGCACACAGGAAGACAGCACCTTAAACAATGCATCACATCAGAGAAATCTATTTAAGCATTCACTTTATTATTCAGGGAGTGTAAAACTTCTTGTTATGGTATTGTGATGCTCTGTGTTTACAGTCCCTTGATAGCACAGAAGTAAAACAGTCAAGGCATTAGCAACCTCAGGTTTACGAAAAGACTAGTTTAAAAATAACAAGGTTTTTAAAAGGAATACACTTTAGGGTTTTTTTTCCCCCATTTGTGATCTTTTCTTTCCCGAGATTTTTTGGTTTCAGTTGGGTGCATTTCAGGACTTCCTTAGCCTCCGCATGGTCTGGGAACTCCTTTTTAATGAACGTATTTCTGTTATTTTTTTTATTCCAAGAGCTGAGGCTTTTAGGAAAAAAACCCAACCCAATCCAAACCCCAATACTAGAGTGTAACAGAATCCTGATTTAGGCAGGCCTTTGAGAGGCATCTGCCTACATTTTATACACTGCAAGTACCCCCACCCAAAACAAAGACTTTTAATTCAAAATGCCGGGCTTTATTGTAATCTAAACTAGGGTAATTAACAAATTATTATACTGAGAAAAAGCAAAGTATTTAGGTCAGAGTGCACAGAATCAACAAGGAGGGAAGAAAGCTCTTTCCTGCCACCATCTGAGTCCTCCCAGGTCTGTCTATGCAACCCCACTTCGTTCAGGCCACTCAGAAACTGGCATCTGGACTGCACCGGTTTCGCACGCTCCTCTTTAATCCCCAGCCTCTTTCTTCTCCCATCACCTCAAAGCCCTAGCTGTGCCTTGCTCCCTGGCTCTCCCCAGCAGCCCCTCCTGAGCTGCTGCCTCCCAAACCCCCTCTGTGAGTCCCGGTGTTTTTCATTCCCGCGGGCGGCTCAGCTGCCGAGGCAGCGCAACGGCCCCCTCCCTCCAGGGCTCTCCCCTCACCCAGTCGCTCTCCTGTAACCCAGGAACAAATCAAGCAGACACTGATTTGTTACCACAGTGTTTTGCAAGACTAATTTTACTATAAAATGAAGCTGGCTATATATAACCTGCATACGTCCTTTATAACCTGCTGTGCTAACCCCTGAGTTGGACAAATGCATGTTTCCACAGACCTGGTCCTGATTTCAAGAAGTGGATTGCTATGTTTTGTGTGTTTATGCAAATATGTATATCACTCTTGTATGCTTTACATTGTATATTTTCACATGTATCTAACTATGCATCTAGATATATGATGTCCGCTAAGTAGTACAGTTTAAGGCTCTGCATGCACAATGCAAATGATAGCATCATATATATATATATACACATACAAGGCAAAAGAAAGTCATTAGAGAGTCAAAATGTCATTTTTGCAGTTATGCTCACTCTTGCAGTAATCAAATATATTTGCTAGTTTCCTACGTAAGTTAAATATAAATGTATTCTGCCATTGTGTTGCTCTCAGAAACCCAAAGTAGATAGCAATTCACTTTCTGTAATGAACAACAATATATGAACAGTTCTCATTCACTTGATTAGATCTCATATATTGATTTATAAATGGCCAATAAATGGTACTAAATGTTTACCAGATGTGCTAATAAATGATTTATCAATACTTATGAGTTGTTGCAAAGCCTAATGAGTAATTAGGGTTTTTATATTCATCTCTCACAACTCCTTTAATAGAGATTCTGAGAATAATCTATGACATACCATACATGCTTACACTATCAACTTATTTTCCATTTTAAAATGAAAATGCCATATAGAGTTTGATCCAAAATAATGCTTAAAGATATTCTCTCATTTTTCTCTAAAAACACTATCATCCAAATAAAAGTATAAATCAGATACAAATCTGCTCACTGGCAGATGGGGCTCTTATATCCTGAGATATTGTCTATGTAACTAGTGTAGGGCCTTGGGAGTAATCCTTGGTAGGAGTTTCAAAGTGAAGAGTATAATCCAAATATAAGCCAATAAACTTTGTAAAGAATAAGCCTTTGAAACTCAGGACAAGAAAACTCTCTCACTTCAGGAGAGATGTTTTTCTTTCTGTAGCTAAGCAATCACTTAGCTGATATTTGAATCTTAACTTATGTTTCCTGAAGTTGTTCTTTGATCCAATACTGCTCAGTCAAAATCCACTACTGTTAAGTTTATATATGGGATAGAAAAGTGACCTCAGAATGTCACGCCATGTGTTTCTCATGAGCTGTTAGCATGCTATTCCCTCGTGATTAGAAATGGCAAGATTCCCCTGTGTTGAATGATCCAGTGATATCATGGGGACGTGCATTTCTCTGGATCTTTAGCTACTTCATGAAGACAATGCAGCACAGAATCTTGTTTTATCTTTTTTTTTTTTTTTTTTCCCAAACAAATGTAAGACTTCTATATCATTAGAATAATGGAATTTTGTGTAAGCATAAGGACAATAGCTGATTCAGGCTGGTGTTCTGAGGCAAGAACTGGATATATTTAGTTAATCAGCTGGAGATGTCTATTAACTGGAGACTAGATAAATGATACTGCAAAGCACAATGCACCTTTGAAAGACTGACTCATGTCAAAATGAAAACATAGGCCTGCAAACCATGAAGCAAATTTTGCTTTGATGGAGTGCTGTCTATTCAAAGACAGTGACAGCACGCTCAGTAGAAGAGCACACTCCACACACATGCAAACGCAGCGGCGTGTGCCGCTTACGGGCGTTGTACAATGGCCATCTGCAACAGAGGGGCAGGAGCCATCAAGAGGTAAAATGGGACTGAAAAGAAAATGAAGCAAGACTGATGGTGAAGACCAGCCAAGAAAGGCTGGTTTTAGGGGTGGTAGGAATCTTCAGATAAATCCCGGCGCTTCAGGCATTAGGGCTAGAGGTGAATTGGCATCCAAGAGAGGGATGAAGGTGATGGAAGGTGGGTTGCAGGTGTTCTGCTTCCTAGTTACAGAGCAGAACTGAAGCCTCAAAGGAGACTGCCTTTTCTCTGAAGGAAGAAAAATGCAGTGATTATGTCTATTCCTATAAACTGTGGGGAATGAGATTATACGGGGGTGGAGTGGAAGGAGGAACAAAATGAAGAGATGGGTGAAAGCCTTAGGGTTCCCACACACACACCAGCTAATCTCCCGAGACCACATGTCTTGGAAGAGGAAGAGCTAGTGCTAAGTTGCCTGGGGCTCTTCCACTGCTGAGCTGCACACTCTTCCTGCTGTGACAATACCTCCTTTGGAGGAAATGCTAGGGGGAAGGAGGAAAGGATGAAACTTGGAGCTTTCTGGGTTTATCACCAAATATTCACCCTGGACATACTCCGGATGCAAGTGTCCGGTGTTAGTCTGTAAATAAGAATGGAAAAGCAGTGACTACAGTTTCAAGCCACCATAGAAAAAACCTTTATTTGCAAGTGTCTTTGTGAGTTTAATTGGAAGAGCTGTCTATGTCCTTCTTCTGCTCTGTGTCGATTCAGAAAGTGCTATACAGTAAGGACTTGGTGAATATAGTTGTTTCTGAGTTTCTTTCTTAGCTCTGAGCACCTCAGAAAAGTTCAGGAATGACTTTCAATCAGGCATTTTTAAATTGTTTTTAATTTATCTAAAAACAGGCTAAAGAGTTTAATTAACAGGCTCAGAGTAATAGTTATACCATTTTTCCTCTGCTATCAGCTTTCACTTTTATTTACGATGGGAGTCCCCCTTGTATCTCCTTTCCCACAGGGCCCACTATCACTAATATTTCTGTGATCTGTGAATAAACCAAAATTTAAAGTTAGTACTTACAATCAATGCAAATTAATGATTTCTTAAAAAAAATATTTCAATCAGGAAAAGCAGCTTTGTAGTTGAAAATCCCATGCTGGCCTTAGAGTGGGAGTTTTTCCAGCCTCTGCTTAAATCCAAAAAAATACTGCAATCTTCTGGCACAGGCTCACTGTAATGCTTTAAAAACAATTTAGCAACTGTCATTGCTGTAATTACAGTAACTAATTACCATCCTTAGCAAACAAATAGCTTAACATAATACGCAAGCCGAATCAATTTTGAAGAAATGCAAATTCCGAAAGCGAAAAAGGGCATTTTGGCAAACCTGAAAGAGAAGCGGGAAAATAATACACTTTGTTTTATCTGCACATAATTCCCAGGGAATATCATATCATAAATATTTGCATTCAGTTCTTATCAGGACATTTGCATTTGCTTCTTATCAGTCTGCAGGCCGGACTCTGCCAGATAGAGAGTAGAGCTCCACACCATGCACATATTTCTAATGAATCACGTCTCAGGCCGAGAGAATATTTTGGCTGGAACTTTATCACTGAGATGAAGAGGTCATTTACTCTCAGAGTCAGTTCATCTTGGAATTGTCTTGAGATTTTGATGTGATTCAACCAACATATTTTTAAAACGAAAAAACAAACCAACTTTGCATTCTGTTCATTTCCGCAGCACTTATTAAGTCTGATTTTTTGAGAAGTAATTCCTCCCCCCATAATCAAAATCATGTAAACAGGTTTGATTCATATTTATGTCCCACACTCCATAACAAACAATGCTGCACATTTTCCAGTGTACAGAAAATGAATAAAGCAATAACAGACTGAAATGAAGACTAAGAAGGAAACAAGCCGCACTTAACAACCATTATCTTGAAATTTAATGCCAAATCCTTTTGTAGTACTTCAGAAATACATTTGATTAGTGGCAGTTTTCTCAGTAATGAGAGGAAATGTTTATGATGAGAAAACAGTCTCTCTAATGAGCCATCAGATTTCCTCAGTAGTTTCCCCAGAAATTTTTTTCACCATTTTATTATAAGAAGTGCATCTCACCTGTAAGAAAAACAAGTGGAAAATGTCATAAATCTGAAAGTTGCATACATTTTCCTGTTGCTAGCTCAGACACATAAACAAAGGGAACATACACCAAAATCCCCGAATCAACTCAATTCTGCATTCTGCGTTCTCCATGTATTCAAGGAGGTTCTGTTTGGTTTTACTTGGAATACAAGTGTGAGCCCATTAATAGATTCTGTGATGGCAAAATGTCACTCATGACCTCCTATACCTAAGCATAAACCCGATAGCTGTTACACGCCATCTGGGCAAAGGCAGACTTTGCACATTAAGTCAATGGTATATTTCCAAATATTTTAGTGGAACTGGGTAATTATTTTCTGTGACTTTGGTTCAGTGCCAGGATACTCCTTTTTTGTTTTTCTATTTACATACATTTTATATTCTTCTAGTCTAATTCAGAATTTAAAACAACTTTTGTCCAAAAGTGTGTACTTTAAAGCCATGCAAATTGCCACTTTCAAGTTCCTGAACTAGTGCAACAGCCAGATCCTCACCTGATGCAAGTTGGTATTGTTCAGATGCTGTTTACACCAGCTGACTATTCAGCACTATTTATTTTTCTATAACTTCTGGGAAGTTAAATCTTGACTAGTGATCAATCTACTATGTGGTGTGTGATTTCTTTTGTGTGTTGTAACATAGCAAACAAATTTGTCTCCTGGTCATTTGAAGCAGTACAAAACCATTTTAAAACGGATCTATTTTTTTTCTATGTAATGATCACTTAAAGTTAGTTTCACCTGATGCCCAAGTATTCAACTTTGATTTATTTGTTGAAACACACTGTGCAGTTTCTAGTTCATTATTATTCAAATGACTGATACAGCTCATTTGGACCAAGGAAAACATTGCATCAGTGGTGTCAGAATTATCTGAAAACAGCTCCTGAAGCCATACTGCTGTTGCCAAACTTGGGATGTTTCTGATAATATACTGTGTCCTGCCCTTTCCTGATGCAATATTTGGATGCGTTATTGCAGTACTATAAGCGTGGGGCAGGATGCATGAATGCCATGCAGCTGTGATGAAGAAGAGTGAATATGTGCAGCATATATGCAAGAAGCATTGATGGAGATGTGCAGTTACAGAAGTAATTAAATCATTGTTTCTATAGAAGAGGTAGATTCACCTAAATTTGCTCCTTGAATCATCAGAAACTGGTGGAAAAAACTCCAGCAGGAGAGACAATGACACATCCTCAAGATCTCTCAGAGATTTCCTTTGGAATAAGTACATATCTGAGCTCCTGAACATTTCCCACACACATAAAATGTGTATGAAGGGGGAAAAAAAAAAGGACAAGATTCTCTCTCTAATTATACTTCAATGAAATCAAATGTTATTTTATTGAAAACTAAAATTTGGTATTTGCTGTAAAAATAGAACAGTTAAGCTCTTGTTTCTGTGTTGCTGAACATATAGCACTGCAGTCAGTGATAATTCAGTCATTTTAGCTCATTGGGAGCAGTTTCATCCTCATCCACGGCTTTTTTCTCCTTGTCTCTCATTTTAACTTACATTCATATTAAACTCGGACTAACAGTGTAGTGCAAAAGCCATTTTCAACATACAGTTGAATTCCATAACTCATCTGGTCTAGAAATGATCTCTATGGTTCATGTTTTATCATTTGTTTTTAGCTCCTTCTTTGAGGTGGGAAGGGCTTACAGTTAAGAGCCCATTATCAGAGTGAAGGATGCAGGAAATCCAAAATATTTATGTTTGTTCATGGCACATGGACAAGAAACAGTGCTCAGGAAAAGGGTTTTCTGATTAAGTGATTGAAAACACTCTGGTGTATGTTAATGGCTTCTTCTGTCCAACAGATAACATCATCTTTAGCCTTATCGCTGTTCTTGAACTTATTTTAAACATTCTCCTGTGCTCTTCCAATTATATACTATGCTCTTTTGGCATCCCGTCTCTTCACTGCAAATCATCTCATTTGTTTGCTTTCTAATTTTTTTGCCAGCAGGTTGGGTGTAAAAAGAAGCATTTAACAGATACTTCAAGTGAAAAGATACTTTCCTGAGTGAAATTAATTTACATGGAATTAAACCGTACACTTACAGAAAAAGAAAAATTGGTTTTAAAAAGAATAACGCTTGAATTTTAATACCTTGATATCATTCTGGCTGCATGAGCACTGTGAAAAGATAAAGATGAAGGAAGATCTGATCATTATTTAAATGTATGCAGAAGACTCCCAATAAGATAAAATTAGGTAAGATCATGGTAGATCACAATTTTTAAAACGCTGAATATATCCTTGTCTTTTCCGCTGTAAGAATCTGTCCAGGATGAGACACTAGGAAGGCTTTTGTAGCAATCATAGTACCACTAATAGTAACTTATAAGGCACCTTTCATTGTGCAGAATCCCCAAAAGGTTAACAAACTATGTCTGCTGCTTCTTCATTAAATTATTACTGCTCCTCATAAAAGAGCTATGTCTATATCAGAGATACGTTGTTATTTAGATATACACTGTCTCTATCAGTAAGTGGGGAAGACAGCTGATCCAGAAATTAGTACATAACTATAGGCCTGGATTTGACATCCTACCTTATTGCTGAGGGTGCAGCAGATGAACAAAATAACACATGGCTTCTCTTGGGAGAGAGAGAGGGACGCAGAAGACAAGGAGGGAGGGAGAGCACAGAAGAGGGACGACTGCCTTCCGAAACCCGATTCAAGATTTATTTCTGTATTTTGCTCAGTATTAAATACAGAAAAGGTTCTTAAGCAGAGTCTGCAATTCAACCCCACCTTTCCCAAGCGAACCAGTCTACTCTCCTGACCAGTGGCAAACATGTTTAAGTCACTTCAGAGTGAGTTGGGCATTGAAAGAAGTCTGAACTTTTCTTGTTTGGGGGGCTAATCACAATGATATTTTACAAGAGGTAGGTTGCATGAGTAGAGGCTACAGTAGTTTAAAAGAAAAGCTGGGATGGGAAAGGAACAGAGCCAGGCTGTGCACCCCAGATGGACAAAGGCACCCTGGAAAAGCTCCAAGCGGGGGAAGTGCCCGCAGGGTATGAAGCACCCACCCTTTGTCAGCACCTCTTGGTGACTGGTTCTGCTGAGGTGTCTAAGGTGTAGATCCTATTTACTGGCATTTGTCAACTGTAAGCAGGTAACAGGTCCTAGGAAGGACTTATTGTCTCTTTGTGTACATGAGAAAAATCTGAGTCAAGGTCTGTATTTCACATCCCTGTATCCCCGGTCTGCAAAAGGAGAATAGGAGACTTCATTCAGATGTTTATTCTCTTAGGGGGAAAAAAAAAATTGATCAAAATTTACAAGGTGGTCAGTATTAGAGTTGTATTAGTAAATCTTTATCTAGAAATTAATTGAAGCTAGCCACGTTTTTAAAGGAATAAAATAATTGAACACATTTTTGATAAATATTACCATTGTTTATTGAATTCTTCATTCAGGGATGTATAGTATTCCACTACACATACAATTACTCTAACACCTCATAAAACTACTTGTTGAACACATTATTTGATGAAAAATGGTAAAATTTCTTAGATAATGTATTCCTTAAGTACTATTCACCCAGCTATGATACAGATAAGAGATTTTAACTAAAACACAAAGCACTTTAGGATCCTTTTGAATTGAAGGACCTACATAAATATTGTGTCCTATGTATAGAAGGGTGTACATCAGTCTAGCTGTATTGAAATCACAGCAACTATACCCATTTCTACTGATATGAATCCAACCCAGGTTATAAGCATTGCATAGTACTTGTTGACTTTTATATTAATGAACACACGACATACTTGCCCGTTTATCTATCTATCTATTATCCCTTTGTCTAACTTTGTATAGGATACATACGTGAAACTCTTCATGCATCACTGAAATGCTGGCATCCATTGAGGTGAAAGGCATTTTTTGTTTAACAGGAGACAGAAACATAAAACAAATGTTTAGGACAGGAAGTGAAGGAGAACTAATCCAGCTGAAACTCCGGGGGATTCCAAGCAGACAGAATAATATTTGCAGATGTGATTAAATTCTTTGTTATGAATGATTTTTTTCCCATGAATTTAGGACTATTTTTCTGTATCTTGTTGTTGTCGTTGTTGTAATATCATAAAGGCTATCACAAACTGAACATAATATTAATTTAGATATATTTTAGTTGCAAGTATTTGCTTTTGACTTTCTCAGCAAGTTATTACAACCAATATATTTTTGATGCACTGATGGAGGCCAGTCATACTTAGTGCTTGTGGTCCATGGGGCAGACTGGTCATCTAAACCTTACACTATTGCTCTGGATTCCTGACGGATGGCTGACAGTTTTTAAGGCCCCCTACCCCAAAAAAGGAATACCAAAAGATGAAATGTGAATGCCAAAACACCCTACTAGTATAAATATTCATGCTGAAATTACTCAGTCTTAGGAATCATGGACATTACGAATGAAGTGGCAGTTTTCAGCATAGTTTAAAACAGATTCAGCTATACCAGCAGAAATAAAGAGCTGAAGAGTGTTAACAGCTTATTTTTAAAAACTAGTCAGATAGCACTTCTTGTATGCATTCTTCCAGCCACAGCAATTGTCCAAATTCTCCCAGAGGTGTCTCTCCACTCTCAGTGAGGATTACGCTGCTGGTAAGGCGATGCAGGTGAGCACAGGCACCGCAGCAGAAGGATGCCTCGGAGCCATTAATTTAACCTCGCCTCTGTTCATCGCACAGCAGACATTTAAGGGAGTTTAATGAAGGGTCACTGGGCTACTTGACAGCTTAGTTTTGGATCTCCTTGCCTGCATGGGCATGAGGCCACCCTGGAAATCACAACTTAGTGTTTCTAAGTCCCGTTTGGGCTTTGTTCCTTTTGGTCAGCAGTTAGTATTGTGACAAAGTAAATGTTCATGTCAAATTCCCAAGTCTTTCTCCTTTTACCAAAACTGTACTGCTGTGAGGAGGTGACAGGGGGGGAAGAAGATCCTGGGTCTACAGCAGCTCGGTGGGATGGGAACAGTCCTCCTGGACCCATGGCAAGCGCTCACTTCCACCCACCACCCTGGTAAGCGCTGCTCGTGGGCTACAGGCACAAAGACGAGGGCAAAGGGGCTGGAAGCAGCGCAGTGGCTGAGGCGCAGGCATGTGGGCTGGCAGGCTGCACATTCCCCCAGGACCAGGTCATGTGGCTGGGGCCACCCCTCTGTCTTCTCCTGGGCCACTTCCCACCAGCCCTTCCCACCACTGCAGTACTGCCACATGCTTCTCAGTGTACGGCCACAGAAAAAAGAGAGAAAAATAGCTTGCTGGTAGAGAAAATCACTGCGAGGGGTGGTGGTGACCACTGTGGAAAAGTTTCTGGACCTGACAGGTTTTCAAACTTATATTAAAGCACCTATTCTATACCCCAATTCATGTCCTAACCTTCAATATTAATTGTTCTTTTTGATGCAGTCTAGAACAAAGAGAGGAAAAATAGGGTCTCCTTGCATCTGAAGAACACACCAATTGAAATATCATCGTTGGTAAGTCCGCTCTACAGACACTAATTGATATTGTCTGAATAAGTGGAAGTGCCTGTCAGAGAAGCCTTTTAAACTGCTGACTTGTTTTCCTATCCAGTATACTTAAAATTGGCATGATGTTAGCTTCGCTCTTAGAAACCCTCGTATTTTGATTTATGAATGTTTTCAAATTTTTAAGATTCTCAAAAACGTTGTTTCACCTGTAAGTAGAGAGATAGCTTGTTTGGCTAACTGCCTTGAATGAGTGTGTGCCAGGTAATGAATAATGCCATGTTCAATATTCTAAATTTGTGTTCCAAATTCTGAATTCAGAATGAGCTGCATGGAAGTATACTGATAAGTGACTGATTTTTTCCTGCAAGGATTGTCTTATTTCAAACTTTAAATTTAGTTGCCTTACTTTACGCAAAGGATTTTTGAGTGGAATGGGATTTAAAGTGATAGTCAATAATATTCCTACATCTTTCTAAGTCTTGGAAGATGCCAAATTGAATAAAGGAGGGATAAATCAGTTCAATATATTTCTGCAAAATAAAAGGACCCAGCTCATCCCTAGGTGTATCTACCAAGAGTTAAGCCAGGAATGAATTTTGCCCAAGTATTAAAGTACCAAATCTGTTGAGATACTCTCCTGAGACCAGTCAGTCTTTAAAAGTAAACACTGTATTTTAATTCCAGCACTCCTCTTAATTACATTATATAACAAAATTGGAAAAAAAATACCAAAGTGAGGAACTCGGGAAAAGCATTTAGCAGGGGTGGGCTCTGAGATACTGCACTATTTTCCAGTCTGGAATATAAGAAAAAATTGTGTTTGTTTCTCATTTACATAACCTTATGATAACTGCTGACTATTTAACAAGCATTTCTGAAAATTGAGGTTAATAAAATCGATGTTGACAAAGAAACAAAGGAATTAAGTCTTTTATTAGGAATGAACATCAAGTAAATTTTATTTTAATATATGACTAAGGTCATCACTATGTAAAGAAATGTGAGATAAAGATACTTCACATAGTTTGTTGCTGCACATGCCACAGAGATTATATATTGTTCTAAGTTCTGTTTTCCTCTTTAATTAACACTTCCAGAGAATAACTAGTGTCATATTTACAGACGTGGAAAACTACTAAAATGGTGTAACTGATAAGCAAAATAACATCAAAAGTCCATTACAATTATCACAGTATATTTTGCTTAGTGTAATAACATGGAACTAATAATCATTATTTAAGTGCAATTAAGTAGCTGCCTTAACACCAATAAAATGCAAAATAAAAACCAGCTTGGATATCAAGAAAGTCATAGCAGCAGGACTGCATTTAGTCAGTCAAATATATACAGTAGTGTAGCTGTGGAAAATGATTGACTACATTAACTACCACTGCATGTTGTGATTGCTCTCGACTTCACTTGTACAAATCCTTCAGGTTATTCTGGTTTATTAGTAAATTATGATTTACAGAGAGTTGCTACCACCTTTGTTCCTCCTGGTGTTGTTTTAGTCCATTTTATCAGGATATTCTCCATCACTAGAGTGCTCTCTGGAGAAGTGTATTTGCTGACTGTTAACAGGAGAAAAATGACCATCCTCTTAACAATCCATAAGCCTCAATGTTTTATTGGCTAAACCCTGTGTGAATTCATTTACACCTCCACTGTTTACATGAGGATTGTTTCTACTTTTCTACGGCAGAGCATGTGTTTTGCACAGGCATAAATGGCAACAAAAACTGCAAGTCAAAAGTGAAAGAACACAATCACAAACAGATCAGATTTATTTCACCGGAAAAATAGTTAATATCTGTGTAAAGCTATTACCCAAATTTTAAAAAGTAAATTTGCTACCGATGTTAGAGGCATAGGCATGGAAGTATTCAAATGCCATACACATCCATCACAACGATTTCACAGCACAATGCAGAGAGCAGAAGAATTTCTAAAAGTCATTTGGTCACCAATGATCCTGGCTTAAAACCAAGTCAGAGATTAATTAGTTAAATTAGTGCCAGAATACCATAGTCTGCAGTAAGAGATGTAATCCCTTTCCATAATGCATAGCGAAACTGGGTCCGGGGCAAACAATGGATCTTCTGTCATAAATTAGTATTCAGTGCAAAGAAATGAACGGAAATATGGCTTAGTATTGATACCCTGTTATAAAGAGGCATGTCAATTTTTATTTTCCTTGAAGCTTGTTCAAATTGAAATATGCAAGAGATTATTGATAACATTTTATTTCTTGTCTTTTGTGTTATTTTTTGTCTAAAAAGAGATAGACTTCCAAGTTTTCTTCTGTAGGGGCTCTCCTGTGTAGGTTAAAGCTATTTCATGCATGTGAGGAGTTCTTCAGGTGCTTCTACCGTGTAAAAAAAAGGCTCTTTTTGAAACTGCTTATATTCTTTTCAGTTCCCCAGTTGGCATATTGCTTTCTAATGGCATTTAATGTTAAAAACCTTGGCTTTCTTTACTTATCTATTTTCTTATCTCTGTTTCCTTATCTGTCTCTCCTTGTTTTTCATTACCCTTATGTTATTCATCAAGATAAAGGGGGGCCCAGAACTGTCTTTCTATTTCCCAAAAGATTCTTTGTACACTCCATCTTTGTAGGAGAATTTCCTTTTTTAGTTCTTGACCTTTAAGAGGAGCTTGTGCCAAGATGGGCTCTGTACATTATCTGAATCCTGCTAAATACGTTTGAAGTTCAGCCTTATGTTAACGATGTCCACAGAAGTCTTGGCATCATCTTCAAAGACATGTAGGGCCATATTTTAAAGGTATTTAGGCACCTAAGCATGTTTTTATCTGTAGTTTTAGGTGCCTAAACATGGATTTATCTGCTGTATTAGATGATTAAAATATGTGTTTATGTGGAGTTTTAAAAATCTGGCCATAAATTCTCAGGTAACCGCAGAAATGTTTAACTGGAAACAGAAAAGGTTCCAGAGGGAAATACATCACTGTATGATTTGGAGAATTTGGTGGCTGCTTCCTCAGTGTGAATTCAAAACTAGCCTGTAAATCCAGTGATAATTCATGTGAACATTAGCATGTTTGTACTGGAGACAGTGAAACATCCCTCTAGCCCATCCCATGTCCAGTAATTGCCAGTAGCAGACTCAACACTCCCCCCGCCCTGCGCAAAAAAAAACAAAAACAAAAACAAAACAAACAGCCAACAACCCAAAAAACCCAGGGCAAGGAGAGAACAGTCCTTCTCCTGGGATATCCTGACGTTCTTAGCGTGGATCTGGGATTTCCTGAGACACAGGCTGCCTGTTAGACAGCTCCTTAACATGCTGTCAGCACTTACTGGTCACAGTACAGCACTGACCTGAGGTTTCCAGGAAAAATAGCCACAATACCTCCAGAATCTCTTTTTGTAGGTTGATAGCTATCTGATATTCTATTACTGCTATTTAATTTATCTTTAGGATAATTTTCCCAGTGTACCTTATTTTGGATTCACTGAAATTCAATTGCATCAGGACGGAGAGGTTTGAGTACCTTCTTGTAACCTTCGTCCACTGTCAACGTATCCCTATTCTTTGTTTCCCCTCCTTTGTACACAGTGATTAACGTATCTTCAGTTCCCACCAGCTTTCCTGGGACTGAAAGGAGACTTGCTGATCCATAGCACCAAGAGAGTCCTTTTTACAAACTGACGTCACGTTTGTCTCCTCCCATGCCTCCAGGACTGAACCAGAGTTAAGCAGTGAGTACGGGACCACAGGTCAGCAACATACTGAGATCTTTTAGAGCTCTTGGGTAAATACTATCTGCTGGTCCTAGAGATTTGTTACTGTTCATTTTATCAACCTGGCTCTAAAATCTCTTCAATTCACACTTTTGTTTGAGATAGATAGTTTGTCAAACTCCTTCTCTTCAAAGAAAGACTCCAGTGTTGGACTCTCTCTATGCCCCTTGAGAGTGAACATTAATGCAAGGAATTCTCTGAGATTTTTCACGGCAAAAGCTTTATTTTTATCAAGCTCCCCTTTTGCACCTTCATCATCTATCAGCTCTACAGACTCTCTGGCAGACTTCTTGTTTCTTGGTGTGTCTGAAGATGGCTTTACTGTTAGTTTTTATGCCGTTAGCAAGTTGTTCCTCAAAACCTTTTTTGGCCTGCCAATGGCTTTATATTTATGGTTTCCATTCAACTTACTGGTGTTTAGACTAGAAAGAATTTGCAGACAAGCTAAATGCCAAGATTACCCATGGAAGTAGAACTGGATCAGATTAGGAGTCGACTTTTCTTATCTTGACAGTGGTTAACCCCAGATATTTCAGAAAAAAGTGCAAAAAAGGGAAAAAAAAGAAACAGTATAAGTTTTCAGAGGACCTACTCTAAGACATTACAGTGGCTGGATTTTTCCCTGAAGCATAAAAATTTGTATCACTAGTATTTCTAAATCCAGTCCTTGTATGAACCTCTTCCCTGAAGCATAACATTTTATATCACTAATATTTTTTAAATCCAGTCCTCATGTGAACTGTACTCCTTATTTTTACGATATCTAGCAGCAATGAGTTCCACAAAGTGTTTTCTATGGGGGAAAAAAAAAATCTTTTCATTAACTTGAAACTTGAGAAATTTCAGTATCATTAATTTTTTTTGTTTGTTTTGTAATGTGGGACAAAAAAAGGTTAAATAGATCAGTCAATTCCTATTCTTCCTATCATTCTTTCTGTTCTGGATTGTTTTGAAGGCAAGAGTTTTCATTTTGGAAGAAAAAACAAGAAATTGGTTGCAATCAACATAGATGCGATACAATGCTAGGGAAGGGAAGGGAAGGGGGAAGAAGGGAGAGGAGAGGAGAGGAGAGGAGAGGAGAGGAGAGGAGAGGAGAGGAGAGGAGAGGAGAGGAGAGGAGAGGAGAGGAGAGGAGAGGAGAGGAGAGGAGAGGAGAGGAGAGGAGAGGAGAGGAGAGGAGAGGAGAGGAGAGGAGAGGAGAGGAGGGGAGGGGAGTACTTTGACAAATGAGATGTATTTTCCTAGATTTTTCAACAAACCAGTCAAAACAATCCAGTAAGCAATTATGTTAGGAACTCATACAATATGGAGGGTATTCACAAGGCCAAGGAATGGAAAACAGAGTACTTGACTTGTAAAAATTAAAAAAAAAAAAAAAAGACACAGGAAACTGTAGACTTAATTTTGTTATATTAGGTGTAATTATTAGCCAATAATTTGTAAACACAAAGAAGATAAAAATGGCTTTATCCAGACAAAATTATCTCAACTCAATTTCTTTCTTTGACAGAGTAATTGGAATAAGCTGGAAGACATAATGATGATTTATCTTGACATTTGTAAAGACTTTTGTGCTGTCATATATGACAATCCCAAGAAAATCAAGGGAATATGAACTAGATTAAATAATTACATGGTAGGTGATCAACTGGTTGAAAAAAAAGTACTCAGAGAGAATATATCAATAGCACTCTATAAAACTGGGAGTCAAATTGAACCATATACAATATTTTTTATGACCTGGATTAAAATTGGAAACACAGTTACAAAACTGGTGTCAAAACTGAGTGGGAGGATTACAGACACTTTGAAGAATAAAATAAAATAAAACATTAAAATCTGCAATTAATGAGATTAAACCCAAGGGAAAAAAAGTAGAAATAATACATGCAGAAAGGAGAAAACAGATGCATAAATGCAAAATGGACAGTAACTAGAAAGAACGCTGCACTGCAGAGAACATCTTCAGCACCACAGACTAAACGTGAGGCAGAAATGTGCTGTTGTTTCAAAAAGAGAAAATATTAATCCAAGATGCAGAAAAAGGATTGCTGGATGGGAGATTTGGGAGGTAATTATTCTGGTCTATCTACTACTGGTGAAATACTTTATCCAGTTTTGGGCACCATGCTTTAAGAAAAACTGAGCTTGGAGGGAGTCCAGGAGAGAGTGACAAGAGTGATTAGAAGTTTAGAAAGCATGGTGTATGAAGAAAGGTTGAAAGAATTTGGTTTGTTTAGTCTGGGAGAAAACAGACTGAGAGAGAGACATGGTAGCAGCCTTTCGATATGTGAAAGTTTGTTACAAAAAGACTAAAATCACGTGTTCTTCATGTCCACTATAGGTAGATTTAGAAATAATTGGAACTGTTTTCTGTAAAGAAGATTTGGTTTATATATTAGATATGACTTTGTAACTGAGATTCTTAAGCAATGGAACACACAAATGAAGAAATGTATGCAATCCCAGTTGATGTTTTTTTATATCAAGTAAACCAAATATTTATGTATCGTTTAGGCATGTTATATCCTCTGTCAGGGCAGGGGGAGGATTAGATGGTCTCCTCACAACCCTGGTTTTTTATTATCCACAGTTCCTTATTCTTAATATTTTGTACCTATTATCCAGAATCATCAATGAAATGCGAGCAAACTAACAAAACCCACTATCTCTTATTATTCACAATTTTTATGACTTGACTCTCCTTTCTGCTTATTCTAGAACAGCCAGGCACATTTTTTACAGAATCATTTTATAATAGTTCTCTCATGACTCTAATAATACTAATCAACTGTCAGTAAACCTCTTCTCTACCTACTGTCTTCACTTTAAGATAGGATAACCACAGCTGAACACAGTGTTCCAGTTGAGGACATACTACTTGTTTATATAATGACCTGGTATAACTTGTTAGGGTAATTGTCTATCCTATCCTTTATTCAATCTTATATATTGTTTCCTTCTTTGACCATTGTTGACATTGAGCTGACTTTTCTTAGGATGCCTGTTCACGTAGACTTGCATGGTGCTCTAAACTCCTTATCTTTGTATGTGCTGGCTATTCTGAATGATGTGTCATCTGAACATTTTGTCACATTGTTGTTCATCCTTTCTGGCCATCGTTCATATATATTAAGAAGCAGTCCTAGTTTACAACCTTTATGTTCTCCAATCTTAAACCATTGCCAGGATAAAACTATCCCATTAATATCGTCTGCATTTTTATGTTCCATGCAACAAATACTTATAAAGTCACTCCATAGCCTTTACTTTGCCTTAACCCCTTATATGGAGGGGTGCACAGTAAAAGTAACACCACATCTGACTTGTCCACAGTTGAATATATTTTATTTAGTGGAAAAGAACAGGGACTTAGGGAGGCTGTTTTAGATGTCTACTTTAGATGACATGAACTAGTTGACTGTTACACTCCGATGTATATAAATAATATATTAAAATAACATAATATAAACATAATAAAATATAATATAAACATAATAAAAATATAATATAATAAAGATATTCTGACTGGCTCAGATGTGGAGTTTCAACACGTTGGCCAGGTGAATTCTCCTAAAGTGTAGGGGGAACTTGGAACAATCATGCTTTTTCATTGTGACTGAGAAGTATGTTTTGGAAAACATTAGCTACTAGACTTCAGAGGCTGAAATGATTACATCTAGTAACTACTTCATCCTGAGCACACATAGTTCAGTATCATAGACTACCAAATAAATATCAGAAACTTTTTTTTGTGGAATCCACAAGAGGACTACAATGGCATCCCCTCTTTACGTGTGTGACATAGCATGGACTTCCTATGTATACTGCACACAAGGGGGACGAACCATCAAAACCATAAAGACATCAGTAGTAGAGTGTGCTTAGGGATCATCAGTCCTGTGTAAACTCTGAGGTGCTGTTCAGCATGAGAAGAGATCAGACAGCTCCGCAGACAAGCTGAAACGACCATCTTCTGCAGAGTAGTGCTTGAATTCCAGAGGGACATTGAGAGATTCTCAGCTGAAACACTATATTAAAAAAGGTCTGATGACCATTTCTTATGTCTAGAAAGATTATTTTCAGATTGAAGATGGTGGATGCTACACACAGCAGGAGAGCAACCCCAACAAAAGCAGCAAATCCTGGGAAATGAGACTGCAGCTGAAGAAAATCATAGAATAGCCCAGGGACTGGAAAGGACCTCGGAAGACCATCTGGTCCAATCTTTTGTGGGAAAGGGAGCCTAAAGGAGATCAGATTTCCTTTGCAAATGAGCTGGGATATCTACCCTTATGAATAGGCAGATTTGCTGTTAGATGACAAGAGTCAGGATGAAGCACGTGTTGTTGGCTGAGATGGGTAAACCCTGCAAAAATCTTCTTGACTTCCCCAACTCATCCAGATTCAACTTACCCATGTATGATTGCATGACGAGGTCAAGAAAAGAGAGGACATGAGTACATAAAAAAATGTGTGTAATGTCACTAGAAGCAATCCTTTAGTACTATCATGACCAGCCTTGTCTCTGGATTCCCTTACCTCCTCCAGCACTGACAGCAATCTCACAAGTAAGAAGAAAGAGGCAATTATGCTTCTGGGCTTGCTTGTTCCCTGAAAGTCAGCAATGAAAATGACCAAACTGAAGCTATGATCCAACCACAGTGTGGATGGTTTCTAGGCAACTTTCTATAGAAAAGTAAAGCTTTGTCCATGCCATTCACTTGAAAGGAGTCAGCCACTCAAAATAACTGCAGGCAGAGATGTCAAGTTTTGGAAAAGAAAACCCATGAAAGCCTGCAACCTAAGATCACAGTATTAGTACCGGTTGGGATGAGTGGGTCTGGATAACCTAGATTTTTGCAGTCACCAAGCACATAGGGATTATTGCACTGTTTTATGTTTAAAACTAAAACCCCAGGATTTTCTCCGCATAATTATCACTGACTGCAGAATCATCTCCTTGATGTTGAATCAAAAAAACTTTAAAAAATAAAAACAGCTACCATATGTTCATCACTCTGATCTTTTAAAACATGCACCAGGTATGAGCTGATAAAAATACTCTTTTCTGAATCTTCAGGGAGCCTGAAATTTTATCTGTAACAGAGATGTAACCAAACTTGTTCATTCAGTTGGATTGTCCATTGTGAAACTTAAAGATAATAGAAGTGCCATAATTGTTAACTATTTAAGTGCTGATCAAGTGAGAGGCTATTTCTTGACTGTTCCACAACCCCAGCCCTCTATCACTTTTTATTTCTGTCCTTTTTTGATCCTTAGAGTTCTAAAAACCCCATCTTTCATCTTTCCCTATCTCTGCCCAAGGCAACTTCCACAATGCAGTTCTGTGCACACCTCCCAAAATCTGTAGTATACTGAAAATATCTGGTTAGAGTCAGATAAACCAGATGTCCCAACAGCAAATGAAAGAAATGGTGGGAAATTAAAAAGTTCATTTACATTTTCAAAAGTTTCTGGCTGTTTCCCTTAATTGGCCAAACTATGATCATCGTAACTGTGCTAATCCATAGCTCAGTCTGAAACAAGTGGGATCACTGAAACCAGCGAGAAGGAGTGTGGCTCTGCCGCGCGTAGAGCTGTCTCTCTCTGGTCCAGAAGGTAATGCTGCCTAAATGAAAAGAAATGATCACACACACAAGAACCTGTCATTGTATCTCTCGGTGGTTTTTCAATGATCATAACTGCAAGGCCCATCTTGGGTTGGAATTTATCTGTAGTAGATGTTACCATACTAAGGACAGGCCTTCGGTGTAAACTGCAGTATAATGCAAAGATAACTGAGCTCGTCTGGCTAACAGAAGCAGTACAGATATGTTAGCGTATAGGCTTATGGCATGATAGGTGCTAGTTATCCTTCCTGTTTAAAGCTAGCTCAGTTATCTCTCTAATGCACTGCTGTCTGCAGTGTGACATACCCTTAAAACAGTTCTTATTCCAGGAAAAACTGAGTATTATTAGCATGGTCACACAGGAACCCTGTGGTAGAATAAGGAACTGACTACTTAACTCTCAAGCTCCAGCGTTTAATTAAACTACCAGATTGCTGCGAGCTCTTTTGGGAGCCTGGCTCTGACAGTGCCCCCCAGTACCAGTTTGGCAGCCCACATCCAGGCAGCTGCCTGGTGCCTGGGCACAGGCAGGGCACCCTCCCTGCCCCATCCCAAGTTCCCCAGCCTGACCGAGGGAACAGAGTTCCTGCTAACAGTTCCTTGACTCACTTCCACGGCTCTGTACCAGGGCTCTGGGCGCTGTCAGAGTGATTTCCAACCCCGGGTTAAAGGACTCTTACGTCCAAAGAGACAGGGACCTTGCTGTCAGCTAGTTGAACCAAAATCAGTCATGACACAAGCCATGTTAATGTAACAGCAAGTAACGTATTTATGTACAAGATCTGAATGCAAAAATGTTCATAAAGCAGGTGTAAAGAAAAGAAGGGAACTATGCTTATTTTAAAGGCTTTTTTCATTCTCTGTTGACAAGTTGACAAGCAGTTTATAGGCTTATTTTACCACATGGCTGCGAACTAGAACTCATAAGAACTTTTTGTCCTTAATTTTGTAGTCACAGAACAAATTCTTTCTTTGCAGGAAGACACTTGCTTTAAAACCTAATTCCTGTGCCTTTGGTTCATTCATTGGATAAATTCCCTTCCTTCAGGAGCAATTATATGAAAACCAAAGCAGAATGTCCGTGGCAGAAGAGGTTTCCACTGCCGTGTTTGTCCTTTATGTTTCATATGAATCAAGCAGTGTGGCAATTGTACCTTATATAGGCAAATTAGTGCGCTAAGTTCCACACCACCTCTGATTCGTAGACCAGGGAAAGTCATGAACAAAGTATTTCAGGCGAAAAAGAGTTAGGAAGTGCAACTTGTTCATTAAGGAGTACTTTGCAACAGACTTTCTTTGGACTCTATTAGAAAAGTTACATTCTGAAATTACTTCATATTTGCCTGCTATGGCTATGTCTGGTACTTCAAGATCCTGTGAGAAAAAGGAAATTTTTGAAATGAGTTATTGACCTAATTTTCTGGAAAGTGCATGGATATTCACCTAATTCCCCAGGAAAACATGAATTCCCTCAGAGTTTTTCTTAATGTCCATACCTACAGTTCTGTATGTTTTCCTTCAGTAATGTACTATTGAATAACAAGGTAGTAATAGTTTCTGACATGTGCATTGATCCAAAAGAGTTTTGAGAAAATTAACCCAATCAAACTCCTGAAGTATCTGTTGGCCTAAGTACTTGTTGGGAAATGTTCTGAAATGCTGTAGAATCAGGAGGATTTCCATGTCTGAATATTTTCACCATGAGAGTAATTAGACTGCGATTCCAAAGCAACACACACACAAAGCCATTGTAAATCATTCCTTTCTCTTTGGACTTCACAAGGAACATGCCAAGGCTCTCGCCTCATTTATGTTGAGATGAAAAACAATTAACAAACACATGAGAAAGAACTAACTTTAAAAAAAAATAAAAATAAAAAGGTATATATTAGCACCGTGCCCTATAGCCAGAAGATTTTATAAGTATACAAAGAGACGATAATTAAAGACAATTTTTTTTCCCCAGAGTTGAAGTTGTTTCTGACTTACACTGCTTGGCTGAGAAATCCCCCCAACCCTGTCACTCTCCTCGCTGTGTTCACACACTGCAGAAATCACAGCGAACATGCTGCCAAAGCAGATTGTGGTGGTTTCTTTCCTCATCAAACTATAAAACTGTTGCATTTATCTGTACAAAAATGTTACAGCTACTTTCAGACTCCTGAAGAAACAGCACATTTCTCCAGTTTCCTTTGAGTATCATTATGCCAGAAGGTAGTAATGTCTGACTTTTAGGCAAACTGGCAGCCCGCGGGCCAGAGTAGAAATACAACTAATCAGGCTTTAGAATACACAAGGTATGATATTGAATAGATCTACCAGCATATCTGTGGGTTAAACAACAAGGCAGATAGTGGTTTGCCCTGAGGAAAAGGCTAATGAGACAAGCAGCCCCTGCAAGATTTGTCTGCAGTTAAGCCGTTTTATTTTAGACACCAACCTAGAATTGTTTCGGTTTGTGTCACTAGAGCGCTTGAGAGCACTGACATTCTAATAAAGTCTTCCGTTTCCGCTTTTTTCTGGGGGTTATTAGATCTCTTGTGTGGCATGCTCGTCTCTAAAACATCTTTAAGATCAAGCCATAATTTATTGCAAAGACGACCATGGTTAGTACATGGGAATGTACCTCAAGAAGTCTGGGTCCAGTTGCCAGTGCCGCACAGCTCTTCTGCTGCCCAGAGAGTCCATAGCATGGAGGATTCCTTGCCGAGTCTGGTGCTTACCGAGACACTCCAGCTAGCAGCTGGTCTTGCTGGTGTGCAATGAGTGAAAAATAACAGATTGGGGGATGTGTGTGCCACTTTGAGAGCCTGCCTTATAAGACTGGCAGAGGCTTTAAGTCTCCAGCCTGTTGCGATAAATATTGGCTGATGGCTGATTGATTAGCAGTCTGGTAGCACGTTCTAATGATCTTTCTACCCTCCAGCATTTTTGAGAAGGTCCCTAAATGTAGCTTTGCCTTTTTCCTAGCATGGTTTACAAATGACTTGCAATGGGTTAAGTAACAGAGCCCGACATTTCTACCTTCTGGTGAAAGTCCTGTGCCAAATTTGATCCGCTGCAACACTGAGAAATTTTGATGGCATATTCTGTGTCTTTTCAGGAGATGATTGAAAAAAATTATTTGCCTCCTCTCTAGTTTCTGTAGGGTGATTGATAGCCTGATTAAACCAGGCTGACTCCATTTGGTTACAGAACTGAGGTTTTGTTACTGTGAAAAAAAATCCTGTTACAGTGCTTTGCAGTTTAAAAAAAAAAAATCACGTGGATTTAGACAGAAATATCTGCCTCCATGGAGACAGAGCAATGTTTGGAGAGGACAAATGTTAGTTCTTCTCAGTTTGAATATTACTTACTACTTCCAGAAGTTCAGGAGAGTAAGGCCCTCACAACATGGAGAACTACATCTATAGCCTTTGTGGCGAAGGCAAAGACAATACAGTTTAGGGAACTAAGACCTACTTCTGAGAGATATGAAATAAATTTATAACCATCTTCAATTAAGCTACATGATAGGTCTGTGCTTATAAAATACCTATTAAAATGTATAATAATGGCATATTTGAATAATGAAGTGATCACCTTTCGTTAGTGAGTTCAGAATTTGAAGAGACAGGTCCGTATTTCAAGGGGGTTTACATAGAGGCTGGATTAATCAAAAGAGATAATTATACCTAAGCAAATAATAAATACCACTTTATTTGAGACTTGGAGGTAAGCAATCATGGAGTGCAGATAACAGATCTCTGGGTGAATTAAAAAGAAACTTTTGCTAAATTTCTAGAACCTGTTCACATTTTCAGCATCAGTCCTTCATGTACAACTGCAAAAGTGGGGAATGCCTTTATATCTCCTCACAGGTTTCCCTTTTAGTGCCACAGGATCTCTAGTCCTTTCTGTTGTTTACTTTATGCATCCCAAGATTCATTGTAAAAGCATTTTCAAAACCGACTTTGGTTTTTACTTGATGGTAGCAAAAAATCTCATGAACTATACTTTACTGAAGATTGTACATAAAGAATGTATTAAGTGAATTGTATGAGTTTTACGTCACTTCAGCAATTATGCCAAGCTGATGAGCATAATGTAAATAATCCTGCAATTGTTTTTGTATTGTGCCAGCATATAAGGACACTGCCCTAACCACTGCGTCCTGATTTAACAAAGGTTATTTTTTTTAATAAGGCATACTAATACCTACTGTATTGGTAGCTCTGTCACTTTTTTGAGTTGAGCTCTGCTATCCCACAAATTGGATGGAAATCTCATTAGTGGAGCTATAATGAGCTGGCAATGAAACCCCTTCAAGCTTGCGTGCTTACGGCCATTTGCCTGTTTGTCTTACTCTTCATCATGAGCCTGAAATTGCCCATTAGGATTGCAGTGAAGAGCAAGTCTGACTGGAGCTGGGATGCTGACAGAGCCACCAAACAGGCAGAAATCTGTCAAAACCAAAGGGGGCCGTAGGGTATTATTTACAGGGAGACTGCACCTGTATGCGTGTGTATATGCTTGTTCGTCCTGAGGTCAAACTGTAGGGAAAAAAATAAAATAAAAGAGAAAATAGAGATAGAATAGAGGGATAGAATTAAGAGGGGAAAGGGAGCAACGACAGTGGTTTATTAGAACTTTTAAGTGAGAGCCAGAAGCATTTTATTGTACCTGAAATTAATAAAAAAGATGTCAATGAAAGGAACTTCTACCAAGCTCTTATAGTAAAGTGTCATGAATGCCAGCATTCATGTCAGAATAGGGAGAGTCCCAAGATGGTTGTGCAGATCCTTCAAATCAAAACTATTTAAATCTCACTCCAACACAGAAGAAAAGAAGTGGAAACTCTAGTGAAATCATGGCCACTCAAATGGCAGGTGTTTCTGTTGCCTTCCAGAGATACAATGTTTTAAACAGTCAATATCTGGGATATTGAATACTTCAGAGCAACTGAAGTCCTGTTGTGATGGCAGAAGCCTCAAAGCTGCCAAAAACTAACAGGAAATTGAGTAAAGTATTCTACAAACTCAGTCTGTCATAGGTACGATGACGTCACACGTAGTCTCTACAATACACTAACAGCAAGTTTAAGTGTATTGTACATAGTCAACAAATATACTAAAACCCCAAGTTGACAGTAAACCAGTACAGAGATCCAAGAAGCTTTTACACTGTTATTTTTTTAAAAAAACACATTGTGACATACATTTGAAACTGCCATCCAGCTACTACTTGAATGGAGAGTTAACCAGGCATGGGATACCAGTCAAAACTCTCACTCTGTTTTTTCAGGAAGTTTCAGCTTTAAAGAATCTTAAGAATACACTCTTTTAAATAACAGATAAGAAAACATCCTTCTCAAATTAAGACATTCCAAATTAAAATAGAAAACAAAGTATTTTAGAAAAAATCTGAAATTTTGCTAGCATTTAGCAACCAGAAGAAACCCACCAAAAAGAAATGAGACACAAACCCAGGATGGACTCCTTCTCAGAAAAAAGTATGTTCAATAAGATGTACTGTTTGGAACAGGAAACTGCATATCTTCATTTTCTTGCTTTTATGCTTTTCCTATATAAATATGTTTCTTGCTTTGGGATCAGGAATTTAACCCTTTGCTTTGTTAAACTAAAATTAGTTCAAAATGAAGTCAAGAAAATCTGACTGGCACAGAGCTTTTAATGAATTCTGTGTATCCGAACAATTAAACTTGCATTGCAGCCAGGCTTCTAAGATTTCTATGTCCCAAATCAAGTTTAGCGATCTTTTAAAATGGTGCATGTTACAAGTTAAAACACAGTTGGCATTAAGCACCAAGGTAACAAACACAGTCTTATCACAAACCAAAGGTCAGTCTGATGACAACTATAAAGCACCTGAGGTGGGATTCATCATACTTAAAATTAACTCTCTAAGAGTTAGGAATACAATCTAAGCTAGTTTTACAGACTTCTTCTGTTGTCAATAAAGAGATAGGAAACTCCAGAGAGTGATTCATCACACTCTACAATGAAGTCTCAGTTCATTGTCTACAGAGGGAGTCTAGATGGCAAGCGTGCTTTGAGAAAGCTACAGTAAAATATTAAAATTGGATAGCTGAGTTTGTTACTGCCCCACAGCCATCTGCCCAAATTTCAGAAAATTTCTGCCCTAAAGGTAGAAACATCTCATCTACATATTAATCAGCTCCTGAATCACTGCAGCTTTTAAACCTGTACAGGACACAGTGGTTCAGGAGTTAATTCATGTGTGGATCAGGTGTTCCTGCCTTGGGTTAGCTATACATATCACAGGTGCAAAATGGGCTTTCCTTCTGCTGTCCAGTTTTTAAACATTGCTCCTTTTTTATCAGAGCTCTCAAGGTAGACATCAGCTTTCAGACAACTCAAGTTAGGTAACATCAATCTCCCAATTAGAGATCTACCGTGCTAACTATAAAGTATTATTTATCTTGTGTGAAATTTATCAGATGGAAGGAGAATTAGTGTACGGGAACATAGCAGAAATGTTACGATTTGCACTACAGACCTTGGAGACTCATTATAACTTACTGAGCTTTGCAAGTGAGTAAAAAAGTAAAACCAAAAAAAGACAACTTGAAGTCCAAGATGCTGTGTTTTGACATGTGGGGTTTTTTCCTCATTTAGTTTTAATTATTTATTATAAAATTGCATGAAATGTGTTCTGTAAAAATAATGAAGTCTTAATAAAAGGAAACTTTACTGCAGCACTTCACTTTTAAATCTTTCTTAAATTGAAAAAGATGATGGAAAGTTTGTTAATTATAGGTCATACATATCAGTGATTATAAATTAACTGCTTTCTTTTCCATGAATTTTGTTAATCATGAAGTAATGATTCAGTGAGCATTGAATCCATATTGATTCCCCACAGCTAAACGAAATCAAGAAGTCTGCAAATTCTTCTACAATATTGTGCTACTTTACTGGGTGACGTCTCGTGAAAGTAGGCGGTATGGCTACTTTATGCCATACTGTGCCCTAAGCCAGTGTGTGCGTGCACGCGCGTACACGCACGCTCTCATCAGTAGATGTGTATAGCTTTATCTGCATTAGCTAAACAGCATGTAGCAAGACACTGAGATCCATGACCAACTGTATCATTTTCTTCCAGATGAAATAATTTCTTCTCAAGTTGTATAAGAGAAAGGACCAGCTGATAATGATGCTGGAGAAGAGAAATGAGAACAGTAGCCACAATTGATCAAATACAGTGTACTGTTGAGATCACTGCTTGTGTTAACAAAATTCTCTCTGGCAATCGCATAGACTAAGTGTGCTGGCACTGAAACAGCTGCGGAAGACATACACTTGAAGGACCTGAATGCTGTGATACAAAACTGGAAAAAGCAGGAATGAGGACAAGGATTACATTTAATTTCTGTGCTCCACACTAACATTGCTGCATCGCAGCTCTGTGAGACCGACCCTGTCTGTTTGTGCAAACCCAAACTGCTGAAATCAATCCAATTTGTTTTGTCTGTAAAGAAACATATAGTCCACCATGTGAAATGATGATGATTGATTTTCCTTGAATGCTCTTTATTGGTTGTTTACTAGAAATGCAGTATATGCATCAACATATGCCCACTGGCCAAATGAGTTTTACCACTGTGACGGCAACACAACACAACAGTCAGGTTTTTTTGTTTTGTTTTGGGGTTTTTTTGTAGATAACAACTTTTTTTTTTTTTTAAATCTGAACCATGCTAAGGAGCTCCAAAGTCAGAAATATTGGGGGTTTTGAGTAGCTAATAGAATAACTCATCCCATTTTGTCCTGTGTTATTCCACCCTTGTCTGTGTATTGTCCACATCATGTAATGATAACTATTCTTGGGCTATGTGAAGTTACGTTTGGCTTTACACAACTTTCTTAACACACAGACAGCACATCAGGTGCTTAGATAGCTCCATGTGGCAGTTTATTTTGCCAACAAAGAACAGACAGCAATTTTAACACGAATTTTTATTTTTTTGGAAGGAAGAAGATGTCACCTTTGAACAATATGCTGCAGAGCTTGCAATCTTCATTGGTTTCATGTGGGTATTTTATCCTTGTAATATTCTCTTGTTTATCCTCTAGTTTCTTGGAATAATTAAGTTGCCAAAATTTTTTGTTATTATTTTTTCATATCACATTCTAATGGATTGGTATCATTGTTTATAAATTGGCAGCGTTTCACCTCCAGCTAAACCCCAGATCTTTAGGGTCAGGGTGTGGTCAAAATGTGAAGGATGTCAGGGAAAGAAGCAGCCTGGTTCCCAGGGACCCTAGTTACTGATGGAAATGTTCAGGTCATTGTTCAAGTCGTTGACAGGTTGTCTGGGGGTTTTTGGCTGAGCCACAGAAGAAGCTGTAAAAATCAGTACTCCTCTGATCATTGTCCTTCCTGTCTTTTTCAGTGCTTTCCTGAAGGCTTATATTCAAAGTGGTTGTGCTGAAATATTAGAACTGTCCTTCCCTTTCTGTCTTATGTTAGGCTTATGGGCAGGCAGTGTTGATAATGGTGATGGTGATCTTGAAGTCTCTGGAATCCGTTTTTCTGCCTTTTACTGATCTATCCAGATACAAGATCCCAAAGGTTCTTTCCTTTTTTCTTTCATCTGCAAGTAGATCAAGCTTCTGATTTCATTGTTTGTGATGTCTAGGAGGGGAATATTGGCCACACAGATCATAGTGAAGGGCAATGTTGATGCTATCTGTGGTTTACACATTGTGCCAAATGTATTATGGCATTATGTTTTATAGTCTTTCACGTGTGTTATCCCTCCTCCCTTTGTGTGTGAAGAGGCAGTGTGCAACTGCAGCCAGGACTGCAGTGAATGATTTTAGCTGAGCTATCTTCCCCAGAAGAGTCCTTATTGACATTTTAATGTCTCTTCACCCATTTCCTGTATCAGGGCCTCCTGCCTCTAAAACTGATTTTATTCCCACGATTGCATTGCTTTCCTGTGTTTTCCACAATTACTCCCTTCCCCAAAAACTTTAAAGCTTGTCTGAGAAATAACTCTCTAAACACAAGTTTTTCGGACTTCTTCCAGCTTTCCTCCTGAGTATATTTAATATTTCAGCATCTGGTTTTGGATGTAATGCTCTTTATAGAGGAAGTCACTTTTTTTTTGGTTATTCTTCCAACTGTCTCAGTTCTATTAAAGTAAGTCCCTGCAACATATAGTCAGGATAGGGCATGGAATTTTTTGCCTTGAAGAGAGGCTGTTTCTGCTCATTTGGCATTTAAGGAGTCAGTTTTCTCTGAGGGCTAACAGTTCAATAGCTTCCTCTGGTGTTAAATGTAAATAATTTCTTGCAACTTGTCTGAGCTGCATGATTTTTGGAAAGACTTGATGATCTTCATGAGGTTGGATAACTTTACCTGACCTAGTAATCATCTGAGATTATTTATACGTGGGGTGGTTATTAGTAATGTTTTGCAACATGCATTGAATTTCCATTCAAATTTTCCTTTGAAGGCTGAATAATGGCAAGTTGTAAATTATGAAAATTGGGATGATAACAAGTCCCCTAGGAAATTTCCCCAGGGGTTATGGACTGGGTATAAGTTGCAATCTTGGAGGGCGAGATCTGTCTTTGAGATGTTTTCATTTAAATTTGCAAGAATTATGTTATTGTACTGCTATACATTCTTAATGCTTTCTTTATTCATGTATGAGGGACAAAATCAAAGACCTCATAGTCTTTGGATATTGTCCTGAGATTTTCTGGCTTTGGCAGTCTTCATAACCAACATGTCAATCAGAAGTCGATCCCCAGAAGTACTAGTATTTCTTTTGCATCCTTTTCATTCACTTGTGAAATTTGCATTGGTAACCACACTGTAGTTGATTTGCTCTGATATGATCAATGTTAGCAGTTTGCACATGGTTGAGAGACATGTGATTATGTAGGAGTTGGGAACTACTTGATGGCCGGTGCTTTTGTTTTCCGTAATGAACCCTACTCTGACGTGCATCTTAATGATTAACCCTGAGAGAACTGTCTGGAGTTTTGTGCTAGTCTTGGGTGCAGAAATATAAAGTACTGAAGCCAAAAACTACGGTTAACATCTGGTCCTGCCATTTTTTTTCTTGAGGGATCTCTTGACCGTTTCTGCTGCTAATTTTAGTTTTATTTATTGTTAAACCTTGGTTTCAGCATCTTTAATCCACCTAGGATTGCTTTTCTGTTTAATAAGGTTGTTTCAGATTTTGTTGCACAACTTTATGGACTCCAGAAAGTTTCTAGAGATTCCTCCTAATAAAGTCTTTTGTTTGAAGTTGAATGGCTTTACACTCTGCATGCTTCCATTGTGACATTTTATCCTTTCATATCGTTTAGCCTGCAGATAAGGAGGGCATGGCTCACTTGCTCACTGTTGGATGAATGTTAAATATTAATCATAACCTGCATATAACAAATTTGGATAAAGATAAAAAAAGAGAATATTTTTTTCTGGCTTTGCAATACTGCAAGATAGATTTTGGGCCATAGCAGATATTTTGATGTACTTGAACAGGAAAAAATTACTTGGCTCCCAAGACTGTGATTGACCTTCTTCACTGGAGATGTGATTTTTTTGTTGTTGTTGTTGTTAGTGGTTTTCCTCTTCCTCCAAATGTTACCTTCATCTTACCTGAACTTCTCTCTCAACGATTTTTTGTTTGGTTGGTTGGTTTTGTTTTATTATTCTTCTTCAGATACTCTGCTGGAGAAATACTATTATCTGAACTCCTTTTGTTGAGGTGGGACGTTCTTGGGAATAATACATAGGCTGGAAGTTTGGCCATCTGGCCATCCCACCAGTTTTACACAGGAATTGAATAAGAAAGGTTAAAGGATTAAAACCTCAAGAATGGAGAACAATTACCTGTTGTTATCTTTGGAGTCTTTCAGAGAAGCTGAGGTAGAGTCAGTATAGCATTTGTTTATTCACAGAGAGAACTTTGTGATCCATGGTAGCAAAAGCAATTGATAAAAAAGCAACATTAATGTCTGCTTTGATCAGTAATGTTTGTGACACCTCGATCATGGCTATAAGATTAGATATGATTACAGCCAGAGACATCTCTATCCCTCATTCATTTCAATAGTCTGCCTGGAAAGATTTGAAATATGGATAGGAAGAAATTAAATGCCACAAGAATGGGATCACCATTACTTTTCAAAATGATGATGGCCAAGTAACAATGTTAAAGGCTGTAGTGATTATTTCCCAAATATATTTTAAATAGCAATAAATTAATTTTACCCAAGTCCTGGTTTGCCTATGACAATAATTGGTAAGCAATCTTCCTGTGTTTACCTCAACCCACAAGTTTTTTCATCCTATTTTCTCCCCCAGCCCACTGTGGAGGGGAGTAAGTGAGCAGATGGGTGGGAGTGTGACTGTTACCCAAGGTTAACTCACCGCATTTTGTCATAGGCTGGTTTATTGTCCTGTCTGCTGAGGCTCATGCCATAGATGCATCTTTGCATTCCTGTTTGGTGAGTGTGGTTTTGAAGAGAATTTCCTGACCGTGCCCAAGGGTGACATTGCAGAGAGATCTCAGAGCATCCAAGCTGGATTCCCTTTAGAAGAAACTAACCAGAAGCAGCTCTAAAAGGACTACTCCTGCTGTGGGCCAGCTACTAAAGGGTGTTCTGGCTGCAGGAAAGGCTGGGACCAGCTCCTCTGAAACACATCATGGATATTGCACCTGAAAAAACCCTTTTGTTATACAGATCCATTCCTGTAGTGATACCTGCTAAGGTAGACAAAGCCCATGGCCTCCTTGAAGACGGCTTTCATTAATGATAAAAAGCATGGACTAATTAAGTAAACGACAAGATAGATTTGCTTTAGTGTTTCATAATTTCTGGCTACATTTACAGTGCTGTAGGAACAGTCCCTGACCTACAGACCAAATGGTAAAAAATATGTCCCACAATGATCTAGGCCAACTGCCCCTCAGCCATGATATGCAACACTTGGTCCAGATATTTTCAGGCCATAGGAACTCCTGTGAAATATACCCTAAAATACCATTTTATTTGCAGTTTGAAGTAACTAAGATGTGACAGTTCTGTCATGGCCTATGACATAGTATTTATAGCAGCATGCTGAGGATGTGATGTATGATATGGGCAGTGGCAAGACATGAAGCAGGCAGGGCGCTTATAGATATAATGTTCACAGATGCAGACATGGACTTCAGTACATTCTCTTTTCATCCTAGAGCAAACAACAAGACCACATCTCTGTTTCACCTCAGAGGGAAATAACTGGGAGAAAAATGCTTAGAGGCAAACTAGAGTGTGTGTAGTTTGGACAACCAGTGGATCAGAACCTGAGAGAAATAAATGGATAAGCTGACAGAGTGGATGCACCTTCTGCTGAACAGCAGACCACTCCTCAAGAGGAGAGCATGTGGTTTCTATCAATATACCAAATGTGGCTAGCTATGCAAATACTTTCAGTCTATTTCTGTAGATTCATACTGAGATGAAATTTTGTACAGTTATTACATGTATGGTGTTCTCCCTTGATATGACTAAATGCTTATCACCAAAGGAATTACAAAGAGGTATCATTATCAATCCTTTCAAGTCTGGTTCATTTTCCTCCCTGTTAAGCAAAACAGTCTAAAATTTCAATGTTCTCTTCAAGGATAACCTTGATTTATAAGTGGGCAAAGACAGTCAGCATAAACAGACAGACCTATTGCCACCTTCTGGAATACCTCAGCCAGGCAGGATTTAAATAGGAATTAAAGTATAGGAGAAGGAAAATGTCTCAAAACCCTCTGTGCCATAACTCTTGCCAAGACCAACTTTTAAGACTTTTACTGATGACATTCAGGTTCAGACTCAGCGAAGTGGCTCTGAACTTCCCAGTAAACCCAGGCCCTGGGTCTTCATCTCTTTCTGTTAATTAGTCTTAGTCTCTGAAGAATTATGATGTCTTGTGATGCTAACACAGCTCTGAAAGGTCTAAGTTTGTCAGTTAGTATCGCTATCTCCTGTTTGCAGGGTTTTATCAGTACTCCAACACACCCATCTCAGGGAAGGATAGCATCCTTCATCAGGATGTTCTGGAATCCATGTCCTGCTATTTGGTTATTTTTTTTAAAGCATCTGAATGAAAAGAATTAATCACTCATACTTTTACAAGTGTATAAAAAATATCAATCCTTTACCAGGAATATTATTAAGTATTACGTTGCAAGTGGTATGAGTGACTCCAGGAACAAAATGAGGATTGCCAGGGTGCATGAATCATTCACTTAAGTTCAGAACAAATTCACGAAGCAATTCTCAGAGGATTAATCATTTTAGCAGAAAATATATGAAGTACAGCAGTCAGCAGCTGGGCGGATATTTTTTTTGTTTGTATGGTTGGTTTCATATGGAATTTTCTTTTTTTGGGCAGGGGCAGTGAGGATTTATGGATGTTTCAATTTGCAATGGATGTCTTGAAACAAAATCTTTGTTCTGATCACTCCTGAAGTTTATTTTCGTTTAGAGTTATTTGCATCAGTGTGAAGGGCTGATGTTTTCATACTTTTGTTATTCAGGCTACACGTCATGTTTGCTGTATATGCTATGAGGGCTTATATTTAGGTTTAGACATATGCACCAACCTTGGAGAACTGAACTTGCTCAATACACAGAACAATTTACTGAAAAAGCCACCACTGAAACTCTGGTGATTTGGCTATGGATCTTCAGGTCTAAATTGCAAGTTATGCTCATTTTCAGTTGAACTCATAGAAAAAATATTTTTTTTCCATGTCAGAATTTGACCATATTATAGGAAAGATGCTTATGATTATTAAGTGTTGTACATCTGGAACACTAGTATCAGGTTCACTTTTATTTGTTTGCATAAAATGAGGAAAATTTGGGCCTTACATGGATAAAATCAGCCCTACAGACATTTCTGGCATTAGCGGTAAAGACAAAGGGACTTTGAAAACCAATGCCACCAATTATTGAGCAATATAATAAGAAAATTTTTTTCCATGGTACACTCATAGGGAGAGCAGAAATGAGATATAATATAAAAAGGATAGTAATCTGGGCTGGTAATCTACCACGTACATAGCATCTCCTCTGCTGTTTGTCCTGCATTGTCAGTCCAGGAGGATGTTAAATGCTGATGAGTAGGAATGGGGAGAGGAGGAGGAAGATGCTAGCTTGAACCTTCAGGAATGATTTCATTAGATCTGTTTGTCCAACACAATAAAATAATAAAGCAAGAATATTTGCACTTCTGGCTGAATATTTTTTATTGGGATTTGCTGATAAATAGAAAGCTAAGGGCCACATAGTAGGGAATCAGAGAAAAAAAAATTATCAACTCTCTTATACGTTAAAATGAGAGGCTGTATTCTGAGTACAGAATCAGTTTCTGTTAAAAAAATATTGTTGGTCATAATAGACTGAAAGACTATCAAACTCTGCAGAAGTCAGAGTTACAGCACTGAAATCTGTCTATTTACATGAATAGTTCAAAATTTTATCAAGTTTTAGGGGCTATATTTGTTTCATTCAGTTTACTGCTCTCCTAAGAACTGACACATTCTCTGGTGGCATAAGTGAGTGAAGATGCAGGAACTATTCCCATTTACACTAGTAGGAAGTTTCCTCCATGATATTTCACATAACATGATTTTAGTCTTGAAACTGAATTCCGTAAATCATATGTTTTGCTCTTTGATCTTGATGATTACACTCTGCAGCTGATATTAACTGAAGTTTGTTTTTAAAATTTTTATTTTCTGGAGCATAAAATCTGTGAAAATTTTCCCCAATATGTAAGTCAATTAGTGCAACTTCTACAAAGTTAAAATATATCATATTAATTTGAGTGTATTGAATGTACCACGTTGCTAAAAAAAGAGTAGGGTGCAAGAACTGATCATTGCCAATGAGCAGTTAGTGCTTAGAGAGGCGTCGAAGTATGGTATTTCTAGACAAAACAGGTAATATTTTCTGTGTCTTCTCGCAGTTCATCCTCCTGCTTTAACACATTACATGTTATAATGTAATCTATGAGATAGAAACAATACCAGGAGCCCTAATTAAATTAAAAGTAATTACCCGTTGTGTAGATACGGCTTTCAATTGAGCAGCTGCAAGTTGATATTTTGTCATCCGCAGTTTATCTATATGCACATACGTGATTCTTTGTATCAGTTATTAATGACGTTTTCTCAGTAGTCATGAAGTGTTGTGGAAAACAGAAGAGGAAAAAAAGAATGAAAAAAAGTGTTATAGGAAATGCAGACAGTGAATGAGTACATTTACTACTGGAAGTCTTCAGCTGGGATGCTAGTTCCCTGGTCACTTATTTTCTGTTATATCTCAGAAAGGTCTGAAAGAAATATAAGATAATGTTTAATTTTTGCTAATTTTTTCAGGCTATCAGCAAATTTTAAAAACAGAGAATGGGTCAGATTAAGCACAATGACTTCATTATTTTGCTTTATTAAGGCCCTTCTATCCTGCCCTGGAAATGTCAAAGTATCCTATATTGAATGTAAATAGAATTTATTTGGCTAATATATAGATAAAATCAATACATCTTTAAAGAGCTTTTACATGCCGGAGAGGAGAGGAGAGGAGAGGAGAGGAGAGGAGAGGAGAGGAGAGGAGAGGAGAGGAGAGGAGAGGAGAGGAGAGGAGAGGAGAGGAGAGGAGAAGGAAGGAATAATCTCAGTGAAAGTAAGACCCCAAAAGGATATTTGTTTTTTAACAATGCAATAGATTTTCCATTTTTAGAAGAAAAAGTTTCTGGCTTTTATGTGAGAATAAGAAGAAGCTTCATTACAGAAAAAATATTGCACCAGAGAATTATTCATACTGATTTAGTGTCTTTTTCAGCTGCATGGCTCTCCTGTAACAATGGGATGCAACATCATTCTCCAATCGAGAATATTATGCAGCTGCTTAAGAGTGTACGCAGGGTGATGTCCATTTGAGTGACTGTTATCTTGCTGGCATAAGCCTGCTACCAAACAGGAGCAATTATTCCCAATGCAGTCAAATTAAATTTTCATAACTATGAAGCTGCATTTTACCTTGGGGCCCTACCTGATGCACGTTTCTTCATTCTTCATTCCTTAATCCTCTATATTAAATCTAAACAAATCAGTGTTTACTAACATTAATATTTTAACATATAGTACTTGCTCTGCCTTCTGACATCTTGTGCCTTTATTAGTAGCATGGTAAAGGCTTTCTGCAGTGAACAGCAAAAGGCCCCTTTTTTGTTTTCTGTCCTTGTTAACTGGTTTATTTCTTCATGTGCAAAGGTGCACATACCCGCATATATTTTTCTGCCACTTAAGTCACCAAAAATTCCTATGTAATAAGAGAAAACAAATCATCATTGAACAAGGGTTGTATTATGAAAAGACTAAAGGAGCATAAAAAAACCACCTGTGTCAATTCCTGCATTAATCAAGTGAACAAAATGGGTTCACCTCCCTTTAAAGAGCTATCAGTCACTTCTTGGTCCCCAGATTTACCGGTACAGGTCCATACACCTTTATCAAAGCACTCCTCTACCTAGAGGCTGAAGGTGAGGACTTCACAAACTGTATCAAGAGCAGAGCACCTCTGCTGCTTGTGAAGCTGCTTCCCAGACCCACAATTGTCCTCGCATCCACAGGTCCCCGATTCCCACCCTGCAGTTCCTTCATATTCCTATCAGATGTCTGCCAAATCCAAATACCTAAGTATAGTATTTGACTGGCTACTCAATACCTGGAACTAGTGTTTGTCTGTATGTGATACAAAGCAAATTAATGGATAAGAACACAAATCAATTAAAAAAAAAATAATTAAAATGGTATTCTATTTCCTTTCCTCTTTCCCTTACTCCCATCCTTCCCACTCATTTTGTGATTTTTCTGCCTATATCTGTACTTAAGTCCCCTGGCATTATTTCTCTGTCCCCAGTGAAGTTTGAAACTCCTTTCAATTTAGTATCAGCAAATGTAATTACAGGCTAGTTACTTTCACTTCCAACTCATTAATGAAAATGCTAAATAAGACTGGACCTAAAATACCTTCCTAGAAAATCCACCAGATATTGCTTCCAATTTCTATAATATGGTCACTCTCTCTCTATTCCCAGAAAGACTTTTCAGAAAATATCAACATCACCTCTTTACTTAGCTGGTGGGAGCTCCCGGATAGTCATCCAGATTCCTCCAGGACTGAGTATAATCTCTCCCATCCCCTTGAGTTTCTCGACAGCATACAAACTAGCAAAGCAAGGCTTGAAAACTGAGATCCTTGGCACACAGCTACTGTCAGTTTAAGGGTTTACTCCCTTTGCTGAAGTTGAGGAGATGGGGATAGAAAGGAAATTACCTTTAGTTAAGGCTTTATAACACTAGCACAGTTTTACCTATGGCTAGGACTATAAACTTGGAAGTAGAGTTCAGTAGGCTGTGTCCATCAGCAATGGGAGAAAAAAAGACAGATAATATGGAAGCTGATAATTACCAAAGTAACATCAGCACCCACAATTTCTCTGCCTTTTTATTATTAGAAAAAGTTAAATCCTGATATCTAGTTCATTTGTTGTGTTTTCTGGCACACACTAGATGTTTGTATGCCTGCTGGGCTGGAATTCTGATGCTGGAAAAAATAAAATAAAGCGTGCTGCAATTTCTAGCTGGCTACTGGGCTCTTCTCTGCACTTAGCTTCAAAGATTTTTCAAAATATATTTTTCTGCACCACAGCTCAGAGTTGCTAAATCCAGAAATTGAAACATACTGGGAACCAAATCATTTGGGGGTAAATCAAAGCTCTTGGAATGTTGCCCTAGGATTTTGAAGATAGCAGTTAATAGTGAAAAATGTTTAATATTTTTAAGGAAATCCCAATTATAGAAGGCTGCACCACTGAAATCCTTGATTCAGGAGTAGAATGAATGCTGCATGTCTAACAGAGGAGGAAATGCATGCCTGTGTTTTGAAGGCAGGAATTAGTGCTGAAGAAAAGGAAAACCCTTGCATTTTACATCTTTTATGCATCTATATTTACATGTTGGTAACAGTTACTTGTGAATTCAAAGAGGAAGCTTATTTAGTCGTTCAGGTCAGTCTCTAGAACAGGTCTGACAACAATTGCAGATTCCTATCCAATTTATGTAATTTATTTTTGAAGTATTGCTGGTGTTTCCCAAATGGAAAGAGTAAAGATTAGGGGTAGGAAGAGTTTAAACCATGGTGTTAAGGCTCCTTTCCCTGTGCCCCTGGAATTCCCTAACACTTGAATTGTGAAATGATATTTAAAGCATAGCTTAGTTAAAGTGTAAGTTCGCAGAGGTTGTAGTTACACTGTCACTTTCATCTGACAGAAATATGTGCCCTGTGTAAAAGGGATGCACAGGACACCAAGACTCAGCACTGATCGGGTTAGTTTTCAGGTTAGTTCTCAGCTCACTGAACAACTGTGCAAATGCTAGTGCCAAGGCAGTGGAGTTAGCAGAAATGAGTAGCCGAGGATGGAGAGAAGGACCTTAACGGCAATGTGAATTTACAACAGGCTATAATGGCTATGAAGCTACTGTCAGAGATAAGCAAAATTGACAAAAATAGACCTTTAAGACTTTTCCATATGCTCCCAATCCCAAAGCTACTGTAACCTCAGGATTTCAAAGATAGCAATTGCGTAGCCTGAAGGCCCTGTCTTTTTAGGCAGATTACTGGTGATCCACAGGGAATGGGCTGTAGTCAAGGTCAATAGAACCACTGACCAGAGAGCATGAGGAATTGGAAAAGCATAAAACTGCAAAGTACCCTGAGGGGTCTGCCAAGTAGAGCCCCTCTAGCGTGGTCATTTATATATTAGAAGCCTTGTATGGAAAATTCCTCAAAAAACTTTTTAAAATGTGACAATTTATACTTAATTAACTGTAATATATGAAAATGTGCAGAGTAGTCAGTCCAGGAGCACCTCGGTTTAGAGACCATGCGCGACTGAACATTGGGAGTGCTGCATAACAGGCATCCATGCATAAGGATGCAGCAACAATGGTGATGTACACATATGCTTGAGGTGTGCATATTAAACAATAGCAGCAGCATGTTTTGCATATGGGACTTACAGATGTTATGTGCAGAAGAACAGCATGTCTTCACAGTAACTGAATATATGAATTATAAAGCAAAAGAAAATATTTCTACCAATCTGGCTTCTTAATATTTATATTTAAATAGTAAATCTCCATGTTTTTTTTTCCCATACCTTTATTAAATGAATTATTCACCTCATCTGTGATTTGTTAGTTTCAAACACAGAGTTGGTTATCTGAAGTTAGGCACCTGACTGCTGTGGCTAAATAGGGCTAGAGATGCCCTCTACACTCTGTGCAGTCAGAGAAGAGGGTGAGATGTTTCCAGAGGATGATTTAGGACTTTGGTGCCTGCATTTCTCCAGTGACTGCAAAGAGACCTTAGGCTGATTCTAGTTTCAGCAGCTTTAGCGAAACTCTAAGTGAGCTGATATGAACCCTAGTGACAGGGATGGATGTCAGTCATGTTTGCCTTTCTGTACACCTCACGGAGAATTTAATGACAATGCTTAAAACCTACGTTGGAGTTCTCATTCTGGAGTCTGTTTCATTACTTCCCTAGTATCACATTTCCATAGAAAGTTTTTTTATTCATCCCAGCAGGAGACAGGGTTTGAAAAATATTTTCTCTATGAAGGTGTAGTCCATAGCACAACAACTTTTCTGCACATCCTGGTAATTGCCTGGAAATTATTTGTGTCTTACTGTTCGTTTCCCTTGAAACGTAAGAACAAAGGAGAGATCTCTTCTTTATCTACAGATACATCTGAGACAGCATCAGATGAATTAATCGCAGAATTTGAAGTAGAAAACCAGTACTTTGGCAGTGCTGTGGCTGTCTAAATGGCGATTTACAGGGCAATTACCCTGGGAAGGCACGTGCCACACCACCGCCAGAGCCAACCAGGGATAGCAGCTGCCCTACGTGGGGACCCCGACTCAGCACTTCAGGGCACTGTTCAGACAAACTTGTTGCTGCTGACAACTAATGGGGAGTCACTTTGTGCTCAGGAAATAGGGTTAGTTAGTGCATTTGTTGCTCTGGCTTTGCCAAGCAAAACAAGAGCAAAACAAGAGCTACAGCTAAGGAGCGTTTGCAGCAGCAGGGGAGGACAATCTCCCTTCCTGGAATTTTTTTCTTTTCCCCAGCATGTTGACATGGTTCTCTTCCTCTTCAGAAAAGTAATACCTTGGAAGTACGACCCAGTTATGAAACAACCAGAAGTAATGGATTACCTGTGCGCTGTTTAGACTGTTCAAAACCTTCCTGACAATATATTTTTATAAGATTTTATTGATGACAGAATATTCCACAGAAAATTACTAGGTTTGGTAGATTTTCCATTGAGGGTAAAATATTCTGTCTAGGTAAACAGTAGACTTCACGTACTACCACAGTGCATTTCTGTGTCCTCCAAGTCCTCACCAGAATTCAGCTGGACTAAGTTTAAGCCTCCGCAGTGTATCATGGTACCCTGCAGTCCAGGTGGCCGTAATATATAAAATGAACTTTAGTGGATTATTTTTTCTGGAATTTACTTCCATACCAAGCCATATCTCTTCCATGCTCTATTAAGTGCTGTGTTTGGTTTTGTTTAATTGTCGCTACCAGTTCCACATTTTCTAAATGTTTCAAAGATGGTTAGGACATTTATTTTTTCAAAAAAACAAGACATGCATGTGAAGACGGATTTTTAAAGTCTTTACTGGCTTAACTCAGCTCTCTTTGATAAGGATAATACTAAGACGGTTCCAAACATTTTTCGCAGTCCCAAGCATTATGTAGTGAACCTAAGATGCACTGCAATACTCCTGTTTCCCACTCAGTATTACCTACTTTTATTTCTCCTCACACTTAGTTTGCCTTTGGGAGACTGATTATGGGTTCTTTTCACCAGTTTGCTGTTGTTTTCAATGCTGAAAGATGTGCTAGTGCTGCAAGACTATGACTTTAAGCATCAGAGATACTGCCCTTCTGGTGAAAGGATTGCTGTAAGTTCTACCCTTCACTCGTGTTTTTCCTAGATGAGTTATGCTGATAAAATTCTCTTCTGATATCCAAGAGTCATTGCAGTACCCCTTCCACTGTTTAGTTTGCTCCATGTTTTTAGAATATCTACCCTGTCTTATGGAATCCCTAAACCTATGTTTTGCAAATCAGAAATTATTTCAATAATCAAACTAATTATTGCATATTAGTTTAAGAAACAATGAACTCCATGATTACATAATATACTGAACTCTATCTTTTCAGAATTGGACCTGTTTATAGGCTTGATGGTTTCTGTCTACCACACAAAAAATATTCCCTAGGCAATAATTTCAGAAGTTTAAATCATATGCAAGAAAACTTAAACTGGGCACTCAAGACTGGTATCTTCAAAGTTATAAGTGCTTCTTTCGGGATTCTTGTCACCTATTTGGTACACTGCATTCCTAAACATTGCATACTTTAAATTACATTAGCTAATAAGTGTTCCAGATGTGAACAGTATTTCAATCCTGATTCCGACAAAACCATCAGGTGTTTAATCTATTTAGCATTTCAACTTAAAGTGAACCGTTTCCGGATGTGTCAACTTTAGTAGTTCAAACATCATAATTCTAGTTCATAATGTGCTCAGAAAGAGACCTGCTCTCTATTTGCAAAAAAAAAAAAATGTGCACATGAAGATTAAAATGTGCATGATTTTTCTTCTCATCACAAAACATCCTAATTACTCTTCCCTTGAGAGAAAGAAATGATACACAAATAAATTTTCTAACCTCACTGACCAGATTGCTGATGAAACCTCCCTTGCACTCTAGCACTTTCTTTATCACATTTATGACATGTTCAGAAGCAAAGACCAAGTGTTATTAGTAGAAAAGGAATGATTAATTTTTTTGCAAGTTAAAGTGTTAATATTTAATTGTGACCTTTGTAGGAATGCTAAGGTTAAAATGTAAAAGTTAATAAAACTTCTATTTGAAATAACAGCAGATGGCCATGTAGTGAATACAAGCTTAAAATCACTCTTGGGGATCTATTATGTTCACAAACTGCCTCAGCTATCAATTACTATGTATGTTGCTGATGAGAGAAAAACTGAACTCCTGTTTCATGTAGTGCACCTTAGCTGAATATCATCTGACATGAAGGGCTATAGAAGGCTCTGATTCCTAAACAAATCCCCTGTAGAGGTGCCTGGAATAGTCAGTTAAAAGGTATTCTTTTAAGATTACTGTGGGGGTTTTTCTCATGAAAATTTTTATGAGTACAACACAGATTAAAAAGTCACATGATAGTAAAAGGAATACTTTAATTCCATAGAGCATTGCTTCTGAAAATATGAGAGTGCTGAGCCATCTCATCCTGTGTTAGAAATGGAGTTGAGATACGTGAAAGCAAATATTCAGCGAAGGAGACACTCATGTCTGATTCCTTGGAACTCGCACAGGCAGTCCAGTTTCTGAGAAGCAGAAAGGCAAAAGCAGTATACAGCAGAAGGAAAAGTAGCTGGATGAAAACTGTAGAGAGGAAGATCTAGGCAGACCCAGTGAAAGAAGCAGGTGATATAGCAGAGATACGCAGGAGGCAGACACTCCCTTCTATTTTTGTATCTTCTTTTTGAATAGCTTAATCCTTACTGACTCTGGTTGAATTTTTACTAGCCCCTGTGACCTAATATGCCCTGCAGAGGAGGACTTTTTTGTGTATGTGTGTGTTTGGCAAAGGCAGACAATGGAGGTGGCAAATTGTTATTCTTTGTTTCATTTCCTTCTTTTCCTGCTGGCAGGTATTTCTAACCCTTATTATGTTTTTCTTTTTTATTTCCAAGGCTATGCTATGTTCTTCAGGGCAAAAGATAGGAATGAAAAAAACTCTTGAAATAGTCTTTCTAATAATATTTTTGCCTTTTTTGTTTTGTTTTGTTTTGTTTTTTTGTTTTTGTTCCTCCTTGCTGATTCTCTGGTAAATGTCTAACAAAACTTCATCAAAAAGATGGTATGATTGTATCAAATTTAAATACAATTGCTCCAATTTTACCATGCACTGGAAACACACATGCAGGAAATGGTGGATGGGAAAATTGATGTTTATCCACAGTGCCTGATGTGAAGACTTTAGGGAGTTCCTCAAGTTCATACTTAAAGAAACATAATAGTGGATATTTTCACAAAGGTAAGAACATAAACCCAGCCATAACAGTTCGATGGTTCAGCAAAAGAGGCTTGGTCTGACAATGGCTTATGGTGTAAACATGGAAGAGGATGTCAGCAGAGGGTATACACACATGCGAGGTCTGCCATACATCCTCTTAGCTTGCAGCATATGGTGAGGCAGGGGTGGCCCAAGCTGGAAGCCCTTGGTAGTTGATTTTTGTAAAGGTAAAATTTTCTACTTTGTTTTTTCTCTGTGTCAGGAGAACTCCTTTATCTTTATTGGTTCTTCTGTCAAAACTGCGTAGTGAAAAAACAGACCGTAAGGGATAAGCAGGGGGCACACCTTAGGGAAGAAACGGAGACAAGGGGGGAAGCAGATCATCACCTAAGCACACAGACCCACGGGTCAGCCTTAGTCACCCAGCTGATCCTAAAACCTCCCAGGAGAGATCTTCAGATCCATTCTTAGCTTCCAGCTAATCTGAATGGCCTTTGATTCCAGTTGTAAGGTGATGAAGATAATCAAAAGGTAAAATGCTTGCAGGTGTCACAGATTAATTAACAACACTGCATCCGGGGCATGCAGCATATAGCAACACTCCAAAGAGATCAAGAAAGGGCTGTTACAGTAAAATGGCAAGTAAGGGAGGTTTACTAAAGCTATAAAAATTAATGACCAGTACTTTTTCCAGTATTTCAGGACCAAACAGCCTTTCTGATGATCTGGAGGACCAATAGCTGACCAGAGACACTCACAGAAAACCTGGCTGCAGCAGGAAAGCTGAAGAAATTGTTTGCATTGTGTTCACTGTGCAGGAGGTAAAGAGGCTCCAATGCTAGAGCCTCTGTGGGGAATGTCTTAGTCTGCCTGAAACCAAAGTGTCAGAAAAAGAGATTTTAGAATGTGTTTATATTCTGAATAATAACAAATCTTTGGACAGGGATTGTATGTGTGCAGGTGCACATTATGATGAAACTGTGCCATTAAATTATTGAACTTCTGTTTATAGAGTATGACTTACCACTTCTTCCATGCCTCTGGAAAAGAAGGTTTCAAATATGATGCCAATTTTTAATACAAGCTCCTGAATGCTCTGTAAGTCTGATGTCCAGGCTGCGAAGCTTTGTGAAAATTATCATAAAAGAAATTAATCAGTCAACAATTTGACAAATATAGACAGAAGTGTTAATATGGCTTTTGTGCAGGGAACTTATGTCTCACAAGTCTACTAGGTAATCTATTTGAGAGAGTCGTTGAGCATGTGCACAAGGATGAGCCAACAGATACAGTCTTCTGAGATTTCCAAAGGCTCTTCACCAATATTTCATGGAAAAACTTATTTGTCATCAGCTTAGCAGAACAGATAAATATCTCCCACAGATAAATGTCTTCTTAAAAGATAGTAAATGAAAGGTAGGAGTAAATGATCATCAGAGGAGGAAAACAGTGTACCCTACAGAGACCTATGCTAAAGCTTGTCCTATTCAGCATATTCATACAGGATCTAGAAAAGGTGGTGGAGACTGATAAAGCTTGATGATGTTAAATTATTCAGTGTAGTAAAAATGAAAGCTGGCTCTGAAAAGCTGTGGAAGGATCTCACAGTACTGAGTAATTGGGCAGTAAAATGGGAGATGAAATTCAGTGCTAATAAATGCAGAGTAATGCAGTTGGAGAAAAACAAGCCTAATTTTACAAACATGGTATTGGGCTCTGAGCTGTTACCACACAGTAAAGAAATCCCAGAGTCATAATAGGTAATTCTAAGAAAGAATTAGCCTAACACACAGTAGCTGTTAAAAACAAACAAACAAAAACAAAATAGAAAGTTGGGAATTATTAGGAAAAGTCCAGGGCACAAAAAAAATGTATAATTCTGTCATTAAGTAAATCCAAGTATCCTCTGTGCATACTTTTGATGCCTCCATCTCAATACGGATAGAGACATTTGACTACATTTGATGTTCTTTTATCTATGACGATCTGAACAAATATCCTCTGTTGCAGTGGCTGGACTGAGATTCAGAAGTGGATGCATTTGCAGCAGTACTTCCTTTTGAATTTTTTTCATTTTGCAGGGCTGCTTATATGCACATATGTATACCTTCAAGAGCAGTCTTGGTGTGAATGTAAAAGCCTAGTTCAATGAAAGCGGCACTGAGATAAGCATCAATGAGCAGACTCACCAGGATACATGAACTGTGCATGGATGGATTTGAGAAAAGATTTCAGCTGCTGATGATTGAGTGAATTTCAAAGGAAACATTGAAATGAGGCTACATGACTACAAGAGCAGGTGAAGACGGGATACAAAATGAGAAGATGTTTTATGTACTGAAACAGCAGCAGAAGTCAATAGAAGCAGCTTGTCTGGTTGTTCGGATACTGATTTGAGAAGTGTGTTGACAGAGAGGGCTTTCAAACAGTCTTTGAAGGGGAGGTGATGGGTTTGGTTGAAGGCAGGATGACCTGAAGGAAAAAAAAAATCATTAAAAAAACCCTGAAATGGTTCACTCAAACCTAATTATGTATTAGAACAGTGTCCAAACGTTGTCCCTGCTGAATAGAAAACTAGGCTAATGTTTTAAAATAACCACACGGTGGGCGATGGTTGGGCTTTGGGGGCCTGGGTGGATATTTTGCTTCTTCACCCAGATTTTATAGCCAGGAAAGTCCAACTGGGAACAGAGTTAGCAGTAACATCCTCTGGGGACATGTGTAATAGGCAAGAGAGAAAAATCAGCCCAGCCCCTATGCTTTACAGAGATTTTGCTCTCACATGAAAAGAAAATGCTGAGCATGATGAGAAATTTAAAAGTTGTGGATGATAACCAGTGATAATACCATGTCCAGGGGCTGGAAATCCAGCTGGTCCATTTTGGATTTTCTTTTAAAAAGTATTGTTGTAAAAAAAAAAAATAAAATCCCTGTTTTAAAAGAAAATAAAGAAGTCCAGCTGCAAGAATACAAAGGTTCAAAACCAAACAAAACTGGAATGACAAAAGAAAAGTGAAAGTAGTTGCCTAGGAGGAATATGTCTAGGGTGTGTGAAGGGGAGCTTGTTCGGTCACTCAAGCTGCCAGCTTTTCAGTATGAAACTGAGGACGACTGTAGCATCGAAGGCAAAGAGAGGCTTGCGAGGAACTGGAAGCCTGTCTCATTTTCTTCATGCCTTGCTGAGGACATTCTCTCTTTCCTGTTCTATCCCAGATCCTCTGGTATTTCGTAGAATCATCATAGAATGGTTTGGGTTGGAAGGGACATTAAAGATCACCTAGTTCCAACCCCTCTGCTGTGGGCAGGGTCACCCTCTGCTAGACCACATTGCCCAAAGCCTCATCCAACCTGGCCTTGAACACTTCCAGGGATGGGGCATCCCTCTCTAGGCAACCTGTTCCAGGGCCTCACCATTTCTCCTTCCTCCTCTTCTTAACACTTGTCCTGGTGGATTGCTCTCCCTTCTGGTCTCAGCACTTTCCTTAGCCTGGGTCCTGCTGTCCTGTGGCACAGCTCATTTCTTTCTGAAACATGTTTGTTTCCTTATTTCTGCAAGTTACTTCCTTTTACATCTCTTTTGTCCTACTTCATTTCCCCAATTACTCTTTACCATGAGATAGGCTCAGAAGTAGAGACACCTAGCCAAGTAACAAAACAAAAAGGTGCAATCTGGACAAGTTCTTTGGAAGACTTCCAAAAGCTGAATTTGTTCACTGAGAAACCCACCATAGGATGCAAATCCAAAATCCTTCCCCATGACTGTTCAAATGAAGAACTGTACCTGTAACTTTTCTTCAGACTTCAGGATGCGTCAGGCAGCGCTGCCTTTTCCTCTGGGAGCCTGCAAGCACTGCCGCTCCGGTGAAGAGTTTCTTCCCACAGCTACGAGCAGGTTGAGCCAGCAGCTTTTATTTTGTCAAAAATAAACTGTGGAATCAGCAATAGACATGCATTGACTAACTGACATGCTTAGATACTTTAAGGCTTTGTGAAAAACCTGTTTTGATGACAGCTCCTGCACTCTTACAGTTGCTTCAGAAAAAAAAAGTGGTCCAGTTTTTTCTTTTGAGATAGTTTCTGATTTTTATGATCTTCTAATTACAGTATGTACAAAAGAATTTCACATACATTTACAAAACAAACACTTACAGTGCTTGTGTAATTACGAAGTCTGCCATTAAATTAGTGTTTCATGTGTTTGTGTTTTAATTATTAACTGTGGCAGAATATAGCTAAAGCAGAAAACATGTAATTTCTATGATAATAACTGAACACGATTAGCTGCATATCTTTCTATAAATAAATGTGTTTTTCATTTACATTCTTCCTCTGTCTTAGTTGCATTTACAGCAATGCAAAAGAGTCTGGCATGCTCCCTCTTCACCGTAGGTGAATATATAGCACTTTATTTTTTGGAATCTATTGTGCTATTGGACAGTGAGGTGGGTTGAGAACTGGCTGAATGGCAGAGCTCACATGGTTGTGATAAGCGGTGCAGAGTCTAGTTGGAGGCCTGTAGCTAGCAGTGTGCCCCAAGGGTCAGTGCTTGGTCTGGTCTTATTCAACATATTCATCAATGACCTGGACGAGGGGACAGAGTGTACCCTCAGCAAATTGGCTGATGATACAAAACTGGGAGGAGTGGCCGACACACCAGAAAGCTGCGCTGCCATTCAGCGAGATCTGGACAGGCTGGAGAGTTGGGCAGGGAGGAACCTAATGAAATTCAACAAGGGCAAGTGTAGGGTCCTGCACCTAGGGAAGAATAACCCCAGGCACCAGAACAGGTCAGGGGTTGACCTGCTGGGAAGCAGCTCTGCAGAGAAGACCCTGGGAGTCCTGGTGGACAGCAAGCTCTCCATGAGCCAGCCATGTGCCCCTGTGGCCAAGAAGGCCAATGGTATCCTGGGGTGCATTAAGAAGAGCGTGGCTAGCAGGTCGAGGGAGGCTATCCTCCCCCTCTACTCTGCCCTAGTGAGGCCACATCTGGAGCTCTGTGTCCAGTTCTGGGCTCCCCAGTTCAAGAAAGACAGGGAACTACTGGAGAGAGTCCAGCGGAGGGCTACAAAGATGCTGAGGGGACTGGGGCATCTCTCGTATGAGGAAAGGCTGAGACAGCTGGGTCTGTTTAACCTGGAGAAGAGAAGACTGAGAGGGGATCTGATCAATGCTTATAAATATCTAAAGGGTGGATGTCAGGAGGATGGAGCCAGACTCTTTCCAGTGGTGCCCAATGACAGGACAAGGGACAACAGGCACAAACTGGAACACAGGAAGTTTCATCTCAATACAAGGAAAAACTTCTTCACTTTTAGGGTGACCGAGCACTGGCACAGGCTGCCCAGAGAGGCTGTGGAGTCTCCCTCTCTGGAGACATTCAAAACCTGCCTGGACACAATCCTGTGAGACCTGCTTTAGGTGATCCTGCTTTAGCAGAGGGGTTGGACTAGATGATGTCCAGAGGTCACATCCAACCCCTACCATTCTGTGATTCTGTGCTAAAAGTGGTTCTTTGCAAGGTAACTTGATGTGGCATGATGTCAAGATTTTCGTATAGACCTTGCCTCCTATTCATCCACACATAATTGTCTGTATAGCAGTTTCTTCATCCTTTTTCTGGTGTACAAATGGCCCATATATCTACTCCTGAGATGTGTGTTTCTTTCCTAACCTTTAGTTATGTCCTCATGGATCTCTACACAAGTTTCCTCTCCTCATCTGTGTAGTCCTACTAATTTCAAAACACACTTCATTCTTGATCTTGTCTCTAGGGCTGTCTATTTTTCTTCCCAAAATTTTTTCTCGGATTTTCTCCTGTTTATATAATTTCTCCTTTTATGCTATTGAGTTCTGTGGTATAAAATAACTTTTCAATGTAAAATTATCTCATCTTGTTAAAATTTTTTAAAACTTTTAATATAGATTCCTAAAGTTAAGGTATTTTAAAGAAAGGTGGCTAGTGTTTCTGGAAAATCTAATTTCTAATCACATTTATCTTCCTAATCAGTATGAAAATGAAGGTTTTTGCATTCTTTATTGGAAGACATCAAGAATTTCTCTGCTGAGGCCGACAAAAAGCAATGATTTCTTCAGTCACCTGAAAGACATAGATTACCCTTCCCAGTCCTGGTGAAACCTGGTAGGCTGCCTGTAACTCCTCAGTCCTACATGCAGGAGTCTAACTGGGACATTGGATTTCACTTAAGTCAGGTAATAATTCTCCTCCTTTAGCCTCATTCTTCCCAGAGAGAGACAAAATTGCATGCAGGTTCTCTATAGGGTTCCTTACAGGGTTCCCCGTAGGGTTTTCCTCACAGCACAGAGGCGAACATTTCCATAACTCCTGGAAGCTGCTTCCATGCTCTGTGAGCTGGGTTTGAGAGCCAACAAATCTTGAAAATTTTCTGACAGCTTATCTAGCTACATGAGTTGCTCAGATTACAGGCGCTCCTTACAGCCTGGTACGGCATTGCTCTTGCAGCTTCTGGAGATAGGCTAGTCTCAATTTCCATATAGCTTTATTCCCTTACTCTAGGCATCAAGACTTGATACCTGCTTTGGAAAAGCTGCCTTGATGGACTGTTCAAAAAGCCCATAAGCACAACCTCCTGACCGCAGGGAGACGGCTTGCAGTTCACCTTGAGTGGCACATCTTAGCCCTTTGAAGGCTCACTCCATTACTTACCTGACACTGACTACAGTCCTCTGAGATGTGTTATCCTCATGTACTCTATGACCTGCCCTCTTTTCCCGCTATTAGAGATTCCTACAACCTGGATTATATATAAGAAAGAGAACTAAAGGACATGCAGAACCTTTTTAGCCTCAGTGCCATCAGGGCAGGAATCGGATGTGAGGTGGAGGAGAGAGTGGGCTCCAGCAGATACCGCACACCAGAATGCCATGGTGCTGAATGCACAGAGCACGTATAGACCACCTGCATAACTGGTGGGGCAACAAACATAGTGCAGATCACAACTGCTCTTTCTTAGGGGGAGAGAACTAGGGTTGTCTTCACCCCAACTCGTTATTTTCTATAAAAGATACTACATATTAGGATTTAATTAGGTCACCTTTTAATTTTCTTCAGATTCACAGAAGAAAAAAAAAAAAGAAAAAGTAGATTGTGAAAACCTGCTCTGGTGAAGACTTCCTTGAGTGATACGTACATTCATTTCAATAGGACACTGTATGAATAGCAAAGAAACCCAGAATTTCACAATCCATTTCATAATGAAAGATAGGATAAAACTGAGCCCTCACGTAGGCAGACATAATTTCTTCATGGGACTCTCACTCACTTCTACCATGGCTGAATTTGATCCAAATTGCTTAACACTATTTTCCTTAAATATTCATTTTTCAGAGAAAGGGTTTATATAACCTGTCGCCTTATATTATAGCTGATGTAAAAAGTTTGTGACTGCAACCCTAAATGTTTTATCACCTGTCAGACATTTCAATGATAATAAAAAGTAACATCCTTTAAATTAATTAGACATGATTAGGACTTCAAGCCCACAGGCCACTTCATTATGCAAAAATTATAAGTTAGCTATTTAAATTACCATTAAATTGATTCTTATGTTAATTGATATCTCACTTATAACCCCTGTTTTTAATTTCTATAGGATCTTATTAAGGTTTAATGCAAGTAACTAAAATGTTTTAAGCAATCATTCAAATAAAAAAATATACTGAAAAAATGATAAATATTTCTCTCTCCTTCCAGTTTATGTTAAAAATAGGAATTACTTTAATAAAATATATCAGACATCACTTATGCATCCCTATTAGTATGCAAATTGTTATGATTTTCTCCTCTGTCCTGCCATTCAGCATAAGCAGAAAGTTCTTTCTTCTACACATGCGCAGCAGTGCTTTTCTGAGATATGCAATGATTTGCACGGAGTATTGAAAGGGAGAACTCAGGTCATGGAATACAATCAAACCAGTAATGCAGAATGCTAATAGTGGAAATGGGCATTCAAATTCATTTAAGTCACATGTTAATGCTTAGACAGGATACACGTCTTGGATTTTCAAGGGCTGTTTGCCTTGCCGATGGCAAAGGACCAAAATTCTTGGAAAATGTGTAATTTGTTCCTAAAGTCAGAGTTTGCGAACAGTAGTAGAACAGACCCGTTTGTTTCTCCAAACTGTTTCACTTTCTTTAGTATTATATTAAACCATGTTTAAGTTAGGTGAACTCATCTTAGTGACCTTGCCCTTTTGCTATCTGATATTTGTAATGAAATCTCATCTGCCAGTTAGTTTCTGTCCCTGATTATTAGGTTTCTGAATAATGTAATACACATAAGAAATAGAGATATAGTGTTATATCCTGGAAGTGTCATTGGCAATGGATGTACTGTCAGTGATTCAAGCTGAGACAGTATTTTTCTCTTGGTCCTTCCCAGAGAGTTCAGAGTCCATATGATGAACAGCATAGGCTAGACCTAAAAGGAGATAAAAGAATGTCTTTTAGGTCCCAAATAGCCTCAAAGTTCATATCCATATCACCATTACCTTCAAACTTCATTTATGCTCCCAGGCACACAAAAGATGCTTTTAGTCTTGTGCCCGCTCTGGTGGGCTGTGGCAGAACTCTCACAATATATCAGGCACTTTCAATTAAAAACCATCAGAATGAAAAAAAGTCCCAGGACCCACTGCTGCCAGGTGGGACTCTGGGACATCTTGGCCCCAGAGCCAGGTGTTCTGCACTGCAGAGGGGGCTGACCCCCTCTGAAGGAAGCCGGTCCTGTGAGAGCCAAGCACTTGGCCAGGTATCTGGGACTGCATCATGGAGTACACTGAAAGAGCCATACGTTTAAATACCTTCTCCGAGACAAGAAGTGCAGCTTTGATACCAGCTTATGCTTTAAACACTTGATACTTTATCTGTCAATACCATGCTTAGATAATTAAAGCTTTTAAATACACCTGAGATGATAAAAATACTAAACATACCTAAACTCTGGAGATTTTCAACTTGATTTACAGATGATACGCTTTATCCCTCACACTATAGCTGTGAGAGGTTAGTCCCCAAAGACTGCTGGATCCAGAATCCTCTGAAACACCATTGGATAATGCAATCCACGCTAATGGGTGACATCTTTCAGCTGACAACACCCTACCTGGATTATTTATTCTCAACGGACATCTTTTATTAATGGAACTGCCACCTGACATGGTTGTAACAGAAGAAAACCAAAATAATATTTTCCTCTAAACTACTAAATATTGGTCTTCAGGCACAAAGCAAGTAGTGCTTCAGATGGTATCAGGGGTCAGGTATTTAACAGTTTAACAACATCTTTCAGACTTGCCATTAGTCTGTTAGTGACAGAGAAAAAACTTAAATTAACCTTACCAAAGTATCTGTTTTAACTAGATTGCCTTAGATCATATTGAACTGTTGTGTGCTAATGGCTTTTTCTTGAGGAATGAAATGTGAATAAATGAATTAATATTACAGTAAGTAACAAGGGTTATTGGAAGAACGGATCTATAAAGGGTCAGTAAAGTAACAGTTCCACAGATAAGAATCAGACGCCATTATCAAAGTGGGATAATCCCTGAAATAGTATTCTCTTTTTACGTTTCTTTATTTTACATTTGTTGTTATTTTTTGCATTCCTAGTCTAAGAATTCATTGTAAATTATAGCGGCACCCAGTGGCATCACAATAATTAGATTGTATAATTACTTGCATTATGAACTTTCATTTATGATTTTTAAAGCTCAATAGTAAAAAACCCATGCTGTAGCCTGAAACTTGGCATCCAGAGCTTTAAGGATTTAGCTTGGGAGTGTTGTGAGTTTTTAAAATAAATTTTCTAAGATAGTGGTTCAGTTGTCTGGCGGTTTTCTATTGAGCCTTTTTTTTAGTATTTGCGTAACTTGAAAAGTATTGCAGTGTAAGCAAGAAAAATTGGCAAGGAATTAATTCATAGTATGGTTTAATTACTTCTGGCGTTAGACATATATATTTAAAATAGCCAAGATATTTGAGTTTGAAAAAGGTGCTCAACGCAGGTGTATTCATGCGGATTCTTTTTTAGTATAATCTGTCATAAAACAGTTGCCGTTATTCTATAAAATACCCTTTCAAGTACCTATTGCTTAAATGTGCTCAAAACTTTCTAAGTGCATTCCCATGTTTTCTTCACTGGAAATGAGACATGGATCAGATTTTACAGGTATAGCAACTGCAAGTCAATCTACAAAAATTTATGGTGAGACTATTGCTACTTTAGCTTCTATCTTCAAAACGCAAATAGATTAGCAGGGACTCTTAACATCAATGTAGTGCTTTCCAATCTTGGTATCACAGCTTTTTACTACGGAAGGTTTCACCATCCTTATTTTATGAATGGGCAAACATTACAGAAATAAAACCCAAGTTGCTGGCCAGTGTCATACCAGGACACAGAAGAGAAGACTCCTTCAAAGTGATAGCTTTGATGCTAACATGGCCTTGGACAATAGAGTGCATGCATTTAAACTGGAAAGCTATAACAACTGTTAAAAAATTTAACTGAAAATAAGGTGGAACAGCCAAGTCATTTTTTTGTCCCCTGAAAATTACATATATGCTTCATTGGATCATGGGATGGAGTTGATATTTCAGAAGCCTTGTTATTAGTCCTGAATAGAATCATAATTTCCCAGGCTGGAAAGTACCTCAAAAGATCATATGGTCCAGCCTAGATGAGCCTAGATGGGATTATCTAGCATCCTGTCCAGTTGCATCTTGAAAACCTGTGGTGATGGGGACTCTACCATGTCCCTGGGGAGGTTGTTGCAGTGAATGATTGTTCTTACTGTAAAAAAATTAGTTCCTATGTTGAAATAAAGCCTCCCCCCTGTTGCCTCTTGTCTTCTCCAGTGGGACAGAGCCTCCTTCCTCTTTGCAGTCACCCTTGAACTACTGGAACACTGTGAGGAGGTCCTGCACTGAGCCTTCTCTTCTCCAGGCAGAAAAGACTTAATTACTTCAGTCTTTCCTCATAGAACAGGTTCTCCATCCCTTTTATCATCTTCATGATCCTCCTTTGGACCCTCTCTAGTCTGTCTGTGTTTCTTGAATTGCCAGGAGTGGAAGTGGACACAGTACTCCAGGTGCAGTTCTGGTAAGTGCTGAGTAGAGTGGGATGATCATGTCTCTATATCTGATAATAATGTCCTTCTGGATACAGCCCAGGATTCGATTTGCCTTTATTGTTGCAGGGTCGGACTGCTGACTCATGTTCAGTCTGGTGTCCACCAGGACCCCCGAGTCCCTTTCAGCAAGGCTGCTCCCCAGCCACACAGATCCTGGCCTGTAGGAATTTGCACTTGTCTTCATTAAACTTCATACAGTTCTTGCTAGCCCGATCTTCCAGACTTTCCAGGTCGCTCTGTAAGATGGCTCTCCCTACTGATGTGTTCACCTCACCACCCAGTTTGGTGTCATCAGCAAAACTGGTGAGGGTGTTTTCAATCCCATCATCCAGATAATTTATGAAAATGTTGAACAGCACGGGGCCCAGTATCGATCCCTGGAGGACCCCACTTGTGACAGGGTGTCAGCATCTGCTGGTTTTGGCTGGGATAACATTAATTTTCTTCATAGTAACTGCTATGGGGCTGTGTTTTGGATTTGTGCTGGAAACTGTTGATAACACAGGGATGTTTTTGTTACTGCTGAGCAGCACTTACACAGAGCCAAGGCCTTTTCTGCTCCTCACCCCACCAGTGAGTAGGCTGGGGGTGCACAAGGGCCCGGGAGGGGACATAGTTGGGACAGCTGACCAAAGGGATATTCCATACCATATGATGTCATGCTCAGCATATAAAGCTGGGGGAAGGTTTGCTGGGGAGCTGCTGCTTGGGTACTGGCTGGGCATTGGTCGGTTGGTGGTGGGCAATTGTTTTCATTTGTATCACTTGTCTTTCTTGGGTTCTTCATGGGGTTACCTACTATTAACCAAAGTATACCTTAGGAGTTCTCTAGAGAAGCTACTCAGTCCATGGCAGATAAGATTTCCTCATGAATGCACGTTGGAAATGGTTTTGAGGGAAGGTCTGTGTTAAAGAAATAGTGTCATAGAGTTGAGTTTCTAAAATCTAAATAAGCAATTGAGTCCAGTAGCTCAGTGGTGTGGAATTAGTGGCAGTCCTCCTCAGTTGGGACTCAGTTACAAATGACTTCATGGTGCAGACAATAGTTCCCAAATAAATTTTGTTGTGGCTTAATTAAACAGTATCATTTGCTTCTTTTTCCTATTTACCTGAAACAGCCATAACTCAGATTAACTGTTGTATGAGAACGTAAAGTAGAGAGGCAGTCTCTAGAATTGCAGACCCGAAAGCTTTGTAGGGATTTAAAGATTATAACCAACACTTTGACCTGGCAGTAGATGGGTAGCCAGGGAAAAGCATGGACTATGAGTACAGTGTACCATTCTGATAAAATGAACCATAACATTCAATACCAGATAAAGCTTCCATGGACATTGGCCTCCCAATGTTATGCTGTGTGTCAGCTCCACTCTTCGAAGACATTAACACTGTAACATTTCCTCAGCTTCTGATATCTGGGCAATTTAGTTAAATAACTTTAGCTACCATCTCTGTGCAGATGAATTGTGTACATGTATCTCTAATGCTCTGTCCTGAAGTAGATCTTTGTGCTGAAAAGCTAAACCTTTACATCTCTTCATGGATGAGGCTTTCAACTCGTGTGCAACATGACTAAGAAAAAGCTCTCTCCTTTCTGTCATAGTAACTTTTCTCTGTTACTATTCACCGTTCTGCCTGCTACTCACACCGCTAATGTGGACATAGTCTTTGCCTCAGAGTTTTAGTTTTCATGTCCAAGCCATGGCTCAGCTTTACGTATTATGGCATGGTATCTCTAAAAAACAACAGATGGTGCAGGCAGTCAGGGAAGCTCAAGAAAATAATGAGATAATATTGGTCTTTGTAACAAGTATTTTGTAGATCTTTGCAGAAATGACAAGTTTTCAAGAGAATCCTCTCTTTACAGATCTTCAGTGTCCCTCTATCTTTTATCACCTCAAAAAAGCCCTACTTGTCTTCATGTACAAGGCCCAACCAGTGTTGTCCCCATTCAGCCCTCATTCAATATCAAAAGGCTGGTGTTGACTCCCAGAAGGCCAGTTTTTCAATTTTTTTCTACTTTGTTCTATGCTGCCCCTCATGACTAAGAGAAGATGACACTGGAGGACTCTGAAGTTACGCATTATCCCCCTTTTGTCTCCCATCGTCTTTGTGACACTGTTTTCTTTTTGTTCTGTTAAGTGCAGTCTCAAACACAATGCAGTCCTGGTCCAAAGCTAGAATGCCAGATGCTACGTTAACATTGTACTCAGCATCGATCTCTCTCAACAGCACCTGAAGTCTCCTTTTGCAGCTGTGACAAAGCACGCAGGGTTCAAGAGGCATGAAGATGAGGGACAAGCCTTCTGCCCCTCGGTGGAACCAGACCAGGGCAGGTGAGGATTCGGGCCCCTCCAAAAATGCACGTCAGAAAAAAAAACAAAAACCCAACTGATTCGTGTCCCTGAAGGCAAATGTGCTGAGGTTAAAAGAGAAAGCTGAAGCCTTTCACTGGACTATTATTTTCAACAACTTCTCCTTTCCCCCTCTCCCCAAAATACATTTTGATATACATTTCCCAGATTTTGATGAAGGACTTGAAACTCTTAACATTTTTCACTTATTGGTGTGAGGTTTTTTCTATGAAAGGATTTTTAGGGGTAGGAAAAATATTTTAAAAATGTTTAATTTAATCTTTTTCTCTGAATCCAAAAGCAAAGGTGCCATGTGGTAAACTAGGATCTGCATGGAGGAGCTCTGTCTACCATGGAAAAGGTGGCCGCTCGGGATAGGCGATGGGAGCCTTTGAACTCCGAGTCTATTGGAGATGCTCTAGTTCAATCAGGAATTAATTCAGAGAAGTCCTGTGGCCTGCATTATGCAGGAGGTCAGACTAGAGGGTCACAAACATCTCTTCCAGCATAATAATCCATGAATCTGTAAGAGCTACCATCTTTTATGGTTCATTTATTCTAAATGCCAATGTTTATTTGTAGCTGTAACATTCTTTGATATAACATATATAGCTGGTAGGGTAAGCTAATGCTAACACTTTCGCTCAAATATTTTAATTTTATTTTTCATCAAAAAAATCAGAAAATGAGTCATAGATAAGGTGATGAAAACTTAATTGACATATCCTAAGAGAAACTCTAACTTACTTCTCTTTCACTGGATCTTTTTCCTAAGCTGGAAACTTTTGTTTTAGAAATATTTTAACTAAGTCTAGGAGAAGATCTTGAGCTTTTGCATAAGGTCAGACTACAAGAAGTTTCATTTAAATATCAGCAGAACTTTAAATACATCTGTCACAGAGCTCTATATTTTTGGCAGTTATAGGCCACCTTTATTCTGTGTAATGATGAAAGTTTGACTTCATTTGATTTTTCTTTTTTAGCCAAATGAATGGTGCATCTTTCTTTAATTGTGATCCTCATCAACCATTTGGCCCAGTAATAGTATGCAAATTGAACTCTTCAAAAATTAATGCTAACATTTATTAAATAATGCATCATACAATAAGTTAATTTGAAATTCTAAGTTGAACTCCCTGCTCATAAGAGAGGGATTTTTTTTTTTTTCCCTGTGTCATCTTCATAAAACATCTTTATGGTCTTTCTAAATACCTTGAATGTGTTATTTGGGTTTTGAGAAATTGATCTCTGCTGAGGCTATTGGTAAGGAGACATTCTCTCTGTTCCATAATTTTGATATTTTCTGTTCCTTGATATCTTCTATTTCCACATAATTGTTAATATTTCCTTAGTTTGAACATTTTGGAGAAAAGTACCATTTAAATGTAACCATTTGGTAAAGATGTAAAAGCTCAGAACACATAGAGTGACATTTGCAAACAAGCATCAATTTTGCACCATTACAAACAACACGTGTCTGACCACTAGTTTGTCCAGACATAGTATCACACTCTAGGACACATTGAAACATGTAGAGGGGTGAACACTTGAAGGATTTATCTAAATGTATATATCTATAAGTATAAATATAAAAGCCTGGCTTTTTTTACAGTTATGATTTTAGGGAAATCAGAATTGGGCCCTAAAAGCAGATGACAATTTATACTGCACACGTCTTCATTCAATTTGACAAAAGCAAGTGCACATTTCCACATTTGCCTGTATTTAACCATTCTGAATGCCCCTTTGAATATGCCTTTTTCTGAATCCTGCTTGGTTTTTCCTCTTTTTTTTCTCGTATGTTTAACATGTGCATCGATCTGTCGCTGTCCACTCGTTCATTCACTGGCCATGACACAGGCAGGTGCCGAAAGAGAGGCTGGTAAAATAACTGAGTAGAAATAAATACAGCAAAAGGTAGTAAGGTCTGTACAGTAGGAGAGGATCTTTGCAAACACAAATCAAGCAAGGTAATAAAACCATTCCTCGCCTGGCCATCAGTAAAGCCCCGAGCGAGCGAGCAGGCGAGCGCGAGTTCTCCTTCCCCATCTCTGCAGCAGTCCTCAGCATCCTCCTGCAACACCTGCTCGCTCGCCAGAGCCAGGCAGAATGTGCTTTAACCTCTCGTGCTCCTGCACACTGCTGCACGGACACAGCAACAGAAAAGTCAGTGTTTGGGGGGCAATGCATCAAAATACACGTATATTCCCTTTGATACAATATTGCTACTGGTGTGCATGGGGGTGCATTCTCAGTGGAGTCATGAGTTTAGGTCATTTTTTGCTTCCTGCATCTTAGGAATGTCTTCGTGTTTGTGTTTCAGAGGAAGGTGGACCTTTAGGTCAGGCTGTCTTTAAGCAATGGTTTTCCAGTTGTGTCTACGGTTCCCTGGACTGGCAATTTTGCCAAGCAGCAGTGTGTGCAGGTAATTGCCTTAATTAGGAGAAGAACAGCAGGGTGTAAGGTGGTGGTAACCGAAAGAACAAAAAGATTCAGCCTTAAGTACACGGCAATCTGAAAGACTTCCAGCCTGGTTTCACCCCTCTTCGCCTGTACAGCCTAGCCAGGCTGAGATAACAGTACAGCTAAGGGGTATAACCAGGAACGTGGAGATGTGAGCTGAAGTTTTGCTTCTGACTTGTGCTGAGGACTGGCTCCGTTCAGCACACCAGGAAGCAGGCGCTGGCTGTTCGGGCTGCAGCTGGAGGTGCCATTAGCCATCTCACTCCCTTGCATGCCACTGCTTCCAGAAACTGAGGGGCCTTACCCACTTTTTAGCCTGATGCACTTCTCAGTTGGGGAGGCACTTTTGTCTTTTTTGTTTCTTTTGATTAGAAATCACTTTAACAGTCCGAAAGGCCGTTACTTTATGAGATGAAAAATGTGATCTATTCGAGTATGATGGGCTCCTATGTGAGCACAAATGATTTGGCAAATTTTGAAAAGAGAACATGTGGCCTGAATAATCAACAAGAGGAATTCACAAAGGTTTGGCTTGGCTTGCTTAATTTTTTTCTCTGATTTGTCTGTTCTTATAACTGCCACCTGTTCTTTTGTTTTCCTGTAGATCTGCAGTTTTTTAAAACTAGAAGAGACATAATGATAATTTAACTTGACTTTCTGCATAAAATAGAAACTGTAATTTCAGCCACTGTTTCCAATGCTTTTGTGATAAACATAGCCTTTAGAAAGACATCATGTATTGCGTTCCAGGTGATGTCTATCACCTCCCTAGATAAAAACTTCTTATAGTTAATTATTTTCAGTGTTTAGAACATTCTATCAATTCCACCTGGAATTTGTCTGGCTTTACCTTCCATGTATTGAATTTTGTCCAGTCTTTGAAGGTGGAAAGAGCCCTCTGCAAGCAAAAATCTTCTGCCTCAGCACGCACTTCTAGACTCTGATCAAGTTGCTTCTTTCATGTTCTCTTTGACAAACTAAAGAAATAAAGCTTTCTACTTCTCTACCACTAAGGTGAGATCTTCATTGTCAGTCATTCCTGTGGCCCTTTACCAAACTCCTTCGTTCGTCAAGGTTCAGTGTTCCAGTAATAGTTGCACTAAGCCTACACCACCCTAATTCTAAGAATATTCACGTATATAGGTAGACAAAGAAGTCATCTGGGCACATAATATCAATCTTGTTCCAGAATACAAAGTGTGGTTCAGCTTCAGCTTCAAACTCAGTGATGCCAAAGACTTCTGAATTTTTTATTCAGATGGGGAAAAGCTGTAGCATATCACTCAAGGTTCCTACTTTTAATTACAATTACTGCTGCAAAATACCTGCAATTAAACAAATTAAATTGAGCTGTGTTAGTAACAGTGGCTGAAGAAACATGGTTGAATCCTAAAGGGAATAAATAAAATCTGCTTCCCATAGGAAGGAAACAGTTTTCAAAGATAACAGCTAAGGTAAGGCAGAATGGAGATCTTCGAGCTTTCTTGGGCATATTGCTAGGTGAAACCATACAGGTCATGGCAGTTCTTTGGAGATTTGTTTTGAGATTCATTTTCATTTCTAATCCAGTGCATGAGAGAGAGGAGGTCAAATGGATTGAAACAAACCCCTGTTTCTGCAAAACCATTTGCTATGAAACTCCACCTGCTACAGAGGAAGTAATACCTTTGATTTTAATCACTTTTAATCAAATCACTTAGTCAAACCTCTCCATCTTCAAAATGAGTCCTGCTGAGGGAGCGTGTGAGCCCACAGCACCACAGAGAAAAGTGGCAATCTAATTGGAAAATGCTTCCTATCATTTTGGCAGAGTTGTAGACTGCCTTGATTTACAGTAGTATAGACATACTGACTTTTGCAAAGCATATATGTCCATGGTGTACATTATGGTCATTATATTTAATTCTCTACTTGGTGGCAGTAAACAATGTATACTATCAAACTCCAATCTTTAGTAACGAAACACCCAAGGGTAAGCCCTATTCGCCATCCCACACATGCAACCTATATTCACGTACAATTTTAACTCACACATTATCTAATGAAGTTACTGACTTCACCTAATACTTTCTCAGTAGCAAAAAAGGGCAGTTTTGGGAGGCAGAACTCATTTCTCTCAATTCAGAGAGATAGTGCATAGCCTCCTGAGTGATTTAAGAGCCTTCTTTCCTTTTTCTTCCCCACAGAAACTGCACGTAAATTGCAACTTCCTCTACAAGTCCTGCTTGCATTAGATTTCCACTCTGTGCAGCACATTATAACACACTACATATGGAATCCATTTCTTTCTCATGGAATCCATTTATTTCTCTGCCCAACTTCACTTAGGTATTCCCCATGTATTCATTACAGAATAATCCATCAAATAATGCATACCTCTGTATCTTTACCTATCACACAGATCATTGTTTCTTTATGGAGTACCCGTCCAAAATATTCTTCCCTTTTATATGACTAGGAAGAAAGAGTGACATTGCCAGCATTTAGTCTGCTTCAGTTGTAGATTTCTGTATCTTCATTTCTGCCACTGGTTTTAAGTGGGGACTTCAACAGAATTCAGCCCAAAACTCATGAGCTTTTTCTGTTATTTTCAACCAAATTTTTCTCATATATTTTTAAATAGACTTTTATTCCTAGGGACGCTTGCCTGCCTGCCTGCCTGCCTGCCTGCCTTCCTTCCTTCCTTCTTTCTGAAGGGAAAGTTTCTTGCCTATTAAGATTTCAAAAATCAGAAAAATCTCTGATTTTATAAATCAGCTTCAAAATTACTGTGTATTTCCATGAAGGTCAATGCTATTCTTTTTGCATGTGTGACTTAGTATATACTGGCATTGTTTGTCTTCTGTTACAGGCTTGTAAGATTCTTTCAGTCTGGTAAGGAAGACCTTAGATTGAGTATACACAATTTTGTTTTTAAATGTTGGACATGTGCTGTGCTATCTTTTTCGGTAGTGCAGCAGTAAATTCTTCCTATCACATTGAGAGGTAAGCATATTTTATGTTTGCTTATTACTTTACAAGTTTTAATAAAAACGTAATTAAAAATGTTTCTTAGGCTACAATATGTGTAGTACACACTTTCTATTTCTATAGCATACAGTATGTAATGAATAATGTGATTACTCTAGATATAATATAGGGCTCCTCAATATGAATATGAATTATGTTCATGCAATGGTTTTCTATATCTATCTTTTATTATGTGGCACAATTTGCTTTATTTTCCTCAGGGCACAGCTTGAGCTCAGTTACCACCTCTGATTTTTGTGTGGATAATAAAATATTTATAGTCTTCAAAATTAGGTGCTGAGACAGTGATTAGTGCAGTATGAATGAGCAACTGAATAGATAAGGGCATGACATTTTGCACATGCATTACCACATACTGAACTTACGCACACAAAATCCCAATTTGTGTGTACGTACATGCTTGTGATTCCAATTCAGCAATTACTTTCTTCTTACCTGTGGCATTCCCCCTGCAGTTTTACCTGGCCACTGCACTCTTCTGTTCGGAAGAGATTTGGCCACTGCGGCCCTGTTGTTCGGGGTGCAGCTGGGGCCCTGTTCAGGAAGGCTATGATTTTTGTAAGTCTCCATTCAAATTACAACGTGATTGCTTTGATTCAGTTGACCTCCCTGGGTAAATAACAGCATTCATTGCAATTTTCTGTGTGCTTCCTTCTTAGGTGGACGATACCTTAAAAGCCAAAGTACTCTTTTCCCTACTCAGATCCCAAGGAGCCTGTGACACTCCAGAAGCGTTTTTGCCCAGATTCCTTTGCTGAAACACCTTCTCCCCTCGCCACATCCTATACTGCACTCCTGCTTCTAGTGGCCACCTTGAACTGTAGACCATTGCTTTGTCATTGCACTTATTGATATATGTTTTGGAGACATTTCGGGTCAGAAGTGCTATGTTAAGGTAAAGAAACCTTTAAAGGCAGTCACCTCTACCAATGAAATTTTGGAATGTGACCGTACTTTCCATACCTGATTCCTGCTAGACATAGTATTAAATTCAGTTCTTGCCTGCGTGCCCTTTTTAATTCAGATCTGTATTTTAAAGGGCCTGCTTTTCATAACCAATCATATCAGAAAAGTGTAAGCTTCCTCAGTCCCCAAAGATATTAGATGCAGGCTTATTCCTATGAGGACGTACCCCACTTTACATTACGGTTGATCACAGAAAGCCAGTTATCTGCCTGCACAGAGCCCTTAAGAATATAACCAGATTCTAGGATAATTTATTAATCTGTTCAGTACTTTTTTAATAGAAAGCCATTTTCTTAATGTTATGTCCTTGAAAATTAATTTTTTTCTTTGTCAACAAATTTCTTCGATGACAAACTGTGTCTTAATAATTACAAAGTAATTGCAGATGATCCTACCACGCTGTGAGTCTTTGAAAGTAGCAGGTAATTCAGCCAAAAAATTGATGGCATGATACTGACCCAAAGGACTTGTACATTTGTATGTTCCTTTAAAACTAAAATGGTACTGCAGTGGAGTATCCCAGCTATTGCTGTGCATGATTCTTCTGCCGTATCCTCCTTTTCTTAGTGCTTAAAATCATTGTTTCATCCCTCCCCAGAAGTAACACCGACATTCCTGTGGCACATACATGTCATACAATAAACCAGCTGTTAGCACCATCACTAGCTGAATCCAGATTTATTTTCCCAACCAAGTTGAGAAGATTTGGAACGGTGAAGCAGCATTGATCAGACAGTATGCTTTACCATTGAATATCTAATTTAATATTAGTTAAACTTGATCAACAATTCAAGAGTTTAGGGTCACATTATTAAGAGAAAACATCAATCCTTTGGATAATTCAATTAAAAAACATCAATAAAAATCTAATTTCAAAAGTCACTAGTATACCAATATACCATATCCGACAGACAGAAACTGCTCAGCCACCACTGAATCATTGCCTGTTTTAATAAGTATTCAGAAATTATACTGAGACTTCAAAAGAAATTGTAAGGAATTGTTAGCAGGTTTATTAATGTTTTATGTTTTATTAAAAGTTTGGGTGTACATTTCACAATGAGCAACATCAAAAATCAGAGTTTCTGCCTGTAATTTTGCTTCCTCCTGTCTTTCTGCCTTTGGGATTCGCTCTTTTCCTTTCATCAGCTGCCATTTTCAGCAGCATGCAGTAATTTCATGGCTCATTGCAAGCGCTGAAAACCTTTGAAACCACAAATGCTAACCTACCTGGCCTGCAGCCATTTAGGAAGAGATTAATTTAGCAAACAGAAGCAAAACACTTTCTACTTCTAGCCTGTGCATAATTTCACTTCTATCTATATTTATTTTACAGTGAGCAGCGTAATGACAATTTCAGTAATTGCAACTCTGTAAAAATTTGCCTACCTAGCTTATCTCACTATCACAAGACTGTGAGTCAGTCAGATTAGAAAAAGTACAGCATGTGAAACTGCATTGGTTGCCTTCCAAAAAAAAATGTGCCTTATATAAAACTTAAGTGATGCTTTGCACTTATTTGTATACTGATCTACAGGACAATGGCTTCTGCATGATGTTTGCTTGAGATGTGTGTGCCTTTTTAATACACTGTGATTTATGGGTGCTTTTTCTATACAAAAAGATCAGCAATGCTAGTAGGCTGCAAGTGCCAGCCCATTTCTGCAGACTTAGTTACAAATGACTGTTATGGTGCTGTCAAGCGATTTGAACAGAACTGAAAGTCCATCTGGGGCAAATCTAAGCTATCATGCTTGGAATGAATTCAAATGCAAAATTAGCCTACAAACTGTTAGCTGAAAAAAAGTTCAAAATGTTTTATTGTTTCTAATTTAACTCAAAGATCAAATTCTGTAAGTAAACACACAAACTTTTCTTCTAATCCATTTTTATTCCATTTGACCAGCATATTCAGAACAAAATGCATAATGCCAAGCTTATAAATGTTTATTTATACAGTAAAATAGAAATGGCTTGGTTTCCCTGTTCCCCTGTGATTTCTGTCAGTGCTGAGTATCCCACTCCTTACCAAGTTCCTTGACCACGGAGGTTTCCGCATTTATCCTCTGACAAATGTAAAGGTTACCATAATCGAACCCAAAGCCTTTGTCGCCATGTGCTGTGTAAAAAAACGGAGCCACAAAGAGTTATTGTAGTAGCATTTCCAGATACACAGGAGGAATAGTATTTCTTTACAATTCCCACGTCTGCCCTGAAAGCCAGCATGATGGCCTCAGGTATGAGGAATCCCTAAGGTATCTCACAGCTCCTGACTTCTATATTGGGGTCCTGGCACTGGTAGCTGGGCAATCTGGTGCCGCTTTCTGGCAGTCATTGCTCCGGGCCAGGGCTGGTTGGAAGGGATTTTAGCGACCTTGAGTGACCTTGTGGACGGCAGTCACTGGATAATGATCTCGACTGCAGGATTATGCAGTGGTACTTCCCGCCATGAGGGGCTGCAAGAAGATTGCTGCCAACGACATGGAGGGAAACGGAGTCAAAGGGGGAGAGGGGGTCCTCAGCGTTGGAGATGAAACGCTTTCAAGTGCACAGCTTTCCAAATTTTTACATGAGAGTAGTGAAAGAACAAATGAATATCATTGTTAGCTTGCTTCACTGTGATTCAGATACTTTTATATCAGCAAAAGGAGAGTGTGCAGCATTAAACTTGTTTATGCAGTGTTTTTATAATAGCTAATTCATTTAAGCATACAGATACACAGACGGCGGTGGGATGACTGGCCAACCCACACAGATGTACACCTCCAATCTGGCATCCCATAACATTCATAAAATATGTCAACACAGCCTGGATTCCTTCCATAGTTTATGTTAAACTATTGGTGTTCATACCATACAAGCAAAATATTTCATGTTGTTAAATTTTGTGTCCTTAGTAAATAAATATAAAAACTAAACACATTTCCTCTAAATGCACAAGCCGTGTGCAGCAGCGTTGAAGCAATATGTACTGTTTGTACTTCTAGTAACACTGGAGAAATTAACATTTGTAGAGCTGTTTGTCATGCAGGCAAGTGATAATATGGAGGCTCCCGTGTTTTATTAGCATTCTGCTTTTAGCTGTGATGTTCCTCGTACCGCTCCCTCTCTAGTTACTAGATTCCTAATACATGGGGCTAAACAGTGAGGAAAAGGATCTGGTGAGGGACGTGGCCATGTGCGGGGAGGCCCATGGCCTAGGCATGCCCCCCATATTGCCGCCCCGTAGCCTTGCACTGGCCCTTTCGCTCGCCCCCGAGCCCGCAGCTATGGGCAGAGGCACTTGGCATAAACCAGCTTTGTTTGGCATGGAGTGTCCTGGAGCAGTGGGACGGCAGCAGCTCTGCTGAACATGAGTAAGCGCAGATGCTCTAGCATAGGATAAAGGCCAAGAATGAGTCTGGTGTTCAGAGTGTAGGAATAAAACCTGAGTCCTATTTTTAGACCAGAATTCACCCAGAACCCTGAATGTAAAGTATATTCATAGGCGGAATCCTCACGACCCACTGAGCACCTGAGCAGTCTTTGCACACTGCTGTTAGGGTGCTGGTTCCCCGAATGAGACAGCAGCGTTGTCCTACCTCCCCTCAGCGGAGTGATCCCACCCCCCACTCTGCAGAAGACCACAATGGTCTCGGCAGCTGTGGACAGCCAAGATACACCACTTCTCTTTGGGCAGGACAGCAGACATTACCCTTTCTAAAAAGGAGAAACAAGAAGGGTTATTGCAGCGTAATATTCTGTAGCTCCTTCTGGGGGCCTTTGGCTCCTTGGTGCTTGCCCAGGTTGGGTTTTTGACTTGTTCAGAGGCGATCTTTTCCAAACATGACGATCTGAACTTCCCTAAGCACGGCTGCTTAAAATGTTGCAGCTCCATGCACCTCTGATATTTATATATTGTAATTCAATGATGAAATAGTATTTTTATATTTAGATGTTGAAATTATATCACTAATAAATTGTCACTAATATCTGATCATGTAAAGTAAAATAAATTAGTGTAGTACTTACTTAACGTATAGTAAAATAGATCTGTTGCCATTATGTTTAATGAATAATATTCCCCATTAAAACGCAGCTCTGTGTTTCAGTAATTCCAGAGCTATGACACAGACCAGTCAAGGAAATGCATGGTAAACAAGCTATAATTTTGCTCAGGCTGTGTGACATAAAATACTCAGTGAAATTAGAGAGGGCTGTATGTGGGGGCACCATAGGATTAAGCAGATATTCAGGTGTACCCTCACCTTTCCTTGATTAAAAAACATGCCCATCAAGATAAAGGAATAGTGTGGAGGGAAGAAAGCAATGCTTGATCATTAATACACAAATGCAAAAATACACTGCTGTTAGACATGCAGAAGTCAGTAAAACCACATGCTGTTTGGAGAGGATTGAATTATCTTCAAGCACTACCATCTAATTAAATATGTATATATTTCTAGGGCCTGAGCTCTGGAAAGCATTCCTATTCAAGAGAGCGCTTAAGCATATGCTTAACTGCAGAATGGGGGCTTGGAGGAGGTATTAGTATGTGTAGTCAAAAAGTACATTTAGCAGATGAGCAAAAGAACTTGTTTCACAATCACGAATGATGACAGTTTGCTATAGGTTAATCAATCGCCTGGTTTCATTACTTCATTTGAAGTTTTTTTTTTTTTTTTTCTGTTAGATGGTGCAAAACATTGTTATAAGCAAGTAAATTGTTCTTTTTGATTAACAGATGGCTCGTGACTAGCCAAAAAAATTATTATTTTTTCAATTAAAGGAAAAGTGTTCCTTGTTGAAGCCTTCTATGTTGCAGTTCATTCAAGAGAAAATTTATTAAAATGAAATTATAAACTTATGAAAAACAGGATTTATAATGGAAACACTGATACAGCCATAACCATGTGAACCATGCTGCTATTATTTACTATGGTAACATTATAAAAAACTACACTGTTTGGGCCATTATCCTTACAGTTTTCTTTTCAGTACAAATCATTATATTTATTATCTGTCTTCTTGTATAGAGGGTCACAGAAAAGGCCAATCAAAAGCAGAAGCAGCCTGCTTTTCAAAAGGAAATTGGACCTATTTCTAATTCTTCTTCTTTATCAAATACAAGGAGTGTAGACTTTTTTTGCAAAAAATTGTTTCATGTAAGATAAAAGTGCAGATTATTGGTGAGAAAATGACACACTTTTCCCTACATCTTGAAGATCCTTGGGAGATATTGGCAGTTTTCCTAAGAGATTTTTACCTTACTCACAAATGCATTTTCTTACAGACTTCAAGCAGCAGGTGCTGGGGCTCTGAGTTTTGGGAATACACTGCATAATTCAGCTATTGTGACTCGGATAGATGTCTTAGTAATGTCGTATCTTAGAATGAATATTGTGCAGAGTATCAGACAAAATGGATGTTTTTAGAAATACTCATTTCTAATTTACAGGATGAAGAAAAACAGAACTGAATTTGTGCTTGTTTCTCTCTTTCATCACTTCTTTCTCTGTGTCTGGAAAAAATATGAATCCTGACATTGTTACTCCTGCCTCCTTGGAAATAGTCATAAACACACCTGTATTTCTATGTATTATCAGACTTATTGACAGGACTCTAGTAGATGGACCACAGTAGACAGACACAGAGCCCCAGTGCCTGGCTTACACAATCGCCTTTATGACTAATAAATATGTGCCAGTGTTTTAACTGCTTCAAGCTGTAAAAGAGATGTGGTAAAAGTTAACTCTCTCCTATGTGTTGGACAAGATGTGATACATGTTCAGAAAACCTTCACTGTAAAACATGAAAAATAGCCTTGAGGAAGTGCTCCGTGACTGTTGAGTCATCACTAACCTGAGATGAAATGTCAATGTGTGTGGAACCTCCTTTTTTTTCCTGAAACACCCATTTAATTTAGGCATCAGTGTACAATAACACAATATGATTATTCCATATTAAAAATAACTTTTTACTGTGTTCTGTTTATCTGTGGTAAGAGACCATGCATTAAAAGCATGGCTTGGAAATGTAGTGAGTCAATATTAATACCGGTGGTTTAATATTATTATCTGCATGACAACTATGCTTAATTCAGTAAACATTCCTGACATTGTAAACATGGCCAGTATAGCTGTTAATGCAAAGTAGGCAAATTGATTGACAAATATGTTTAGAGATACGGGTCTCAGAGAGACTATGGATCAGTTGTTTACTGATAACTGGCAGGATGCTCTGACTCGATTGCTAACAGTTAAGCTAAAGAAAAAAAGCCACATGACTGCTGCTTGATGAAACAATATTCCTGTTTGGTTGGTTTGCTGGGGGTTTTTTTCAGACTATGCTGCCAATTTAGGAGTATCAGCTCCGCACAAGAAAGCTGTGTTGCAACTGGAAGACGATAATGCTGCTAACGCACAGTGGTGTTTCTAAAGTTGTGACACCCAAAGCCCTTCACAGTATTTGATGACTGCTTTCGACAATTAAAAATCACTTTATTTATTAGGAAAGTAGACCTTGAACATAAGAGTTAACCCAAATGGATTTTATTTTAGACTACCTATTGTTATCTCAGAGTATGTCAATATTACGTGCTTCAAAAGAATGGATAGGAAATGTTTATCAGTAGACAATGAAGGCAAATAGATTGTTTATGACAGTATAGGGAATACATTTCTTGGCAAGATTTTGAAGTGCAGTCAGGAGGGTCATTTTTGTGGCTGCTTTTGTTGACATTCATCATAACTGAACATCTAGATTGTAAAATATGTAGTGTTTTTTGCACCAAGTGATTCTCTAGGTACAGCATATTGTGTTTGTATTGGACTTTGAAGGCACAGTTACAAAAGATAGGATGTTCAAATACTGCATATACCACCGCTGCTTCTATTTTAAATGTTTCTTGAATTGCTCATTGCAATTTGCAAATCACCACCAAGCTTTAATTTGTTTCTTTCCCTATAAAATTTTTTGAGTATACTTGGATATATTTTTCAGCATTCATGATCTCCCCTGATTTCTGACACTAAAGCCTAGAATCATATTTTGAAAACGAATAAATAAAACAAAGATTTTTTTTCTAAATACCATAAACTAATATTTATATTTCAGTTTGAGTTTATCTGCATATTCTTGGACAGTTTTTGTTAAACTATTGTCTTAATGCATTAATTTTACCACATCACAAATACAATGTCAGGCAAGGTAAAATTATGTAGTGGATATGATCAAGGAATATTGCTGTCATGAGGATTACAGGAATATAGCTAGTTTCATAAAAATATTGCATTTCACATCACCCCATTTTGCATGTTAATATCTTGTTAGCAGGATAGGGAATTCCAGTTTTTACAAGGTCTATAAAAATTGCTGAACAATAGGCAGTGAAAGGAAGCCTGGAGAAGCAAAAGCCTCATCACCACCCAGACCCTTTACACTGTTATTTCAACAATGCACCGGAATCTTTTCAACTAGTCACCAAAAATAATAGTCTCAATGTGTTTAATCATTGCAGATAGTACAGCACTTTTTATTTATTACCGAAGTTATTAATGGTATTGTATTTTTAAGACTTACAAATGACATTGCCTTTATTTACTACAACTTACATGGCTGTTCCGCTCTACCCTGAGCTTGCCCTAAGTAACCTGTTCATGATATCTATCTTTTTTCATTTTAAGTAGTCACTCCTAGTTCTGTTTCAGAACAGGCTGGCTTTGTTCAGCTGCTCAGAGCAGTGGTAGCACAGACCCGCGCAGCCTCCCGCCATGCTTTGTCCTTCTGCAAAACGAACGTGCACAGACGTGTAACCATATGCAAGACTCGGTCCAGTTAGAGCACGTGTATTTTAGTGTTCCTTGCATAGATTTATCACTGGATGGAAGTGGATATAAAATAAGGGCTCTTCTGATTTGGCACCATCTCATACCTACTTCACACTCACCGGTGTGAGTTCACAGCTGGTTCAGAGCAAAACAAATTCAGGCATTATCAGCACAGATACATTTTTTACAGAACAAAGTATTGTCAGCATGCCACACTCTCCATGTTTGATTAATGTGCGCATTCATTACAAATCAGGACAGACCTTCCAAAGAGCTCAGTTCATGTAATTGAGGCCAAATTTCAGGAACTGCTGATTGGTGAGGTGATTTTGAAAATGTGGCACTTTTTACACAGAGATCGGTGCCTTGCTGCCTTAATGTCATACAAGGCATCGGAGATCTTTTTGTGCAGATCTGTTGGCTGAAGGTGCAGTCTTAAGATGCACACAGGTGAGGGGGGCATCGTCACTGCTCCCGTATGTGCTTTAATAACAAAAAGGAATTACTTAAATATCACAGCAGCCCTGTGAAGCAGATAGTCAGTGACACACTCACCTGAAAGACTGGAAAACTTGAAGTAAGAACCCAGTTGTGATAGTAGAAGAGTAGATATCTTTGACTCGATTTGCGGTCCAAAATGCAGAGGGGAAATACAAGATGACCCACTCAAATAGTTAAGTGACTTTAATGGAGTCCAAGAAAGTGCAACTCACAGGATAAGGAGCCAGAAGAAGGAAGCTGGAGGTTCATGATAGTACAGGGAAACTATGCTAACGGAACAGATATGTAAGGGGAACCGTAAGTTACAAAACCGGAGGCTTATTTCGTATGCACTTCTCTTTTTGGCCTTGTGGTCTAGCCACAACACCACATTCCTTTTCTCCATGTATTTGAAGTATTAGCCTTTTAAGCAAATTTACATAAATGAAAAAAGAAGTCGGAAATACAAAAAATACAAATAGAAAAGCAAATTTTTAGGTGAAAATTTTGGGAACTGGAATCCAATCAAAATATTTATGCATAAAATGCTAAACTAAGCATTGATGATAAAGGTAGTGTAATGAGTTCAAAGTAGACTTTGAACAGTAGACAAAGTCTATTTGGATTTCCTAACTATAATATTACCTTCAGATACAATGCAGAGGAAGAAATACATGAGTCTAAGTGTAAATAAACCCTCACTTCAATTTGGCTAAATCAGAGAAGAAAGCAGCTTTGTTCTACTGCATTTCAAAGGGCATTAAAGATGCTCACACTTGTATGTATATGAAAACCCCACCCTCTTCGCTGTTCTCAACATTGAAATCCATTATATTCACTAAAAAGAACTTGGCACTAAAATATCTGAAGATTAAAAGTATTTGGAGATGTTTAAATCATCAACCTTTACTGATATGCACTTCAAGAGAAATCACCTAACATTTAGATCAGATACCTACCATCCAATCTGAAAGCAAGCTATTAAAATTGTTCCCGCTCTCCTTTGTAAGTTCGCCAGAGTCTCACATGGTATGGTGCATCATGTTGGCATACAGCATGATGCTTCATAAACAACAGGACTGTATTGTACATCATCAGAAATATGTGAAAATTCATTTGGATCTGCCACCAGCTATCAATTTTGACAAGGAATGTATCTGCTCTGGCTTAATTACAGAGGATGAAAGCAGGGCATGCAGGTCAGCCTCCCCAGCGCTTGCACACCACTGGAAACTGTGCTCTGTGGCAGTCTGCTAAAGCAGTCAGGACGGGTCAAAACCAGATGTTTTCCCTATAAAACATTCCACTTGCCACTTCAGCAGCATTAGCCATAACTGATACACCACAAGTAGTCACAGGTTGCAGATGCAGAGTGACTTAAAAAAGAAATTCAGGTTATATTTTCCAAGTCAGCCAGAGCAATATGTTCATCTTTCCCCTTAGCCAGTCCCCAGGATGGGATTTGACTGACTTTGGTGGGGTACCTCCTCATTCAGAGCAATGCAAAAGAGAGCAAACTCAAACCTCTGGGAAAAGCTTTTCTTTGGCTGTAAAACTGGTGTCATTCCATTTTGCACCTAAGATATGGCCTTTTGTGTTTGATCTTTGTATATTTGTGTGGGGTAAATATATATATATGACTATATGCATACACTGTTACACAGATCAGGGTTATACTACTTTTCATACAGAATTACGCTGTAACTCTCATTAAAAAAAATTAAAAATCTTCTTTCCACTCCTTGATTCACTCCTTTTATCTTATTTTAAGCCTGCTTTTTGAGGGTGTTACATTTATAATCAATTTCCAAAACTGCAAGGAAAACAGATTTTTTTAAAAACCTTTAAATTTTCTTATGTCCTTAAGTTCACACTGTTTCCAGTACGGTTGCATTTTACAAGGTAATTACACTACTACCAGCCCACCCAGATAGTTTGTGACCTGTTCTTTCACTAGTCTAAAGGTGACTTTCATTTTCATGTTGACTTTACTCTGTGCCTATTTGGAGGTTCATTCAGTGAAATAAAATTGCCTTGCAATTATTTCTACTTAGAGAAATATGACAGCTAGAATTTTTATGTTAATTAATCTTTGTTTTTTTATTATTGTGTGGCTGCCTATCATAAATTTCCTTGCAATCCAGTTTTAATGCATTCTATAAATTATTGTGGTTTCTCCCAGGCCCATCATGCCTTGCAAATAGTTAACTTTGCATGGATTTCTGTTGTTTGCCCTAATACCATCATATATGTAATTCAGGGGGAACAGTTTGCATCTCTGAAAATATGCGTGATTAGGAAGGATACTCATCAGGAATGAGCCCTTGGTCAGACTGTAGTCTTGTTATGAGCGTGTGTGAAAAATTAAAATACATTAAAAAAAGATAAAAAGTTATATCAAATACAGTGCATACTGGACTGAAGGGAACAAACAAGGCATTACGTTTCTTCTTGTTTTGCTGGCTCAGTGAAATTCGGAAGCCACTGTTTCCTCACCTGCGTGCCCAGTTAAGGGCCATCTGTTTCCTGTTTAAATGTAGTATCTTGCATGGTTTTTCCAAACCCCCTCTTGCATTAACCAACACAATCCCAATAAACAGAAGCACCAAATCTTGCTTATCTTTCTTACTCAAGGAAAGCATTTTGGTAGTTGCAACTTGAACACAGTCTAGCTATACTGCAGTGCTTTGGTTGCACTAATATTCACTTTTGTTTTCTGCATTTCTAATATTTCCCATCTAGTTCTAGGCTGATTTTGCAAGCTTTCTGCAACAGCCTGAAGTCCTTTCTGTTACTGTGGATTAAACCAAGAATATGTTGATTTTGTCACTGATGCTTTTAATCTGGGTCTGGTGTCATGTGTTGTACTTCAACATCCTCATGAATGTTATTATAAATTTCACACTGAGTTAAAGATAATAAGGTCAAATGTATCCTTGATATTATACTTTGCCTTTGATGAAGGTAACAAATAATGAACGTGGCCTGGTATCCTTATTATCATGGTTTAGATTTACAGGAAATCATTGGAGGATGGATACTCCTGGTAGGGAGAATCAATGAGCCAAATTGGTTACTTGGACTGTGGTAAGATTTACACAGAGAAATAATACCTTTTATTGTATCAAATAATTACAGTATTACGATGCCACCACAATGAATGCAGATGCTATAAATATCAGGTGTCAACTTTAGAAGATACTCTTTGATAAAGTACCATTATCATTGATATCAGAATATTATTTTCATTTAATTTTAAATAAGAAATGTAGACTAATGAGTATATGTAAAAAGTAAGGAACAAAAGTACCTTATAAAAACGTATGAGTGAAGTATTTGATTTCATACATACATGCACACACACACAGAAAGGCTCTGCAAGAACATTCATTAAGCTTTTCAGAATCAGCCACTCAAATGCTAGAAAAGATAGCTTGGGCAACATTGATTTGGCTCATTTTTTGCATCCATTCTGGTACTGCCCTTTACTGCATGGCTAATGCCTAGCTGTACACAAGGCCCTACCTCATACATCGTACGTGATGGACAACCCCCACTTAACAAGCTGTGGTCTGTATTTTGTTGTCTCCTCAGTGCTCAGTGTGTGCTGTGAGACTATATTTATTTATAACACACTTTTCATACCTTCCCCGAAGGCAGTGTCAGTTATTTTTGGGCTCGTCTCTGGTGCTCATTGCTAGCAGAATAGCTGTAACGGTGCTGGGGAGACCCATGCAACTCCTGCAGTGGCGTAACATGGAGATATAACACATGCAAGTGCATGCTGTGCAGTGCCTCCTATGAATTCTGCCCCACCTGACTGCTTTGCATATTTATTTTTCTCAAAAAGTGGGGATTGTTCTCAGTAAGTCTCTTCAAGTGGGTATTTATGGTGCTGTTGTTATTTCCAGGCTGATGCTGAAACAAATTTTGATGAAAATAGAAAGCTTGCTCTAATTTTGGATTCTCAGCTAGAATTAGTTGAGAATTAGAATCTAGGATGTAATTTTTTTGAGTTCTTGGGAGGATTCTGCAGCATCCCTGTAGGCATGCAAAACCCCTTTCATTTGTGTCAGACATAAATGTTTGCCACTTCCACAAATCAAACATCTCAGTTTGAAATCAGGACCAGGGAAATAAATGAAATATAGTTATTGACATCTTGTGGAAAGTCTGGCTTAAACGATTGCTCAGCATCACTCAGTAATGCTGCCACTTTATGCAATACATTTTGCTGGAGTCCAACCCTTTACTCCATAGTCCTAATGTCATTTCATGTCCACTCTGCACACAGATATCTGACCTTTCTTACCATCTCCAGTCTGGTGAGTCACTTGGTGACACTGTTTAATCCTGAGGTCTGTGCTCAAGTCCCCGTCACTCCGCATTTCAGCAGATCATGTCAAAGGTTGGATGCAGTTACTTGTGACCTCCCTGACACACTCCCTGGAGCCTACATCCCACAGAGCAGCAGTGCATGCAGGCCACAGCAAGAACCGGGACAAATTTGGTAGGAGCAGAACTGCTCTTCACAGTCCTAGTGCAGACTTGGGACCAGCAAAGTTGGCCACTGGCTGCACATTCATAGGAAGAGGACTTATTCCCACATCAGCTCTGCCCTCCTATGCCGGTGACTGTGGGACTCCAGTAGAAGAGCAGCCCATAGGGGAAAATAGGGAGATTAAAGCTTGCTTCCCCACCACCACCACCTCCACTGGCATATATTACCACTTAATTGGGCTGACTTTCAACAGCAAATCAAGCTGGGATGACAGGCAGCCCCATGCAGGCTGGCTTTATCTCACCTGTAGGCTAGATAGAAAGACCACTTGGTCCAAGCCATAGTCCATGTCTCAGTGCAAAGAAAAGGTGAAATTCTTCACAGCAGTGATACCAGTATTTTTCACTGTGAGCAAAACTGCATAGTATCCCTCATCTTGCTCTCGAACAGGGCTCAACTACCTGGGCGGAAATTTTCTCAAAAAATCCAGCCTAGGGCAGACACAAGGCATAGGACATCATTATTTCATCCCAAACAGCTGAAATTTGGCTAAGGTCTAAGTAACTGAAATCAGCAGAGTGTCTGGCAACCTTAAATGAGAGGCCATGTTTCCAGTCCCACTTATAATGTGCTGAAAAGTCAGCGTGAATGCAAAACGAAAGCTATTAAAGTGAGCTGAACAACCAGAACATTTAGCAGCTCTGTCAGAAGAAGAGATGTGCGCAGCTGAGGACAAGGAAGTTATTTCAGCTTGTGAGTCAAATAAGTAAGGATAATAAACAGAGACTGGCATAAAGGGTTAAAGCTTATACAGCTGTTTCATCCTGAGTGTATTGAACTGAGCTGATATTGTTCGATGACTTAAGCGACTTACATTTCTATATAATAGAGTGATTTTGTAAGTTTATAGAAGCAACAAAGAATGTAAAGCAGGTTATATAAAGGCAAAAAAAAAAAAATCAAAATGAGCATTTCTGAAAGGAACAATGTTGCTGACAGAGACAATTTTATGGGAGAAGAAACACAGGGCTCAATTTACAAGAGAGACTTAAGGATCTCAATGCCTCCTTAGGCACCTAAGTCCAGCATTTAGGTATCGCTGGTATCTAATGACATTGTATCACCTTGTCTACTCCTGTAGGTGCCTCAGCTTCCCTGACACCTTGAGAAAGCAAGACACTCCTAAATCCAGAGAGGCTGAAGCACCTAGGCTCACTAGTCGTGCCTTAAATAGTTTATTTAGAGGTTAGTCTTCCTCTGCTCATGCCACCGGTGGGGCTAGATCTAGCAGGCTCAGGTACCCAGAATAAGAGGAGGAGAGAGTGACTGAATCCACATTTTTACGTAAGAAGTCACTGCTGGTTTGTTTGTTGTTTTCTTTTAGTTTGGACTGTGAAAGATCAAGCTTTAAAACTCCCCTTCTTGTTGGGCCCTTAAATCACATCTTTTGGTTCCCCAGAGAATGCCCTTGGCTGCGAGGTGACCTGCAGTGGGACCTCCTCTGCCTATCATGTGAATCTATATAACATAATGCAATATTTATTTGGGCCAGTGAATGGATAAAGGCAAGAAAATGACTCTGTAATGTGATTTTCTTTGAGACACTTGAATGAGATTAATATAAATAAAACCCTCTCCTTAACAGGTCAGCATTCAGCTTCCATGAATGCGATTCTTCATATCCACCCCTTCCTACTCACTCTATAGGGGACCCCTGAGAACTGACCAAATCAGGACTGGGAACTCCATTAGATGGCAGGGCGCTTTAACATGACAAAGTTCAACACAGCAGCAAATAAATCTCTCTGTTCACTTCCCCCTCAAGATGACTTCCTTCCTTGTTTCCTGTAGCTGGATATGTGCTATGCAGGAGAGGGGGCAGGGTGACTGGCTACCTGGTGTAAATCCTTCTCTCCACCTGCTGATATTTTTAATTAAAATTAACACTTTAATAGTATATCTGAATTGGCATATTCCTGACTTCACTCTACCTTATAGTGTTCTGAAGATGAACTGGTAAAGCTGCAACGCATCATATCATCTAACACAGTAAATGTACAACCTTCTTACTATAAGGAGCCTTTCCCTGTGAGCCTCATGTTAAGACCAAACATGACACCACAGATACTGGAAATTAAAATGGAAAACTTTATTTGAATACTTTCCAACAACCTCTGCTCTTGCTAAAAGGGACACTTTCTAGAAGAAACAGCTCAAACAATGTCTGCCCCTGAACAGTTTCCTATGCTGGGTTTTGGACCTGGAGGAGCCTCCCTCTTCATGCAGGCAGAAGACCCTAGATCTCCTCTTTAAATTCCTTCTAAAGAATCAGGGAAGGTTGCTAACATGCACCAATGTATCCTCACTCATCTTGCTGCTTCACCTTATAGTCCTTCCATTTAACTCACATTAACAAATTCCGAATAAATCAAAAGGATGTAGGAAAAGAGGTAAGCTCCGATGCAAGGACTCTCTGCTTTTATGTATGTAGTGTTTCTCGTCCAACTGCAGCTTATACAATAGCATGTATAATGCAGTAGTCCCTGGGTTTTCACTTTTATAATTTCACAGTGGCCAAAGCACTGAAAAATACATCCATCAGCCTAAAGTTAGTTGCTTTGTTCTTGCCACTAGTATTTTTCTTTCATGCTTTCTTTCTCTTTTGACCTCCCCTTTCTCATTTCCAGTTCTTTGTCCCTCTTTCCAGTGTTATAGTGCCTTTCCCTTCTTACTAAACTTCAGTTCTACTTCCAGTCACAGTGTAACTTGTTTAGTTTTTCCTTCTTCTTCTGTCATATTCTGTTTTTCTCTTTATAGCATTACCTCTTTTCCTTTTGTTGATCCATTATTTTCTCTGGTCACCCAAATACTTTACTTCTTTCTTTCTGTAGGGATTCCGTTATCTTTCTCTTTTGGTCTGCCTTCCACCCTTCCTTCAGTTTTTCCTTCTTTCTCTTAAGATACATTTTCTTTGTCTTATTACTATGCCAGAATATTTCCTTTCTGACTTTAATGGAGAAAGTTTTAGTCATTGCCTAGCTTTTCCACAGGCTCAATTCTTCCTTTTTGACTTTTGAGTACTTAGAAGCCACAAATATCCATCCAGGAACTGGAGTAACTTAGGTTGACCAGATACTGTTGATCAGACATATATCAGATTAAAGAATAAATGAAGAGGACAGCTGGACTGGTCAGGAGCATACAGGTTGTCAACACAAGACAGCCTGAGAATAAAATAAGTTCACCAGTTTTGAGGGTCTCAGGAAATCTTCAGTGTTGCCTACAGATTAAAGGGGCAACCTGTGGAGCTGTGAAAAGAGGGATGGGGAAAGGTAGGGAAGATGAACTAGGGAAATATTCATTTTATACTATGTTGCTTTATGTCTTTCAGGTCATTAATATTTTGAGTCTGTTGAAGCAGCTTGAAAGCACCATTTATATTTATTGTTAGAAACTTAGAGAAGTTGTGTTATGTGGAGCATTGTTGGCTCTGCTAGGGTTATTTCTAACATGGGAGCAAAGTTAATTCCTCCCAGAACAAAGCTATTATCATAATCTCCTAGCATATGTCTACCATAACTATGCTTTTTCTTTGGAGTCCTTCCAGCAGGTAATTTTGGGAGACCACTTAAGACAGCCCTTTTTCTCTACCACATTAGTGGGAGCTTGGGGATTTTGATTACTATTACCCCCTTTTAAACTGTTATTTTAAAAACTGAGGTTTGAGGTTTTCATTCTTCCAATTCAGCTTTCAGAGTGCAAAATGAAGGTCTGGCACTCCAGGGTGTATGTTAGCTACAGGATAATTTTTGTGGCAGAGAAGTATACAAGGCAAAGAAATGGCTTTTGTGGGTGATTAAATGCTGAAGTGAAGCTGAGGTGTTTGATAACCACAGAAGCTATTTATTGTGTGTATACTCCAGTGCCATGAACATTATTCCTATTATACAACAAGACAAAGGAAGATTCAACAAACCATAACGAGAGAAGGATGAAGGGGTTTTTTTTGGTTGTTGCTTTTTTGCTTGATGGAAGTTTGAAAGTCCTGCTTCATTTTCTGCCTTTCCTAACATTTCCTTTGGGGGGGGGGGAGTTTAAGGCCAAAAGACAGAGATTGGCCTGCAAAGGATAGTAGTAGTGACTAAATTCTGAATAAATACTGGGAGTTATCATATCTTATCATCAAACAGCAGTGCTCACCGTTTTGCTGCAACATAGAGAAAGACCATGCTAATAGTATTCATAAAAAGCATTTCTTTAGGTTGTGAAAAATAAGCTTAGGAAAAGAACCAAGTATTATCAGGTTTAAAAAAACAAAACAAAACAAAACAAAAATACCAAAAAAAAACCCAACAATGAGATATATTAAGAATATAATGATAATAGACATCTTCTACATGTTCTATTAATCCTCAGAGGAGCAGTGTGAGTTCAGGAAATATTGTGAGACCAAACTCACAAATACTACTTAAATGTCAGCAGTGTTTCTGTTCTGCTAGTTCCCTGTTTATTTGCTGCTGTTTCTGTGGAGTATTTTGGGTTTTTGGGACAGCTCTCAGTGCTAGTCAGTGAGCTCCATCAAGACCTACGCTCGTTATCAAAGGGAACTGAAAAATGCAATGAGATTTGAAAAAAAAGATGCAGCATATGGGTAAAACATACCTGTTTCTCACTGTCATTACTTAATAGGTGTCATTTCCTACTTAAATCACTTGGGTAGTTAAAAAGAGCAGAAACAAAATGGTGTGGCTAAAATGACCAACAACCCAGTGGAAACCCCGAGCAGAGAAAAACAATCACAACCAACCCCACCACTGATCTTTGTAAATGTTGCTCATTAAACAATTATGAGCAGAGAATATATTTGTGAAGTGCGAACTCTGTTTGCAAATGACTTGCCGGTAGATAAACAAAGCCTGCCTTGTCAAATCATGAGAAATAATTTAACCATCTGTAGTCACAACATCCCTGTGAGTAGCAGCTATTGTTACACCACTTCAGAGGTGGGGAACTCACAGGCAGAGAAAAATTTCTTTCATCAATGGCAAAATGTGAATTAACTTAAAGCAAAAAAAGCAACTGTTAATCACGCTATGATTTTGTTGTTGTGTTTGCACAAGTCCTGACGGGAAATAATACAAATACCCTGGGAATTTTCATTATTTTAATGAATTAACGTTGAATGAATTTCAATGTTAACAACACTTGCTGTCTGCCTGTAGACATTCCTTCAGATCAGGCTGTTTCTAAAAGTTTTTTCTAAGTCATTAAAATATTATCTGAGCATATTGTTGAGTACTTACTGCTTTGAAAGGTGCTGGACTGTCATCACAAGCTCACCTAGCAGTGAGTGAGATTGAGGGGGCTTGCACCTGCCAGCCAGCGCACGGTCCTGCTGCCGCCTCCGAGGTCCCTCCCCGCCTCCGCTGTGCGGGACGATGGCTGAGGCAGGCTCCAGTGCCCTCCGTCCCCTCCGGCTCACGCGCAAAAAATATTTCCTCGCTATCAGTATCTGAGTTGTCGCCAGCCAATTTTCCTCTGTTTTACACATCATCATATGTGGCTTAACAGATCAGTGCCCTCTCCTGCGATACTCCAGCACCCTACCGAGCACATCTTCTCATTTGGATGATTGATTACTCTAAGTACCCTTGAAATGCATACTACTTTTGTTCAAAAAGAAGGTATTTTCTCATTATTATTTGTGTCCATGGTTTATGTTATCAGCATCTAAATATTTTATATGTTCATTTTAAAATGATAGCTGCTGTTGAGTATATGTATAAGAAAAATAAAAATTAAGTAATGGAAGTTTATTTCAATGCTTAATACACAACCACACAAAACAATGGTATGGACTCGGTGGTTCTTACCATTGTTTTTCAGGTACAAATTTCCATATGAATTATAGGATAATATTTCTGCTCTTGAGAGGAATGAGAATACTGCTTTCTTTGTGGTATTCAGTGCTAATGTGCATATTTAAATGACAAATAAAGTTCTTCTCATTCTAAATTATCTCAAATGACTATAGTATATGAAAAAGGCACCGTTACATTCAGATGTAACATTTAGAAGAGGGTTTCCATTCTCCTATGATGTGACCTAATTTCAAAAAAATTGAGACTGGGAGTTGTGCTCTCCTTGTTTTACACAGCAGATGTTAATGCCATTATCTACTTAATTTGAAAGCTGCACTGACTTCCACTCTGTTTCTTCCTTTGAGTGTCATTGCTGTATAAAAAATACTATCAAGTGTAGCAAAGGTCATTTGAAGTTACACCCAAAATGCTGGCCTGATCTTATAAATAATAAACTTTTTTTTTTTTTTTTTAGATCATATGAATGTGGATGGCTGTAACATGACTGTTCGATAAGGCTGTGTAGAATAATAGAATAACAGAACTGGGACTGTTGTCATTAAAAAACATCATGAAAATACTACTGATGGCCATATGCTCTCCTGGCGTAAGCACTTTCTTAAAGTCAAACTGAGTTGGGGCAAAAAAGCACTGGCCCATATTTTTGCACACTTTTTTACTCTAGTAGTATCAAGATCAAGCATGCTCAGTTTACAAGTTTACTTTGAAGTAAATTATAGTTGCCAAAAGTTTCAGAGATTTAACTGTATTTGTCTTGGCTACATTATTGCCAGTCAAAGATATTGGAACAGAACATGGTTAGCAGTATCATTGATGGAACATGGGGTAGGATACAATGCAGCTTGTCTCAACAGCATCGCCCACAGTTATAAGGAAAGTTAAAATAATTTTATCACTAGTCATTTGTTTTGCTAGAGTTATGAGAAGATGAAAGCTCTAAGAAGTGCCTTCTACTGTCGCTGTTTTGATCACTGCACATTTTAAAAGTATACATAGTCTGTGATCCATCAGTATCTGCTTTTCTAAACCTAAAAGTCTGTGTTGGTGTTACTTTAATTCTTAGCATTTTTAATCTCATAAAACTCCTAAAATTCTACTTTCTAAGTCCTTCTGGAAATGCAATGTACTGCAAAATGTACTAATGCTTCTTTTTTATGTTTGCTTTCAACAAAAATTCAGCTGCCCATCATATAAATCATGAAGACATGCTTCTTTGGTCTGTGGTCTTGCCAAATGTCAGGGCCATCTACTACTGAGCTTGATCAGTATTAAGATAAGAGACCTGTAAGAAAAATATGGGTTGTTAACTGAATTGGTATTGATAATTCAGTAGGTGGCATTCTTTCCTCTAACTGCTACAGATTCACTGGATCAGAATGCTAATAGAGTTCTGAGCTTTTAGTTAAAAAAAAAATTATTACGTACATGATTTAAAATAAATTCCCTACACTTGTGTTGGTAGAAACTCCTCTAAGCCGCTACATAAAAGTACCATAACTGTATGAAGAAAAAAAAAAAAAAGTGACAGACCATTAAGCATGTAACAATAGAGGCTGCAAATTATAATTTGGAGAACTGATAAAAACTCCTTCAGCAGCATGATCTTGAAGACATTGGTTACCAGATGAACTTATGGGCCATGTCAGCTGGGTGCTGAAGAATTTATACTCCGCCTGATAATATTTTGGGAGAGAATTATGGTGGGCTATGCAACGTAGCCAAGAGTTTACAAATATTGGACAAGAAGGAAAGCATGTCTGCTAAAGATTACCTGAAATTATTTTTGCCATGGAAAGAGAATTTACAGTGATGTAAGAGCTGAAACTAAAAAAAAATGTGTTGTTAATTGCAACAATTTCTAATACATGAAAATTGCATTTATTTCCTTATAGAAGGATGTGGTGGGATTTTGTAGAATTGTTTACACTGTAACTTGAAAGTTACATAAATGCCAGCTAAATTTAAAAAGAGGTGCAAGCTGACATTAGGCTAGGAGGAGATCATCTGGTGTTATAATGTACTTGGGTTACGTGGTAAATAAGGGCAAAGAAGTCAGTTTGCCATCTCCGAGCTGAAGCCTGTGTAACTCTACAGCAAAACACACCCCTTGATTTCACACTTCCCTCTATTACCATATTACTCAATAACACTACAATTTTTTGCTCACTGCCTCGTTATGCCAAATTATTCTCAGTGTAATAAAGATCAAACTTCTTTAATAAAGATCAAGATTACTTTAGATATGCAAACATTTTTTCCTGTTCTTGTTTTAGTTTTGGAATACGCATAAGTAAACAAACATGGGAAATGCTTTCCAAGACAGCTATCATAAGAAAAATCCAACTTAAACAATTACATTAATAGGTACTTAAATCACACAGAGTTGAGGTTACTTTTAAAATAATCCCAGACATTTGAAGATTATAATGGATACTTGAGAAAACCTTAAATAATAGTCTTTAAAAATGAGCTTAAGAGAAACGTTTCTAGGAACAGCAAACCATAGACTATACTGAATGGAAAAAGCACAGCCCGTCTCTCAGCTGTGCGGTCACGGTCCTGAATCCAGACATTTTGGCAACCATACAGTACGCAAACAAACATAAACTTTGTAAACACACGATTAGGCAGCACTCTTCTGCTGGATCCCATGTTAGGATGGTCACAAGATCCTCAAACAAAGAATTAATGCATTTGTATATACAATCCCCTTAGTGACAGATTATGAAATTGTCACCAATAAACCCTCCAAAAAAGATTTATGTGGTGATGAAAGACTATCCATAGTATTAGAAATATGTACCAAACCCATTCTTAGCAAACATTTCAATAGAGCATTTTCAAATTGCACCATACTTAGTCTCCATAATAAATGTCTACTGCTTCAGACAACAGACTTCCCTCTGTCTAACAGATGAAAATGAAGAAAAGGTAGGAAAAATCCTAGTGGTTCTGTCTCTGCTATTAGCACACTACCTTTGTCAAGTTAAAGACCAGAAATTTAAAGTATACAGAAAAGATAATTTAATAAGGAAAAGATGATTTAAGAGATTAAGTCTGGAGTTTTCAAGAAAGCTTAGAAAATAATATATTCATCTTAAATTAAATATTTCATTGTTTCTTAAATTTATTTTGCTTTAAACTAGGATTTCATTTCAAATTTGAATCAAATTTAGTATCGATACAAAATGCATATTATTAAAACAGTATCAGAACAAAATACTTTAAGTGTAGGTTAAAGAAAACATTCATTATACTTGAAATTAGCTTAAAGATTGGTTGAAGTAAGAAGAAAATACTTCAGGATTACTCTAAGAGAATTTTTAATTATATTTAATTATGACAAAACCTGAAAAAAATCACTTGTACTGTTCTCTAGAAAAGGGAAGAAAATAAAGAAGAAGACTGTTTTGTTAGCAGAAGAGTTAATTTTATTCTGAGGGAGAAGTTAGATAACACTTAACTAAATTCCTGTATTGTTTAAAACAAACCAGTTAGATGGACTGTTTATGCTACATATAAAATTTTACAGGAGGTGGGTTTTTTCCTCTCATGACAGTGCAAAACAACAGATGTTCAGGCGAGCCATACTCGAGGATTCATCTGAGACAAATAATGAAATCTCTAGTCCTTTGTGATGAGATATCACCTGTTAGTGATGCAATTATTTAAAAAGAATTATAGGAAGAAAAGAAACATCATGTCACTTGATAGCATGTACCGGTGTGTGGAATTATGGAACAGCAGAGCTCTCTTAGTGTAGTCTTCATATGTCACTTGCTTAGTTTGGAAGCTTAGTGTGCCAAGCATTTACTGCAATTACATGAAGAATTGTTACATCCTTGGCAAGTACCATGTAGAGCTCAGTAAACAGATGTTACTTACTTTGAAGACAAAATACATTTGGTGTCACTTAATTCATATTCAGATATCTTGAAATAGAATGAGAGTGGCACAGGCCTGAAAGGAGTATCCTGGGTCACTTACTCCACTATGATCACCAATGATCTGGTTGTATAATGCCTTTTATTTCAACATTTACCAGATTCATTGCATTAAGCAGACATAGCATAACGGATCATCATGTTTATCACACATTGTCAGGGTCAATCACCTTTATGTAAATGTCTGTAATATACTCACGGGGGAAAAAACAAATGGCTGTGGTTGAAGTTGCAGGCAGAAACAAATTTATATAAAGTTCGGTGTTCCCAGAGGCAGGAATGGTAGCACATGCTCAAGAGAAAAGCAGGAAAATGATAATTTCACGTACACCTATTTGCATTGTTACACTGAAAACCAGTTCTGTTGCTTTTCTTTAGCCAAGTCCTTAAGACAGTTGCTGAAATATTATAGGCTAGATCTGTTTGGAGGGTGAAGTCAATGACAGAGGCAGATTTGGTTTTAATGCTGTTCTACGCGTTTTTTGAAAAGAAACTTTAAATCCTTGAGCACAGAAAAGGGACGTAATTTCTGAGGTCTTTCCAGCCAATGCTCTGCTCAAAAAGTCTTTTCTCTTGGCTTTTCCTCACGGTCATGCTTCAGGTGACTTCCGTATTTCTATAGGTGTCCTTCCCTCCGCTCTACCTGCGTGCTCCTGCAGCAGCAGCAGCTCCCCGCGGGGCCTCAGCAGCCCCCCCCGGCTCCAGCCCTCCGGGCTGGCACGCATCCCCCTGGTACATCACTCACTTCCTTCTGGCGTTGCCTGTGACCCACGGATTTGACAGTTGTCTATTTGTTGTTCTTAAGAAGGACTCAGGAGACCAACTGACCCAGCTTAATTAGTTTATTGATTAGTACTATAAAGTCCATAACCAATTAGTGAGAGTAAAGTTATTAATGTCCAATTCTGCAATAGCCTACCGCGGGGATGCAGCCATGCAGCAGAACAAAGCAAACACAACATACAGCTCCTCAAACCCCCGTGTGTGTCCCACTCGCCTCCACACCACACGAGAAAAACCTCCATTGTGTGCACTTCTCTCCCCATTTTCCCTAACACTGGGAGGAAGACATAGCTTTCTGATTTTATTCTGCCTTGCTACTGTTACAAAAGTAATAACTGACCTAGCTGCTGGTAGAAGGACTACAGCACTTTAACTGTTAAAAAAATGACTGCCGTGGAATGGAGTGTAGCGTGAATGCAAAACATTTTGAGAATATAAAACAGAGTAACAAGACTTTGGATAACAGGGCAATAGATCCTATTCGATATCTTTCTCAATGAGATTTAGTTATATCCATCATAAAAATAGGTTTGCTATACTGTGAAATTCATAGTTATGTGCTAACGCTTTAGTGGGAAATTAAGCATGGTATTTTAGAATTAGTAGCTGAAGTTAAAGGAGGAATTAGAGAACACAGCCAGGATGCAGCGATGAGCGTTTGCTCTGATGGCAAGCAGGTTGTTCTTTCCCCATATACAGGGAAACAAGCTCTATGGCGTAAATGTTATATTGTTAATGTATGTTTTGAGCAGTTGTGTTTGGGCTATTAGGCACATCTTCATAAGGGAAATTTTTATTCCTTTAATATGACTGCAGTAGCTGGAAGTATCAATGGGTTGTACAATTAAAGGGCTGTGTTAGACAGGAGAAACCAACATGGCTGCTTCTAGCAAAACCCAGAGGAGCGAGAGAAACTCATCCGCATTGAAATATTTGGGACCAACCGTGACCGATTCTGGTCAGGACCTGTAAGGTACATCAGTAAATACAGTTCTCAGTTTTCAATGGCAGAGAGATTTCCTGTTCTGTTTCCAGGAGCCAGCTTATTCCCTCTCCTTGCTACAGTTCTGCTCCCAAGACTTTTTCGAACATTAGCTTTTGTAAGGGTTATGTTGCGATGTGCACTTTAAGGAAATACAGTAGTTTTGTTCCATTCCAACTCTGCAATTTTATTAGGATTTGATTATGAATGTTTTGATAGTAGTATCATATTTTACAACATACCTCGCTGTTCTTAAGAGGTAAGCAAATTTACTGTGGCATTATATTAGCAAGGACTTTGTCCTTGCCAAAGAAGAGGAAGCTGAGGTATTGCGTTTGAAAGAGCTTCAGCAACTTTCTTTGAGTATCTGAAAACAGATACGTTGGAATTAGTTTCTTGCAAATAAGTTAATTATCCAGTTTCATCGTATAAATTTGATTCAAAGAGGAGAGGCAGCGTGACGGTTCATTACTGCAGTATTTCTTGCATGAGTTCGTTGACGCCTTGCTCTCATGTTGTGAACTGAAGTCTCAGCCTGAGACTCTAATTCATGATGCTGCTGCAGTGCAGTTCATTTCTGAACGTATGTTGTAACACTGTGCTAATGGTTCGTTCTTTCTCACGACAGAGTGGCTGTGCTCTGGAGGAGGATATAAAAACATGAACGTAAGTGGTCTATATTATTTCTAGCTTGGATTATTCAGTGACATACAGGGAGCATGAAAAAGCTTGTACATTTTGCTGTCTTTTTCTAGAAAATAGGTTTGCATCTTGTGCAAAACTCCCGATTAAGCAGAGAAGGATGAAACACTAAACTTTGATAAAGGAATAAATAGCAAAAACACTTGTGGAAATCAGATTTTTGACCCTTTGAAACAGAAGAAAACAATTTGTCAGTGGAACTGACGCTTCTCTTCAGTCTGTGCAATTGCTTGCTGGAATGGAAATTTATTATAAAAGAGGTAGAACTGCTTTTTTTTCCTTCTTTTCTGAGGTCTTCCTAGAAATTTGCAGGTGATGAGAGAAACCTTCATTCTAATAAAAGAATAGGCCAGCTTACTGATTGGAGAAAATTACATGAAGTTTTTTAATCAAAGTCTCTGTGGTCTGCTGTCTGATTTTCTAGGCCAGATGTCAAATGTTTTTCACTGATGTCGATGCTGAAGTAATCACTAAGCCAATTCCAAGAATGAGTAAGTGAGACTGTAATAACATTTCATTTCAGTATTACATAAGCTTTTTTCCCAGCTATGAACAAAGTAACAGGACCCCTCTGATTCAATATAATTACACAAACTATTACTTTGAAATTTGTGAGACAGTTTTATGTGTGGTCAATTGCTCTATACATATATATGGGAGGTTTCAGTACAAAATGCAAAAACACATTTACAAAGTTTTATATTTTTAAACATTTACATTTAATTTAAAACATAATTACATTTTTAGTATTTAATCTATTTTATGAAGTTTATCTTTGCTACTACAGTATTAACCCGTAATTTGAAAAGGCAAGAATTTGCTAGAAAAAAGACTTTGGTTTGCAGTTTAAAAATGGGGAGAGAAAGCACTAGCTGGCTTCAATGGGTGATGTACCTCAGCAAGTGAATCTCAGCTAATTATCGTGGGACTGTGGCATCGGATAAAATTTTTATGTAGAATATAATCAAAATTGCTCATAGTCACAGAGAATTAGTCTAGTAGAACTAACTCTGAAGAAACATGTTTTCTATAGCTGTCTCAAGAGGAAAGTGGTGATATCCATGGACCAAATAGGTATTTGTTTCACAGGTAAATACAGAACCAAGCAAATCTAATACAAAACTATATGCAGCGCACAGAGTAGTCTTAATCTATAGGTAAATTACACATGAATATAATACAAATGTGCTCAAATGGCAGACTCAGACCCTTAGTAAACAAAAACTGGTAGAATGTTAACATTGCCTCTTTCACCACAATTCAGATCTTTAGTGAAAAGACATTTTGGTTAAATAGCTTCTGCTTTATCCCCTGCATATTTGGCGATCAGCTATCCAATCTGTTGTTCCTTCATCAGTGAAGCCCTGGCCTGTTTTTCAGACAGAATTACATATTCCTTCATGAGCTTTGCTATGGTGCTCGGTACTACAGTTTCATAACCAGTGACGACACCATGAGGTTTTCACACCGCTCTTCTGAGAAGAAGTATTATTTATGCTCCTTTTGTAGATAGGGAATGGACACATGGGCAGATTGATACAAATATGTGTTACTGTTTTCTGGTACCCATCCAGGATTCTTTTTCAGCATCCTTCACCTCAGAGCACACGTTGTTCAAAGCCTAGCTTGCTCTGATGTTACGTGCAGTTGTGATGTTATTTGCAGCATCTGTAATTTCTACACATACTATCAGTGTACAAAGTATGTGTACACAGACAGGATGTGTAGAAACCAAGGCCTCGGGGGACACACGGAGTGCTGGGCGCACAGGGCAGACCGGGCTCCTGAGCCTGCAGCCCAGGCAGCGCATCAGGTAACATTCAGCATAAGCAGTACCTGCAGTACACAAGTCCTACCTCCAAAAACAGGGCAGAATATAAACGAGTTGGAGAAATACTTCTGTAGCACAAACCCTCTAAAAATGTAAGAGCTTTTGGCTTAGTCATAGTGATCCCCAGGGACGGTTCTCTATCCTGCTGCAGTCCTGACTTAGCCTACCAAGTACTTCAGAGGACAGCAAATGCAGGACTGAATACACAGTATATATAAACAGATTAGTTAGAAAAGTTAACATTTAATTTATAGACCAAGCTCAGACATGATCTTCTGTTATAGACCTATGTTATAATATACAAATTGTCCCATAAACTGGGCAGCTTTGTGATTAAGACAGAGGCTGAGGAGCTCCAGGGTTCAATGATATCTTTCTGCTTGATTAGGCAAAATCATTTTCATGTGTTTAGCTACCTGTACAGCCAGGGCCAAAAATTCTGCAGTGCTTGGTAGTCCGCTGCCACTTTGATAGTGTAATACTGAATTAAATGCAAAACTTGGAGACATATATGACTAGATACTATTACACAAAACAACAGTTCCCCAGGACTGCTTCATGCACACAATTTGCAGTGCAGAGCAGTCCGTGCACACTCAGGTGCATCGTATCTGCTTGCTTACAGCTTGGGCCCTAAACGAAAAATATAATAATTAAGACTGCTCTTTCAGACTGGAACAAATGGGAAAATGAGCATCACATCTAAAACTGTTGAGATACTAAGGATACGTTCCAGGATCTGGGTCTGATTCCACTTGTGTGTACTTCATGATAAAAAATCTGGTCCCTTTAAGGTTAATAAAAAATGGCACATTCAATTGTCTAGCACTGTCAAGGACAAGCACTCTAAGCCAAAACCTCTTGAAAATCATATCATATCTCCTTCAATTATGTTAAAAAAAAATCCTCCCAATATCAATTTTCTGATAATTTTATTGCCTCTTTACCTGTTTGTTGAAAATAGATTATTTTCCTTTAATCTGTATTTGAAATTGCTCACTCAATTTTTTTGTGAATTTTTGTTTCTTCATCATTTCTTATTTCAGTTGTTTTCTTAGCTACGATAGGTCACTGGAGATTCATATAATTGTTTCTTACTCTCTGGTTGGATGTGTGAAATTGTAGATACAGAGCTTCTGATGTGAAAGCTCCTGGAAAATAAATACCTGCAATTGTTGAGCATGCAACATTAAAATATGTTTTATGAGATGTTCATGGTAATAAAAAGACACTTCAAGAAAGTATACGGGAAGAAAAACCCTGGTACGAAAACATCCCCAAATCATTTTTTATTTTGTGTTAGTATTTATGGAAATAGTATTTGCTGTAGTGGGCTAGAACTTACATGAACAATATTTTGCCTTACTCTTCAGGGAACCAGAGAAATAATGCATAAGTAAATCCTTCCATAGATGTATTTTTGTTAAAATATTGCTATTTCAATACTTTGAAGACAGGAATTGGTCAAAACCTGATTATCATGACACAATCAAACATGTCAAAGCACACACCAGTGAAGGCAGGCTGAACATTTAAAATAGCACCAATAAAAAAAGTAGGCACATTCTTGTATTTAACACCTCCAAAATACGGCTTTCAAAGTCCTACACACACTTTTGGAAGAAGAACATTTTTGCCTGGTTCTTGGTAAGAAATACTGTAAATACTGCTCCAAACATATCCTTAATAAGGCTTCTCATAGCCAGAAAAATAAAGCTGCTATTGGGAGGTCACCAAAAAGGAGGAGGATGACAGGATAGATAGCTCACTCTCTGCACACTGGCTCTGACCATTGAGATGCTTCTCCCATCTACTCCTCTGCTTTCTCCCCTCCCCTGCCTGTAGCAGAAACATAAACAGCAGGACCCTAGCTCTTCTGAGTGTGGACAACGACAGCTTTCCCAAATGAGGTTGCAGATCTTCCTAGTTTTCTGTGAACAGAGCAAGAGCATGAGTTCAGTGACTCGTAACTGCTGGAAGATGGAAAAGGCAAAAGCTCACTGAAGGAACCTGAGAGTGAAGAAGAGGAGGAAGAGTTTCTATTTGGAAAGCATGGGGAAAGATAAGGTTGACTGCTACCAGCAGGGTTTGGGACAGGCTATAATGGGAAGAGGCCAAATCCAGCCTGCCAGCTCACAAAGCTGGAGTGCCTCAGTCATAGAAAATAAAGTCAAGATTCCAGTAATTGAGGATTTTTTTCCCCCTTACTTTTGCTCTCTCCATGAAGAGTTAATTTGTCAAAAATTTGTTCACACAGCCATACAGACCAGACAAGAAGGGAATTTCTGGCTGAACACCTCTCTCGCAACAGCAGAGCAGCAAGTGACTGTGGCTACCTCCTCAGCTGCAGAAGGCCAGCAGTTCAACTCTAAGGCAGAGCAGAAAATCAAATTCCTCCTGGATCACAGGAAACTTCATGAATCACTGGTCCATTGCCCATTCTGGGATGGATGAAGTGCTGTCTGGCTTGTCTGTTTGAGGGGGCTTGGATGTAAAACAGGAATGTTTCTAAAAATCAAGACTTTTGTGGATGGGAAAACTGTGCTCAGCCCAACTGCTGCCAGAATGTGGGTGGGAGAAAGGAATCTGTTTAAATAAAAGCTGTGTTTCTGAGACATAGAACAACGAGTTTGATCTCAGTGAGATATAAAAGCAAGAAAGCAGAGAAAAAATAGATGAAGATCATCGAGGTGTTAGAACAAAGGAAGATAATAGCTTCTTGTAGCATTTTATTGAAACTCAGCTTAGGGAAAGTCAAAATGGAAGATGCACACTCATAAAGGTACATTCTATATATTAGAAAGTTTAAGTGCAACTTGCAGGCAGAGCAGTAACCAAGAAGAAGGCCAAAGGAGAAATGACATGCTACTCCAAGAGAAACATACACAAGCTATCAGTTTGAGAGGGAAAAGCTAAAAAGTCCTTGTTAATGAAATAAGGTGGAGAAAATGAGGTATTAGCTTTTGGAAAGGGCTCCTGGGACGAAGTTAGAACAGTATCTCTCTGTACTTTGGATTGAGCAATATTGTCTGTCTGCTGGACTGATCCACACACAGACTTGAGCTTTGCTATTTCCTTTCATTTGTACTGATGACATTGCTGATGCATCTTCCCCTTGCATGTATTTTCCAAAGTGACTCCTCCGCAGCTCCTGAAATACAGGCCTTTCTACTGCCAGCAATGAAGTCATGACTCACCGTGCTGGGCAGCTGGACAACACGTTCTCACTGGGAATGCCACAAAGCTGTGCTACCGTCACCTTTCAGGCCACTCTTGGTGACTTCTTTTTAACCATGCCTATACCATGGGCACAGCTGTCACACATTTACTGCTGCTTTTGTGAGCTCTTGATGCGTCCCTGTGTTGCAGAAGGCTGGCTCATCTCAGAGCACGCATCCCATCAGAAAGGCACCTTTGCTTACACTATCTGCAAAACTCATTTTACACAGCCTGTTTTTGTCCATCACAGCAGTATTGTGTACTTTGCATTAAGTAAGGGACATGCTATTCTGGTTTCTTTGAAGATGTTGTGGAGGGTGAACTAGCAGTGCAATCCTGATCATGGTCCCACCTTTTCCTCAGTCTGAGTAATCAAAGCAATTCCACTAATCCCTTCACAGAGATGAGAGCGGCTTAGCTGTGTTCATGACAATGGGTTGCTGTTTTTCAACTGGGGTTTTATTCATAACATGGTCTCTGAGGCAAGAGGACACTTTGGGGGTGCAGCCTTGAAAATTTGGCACCCCAGTGAATTTGATATTTCTGTACCATCCTGCGACATGACTGCATTAACAGCTGAAGCTTTGGTCATAACCAAGAACCACAAAGACTCTGTAGGTGTCTCACACGCTTGAATTTGGTGCCCCATGCTTTGAGGCAAAGACTCTTTGATTTTCTTGTGGGCTTTTCCAGGAATGTTTGAAAAGATGGCGGCAAACCACAGACAACATCTTGCTTTTAGGAATGTTATAGGGGAGATATTATACTTCCATAATATCTTCTTGACTCCTGGGATAAAGAATAGTTAGACTTCCAACATAAATGGTGGATTTTACATTAGTTCAGCTGATAGCTCAGAAAATGTCTACCAGTATATTAAAAATTCGTTAATCTTTCAAACCACCAAGTATGATACACATGGTACAGGGTGGAGGAAAAGGATCTCTTTGTGTTTTTTAGACTGCTCAAAAACTAGTTTGAAAACTGGCTTGACCTGTATTTGAGAGTTGAACAGTGCAGCAGAATTAATTTTCTCCCCTTACATTCTCTTAATCGTGGTCCAGGACATGTTCCAGTACTGGTAACAACTGCAAGCTCCAAACGATGGCCTTTACCGAAAGAGAGCGCAGGATAAACAGCCCTGCAGCCAATTGCTCCTAACTTTCAGCGAAGCAGGCAGAATAGTGAAGATGGCTTCACTCCAAAATTATCACAACAGAGACCACACAGATGGGGAGATAAAAATTTTCTCGGTAAGCCCCTAACAATGCACACCATTTTGCTCCGAAACATCGGGATCCAGAGGTAAGCCACCTGTGTTCTCATGACGTCACCAAAATAAAGGCCAGGGGCTGATTACTTGATGGGTGCTCTTTTATTATCGTATATCAGGTGTCACCTGCAATTTCATGTCTCAGGCAGTATGAGAGAATCCATCTGTCATCTACCGGTGAATCTCAGTGAAATTTCTTTTCTTTTGAAACTGAGACTATTAGACCGGTGAAGCAGATGTAAGACAGCCCAGACGTTAAAAATTGATTCAGAAATCCTTAAGGAATTAAAAAAAAAGGGGGTGTTGTTGGAAATAAACCGATTTTTAAATTTTAGTACTGCCACATTTACCTTCCTGAAAAACAGGGACTGTATTTCACTAAATATGATGCAACTAAACAATAGATATGCCTGGATATATTCGACTCATAAGCTCTCCCAAAGGTCTAAACAGTTTGTAACCCTTTTAACACTAAGAGCTGCACGTGGCAGTGGAATACTGGCAGGTGAAGATTAAAAAAAAAAGCTCTCAATGTAGTATGCTTCGAAATTCCATCTTTTCTTCTGGGTTGGAAGACTTCATGTTGTTGCCACTGAAATCCCAGTACAGCTTTGTGGGACACAGGTCTCCTGTACATATTTTCTCATGGATACGGCTGGCTCCTAGCTGCTGTGCCAGGTGTATCCTATGAGCCACTGCATCTCTTATCACTCCTTTGTAGCCTGCCCAGGAAATCAGAAGGAAGGTGTGCCTCCTCTGCACAGCGCCATGCCCTGCAAATGAGGGAAAAGTTATGATCAGCCCTTCTCCCACTTCAGAACATTTCTAGGGCTTAGAAGAGTATGTCCTGGGGTGATCAGGGGCCATTTCTGCCACATTTTCTCCTACTGTGTAGTGGCAGGGGTAATATTAGTAGAAGTAGTAGTACTTGATAAGACAAATAGTCTATGAATGCTTTCAGCATGATACTTAGTGATTGGATACTACTTGACATATATAAGCAAAACCGTAGTAGATTTAAGCCCAAATATTGTTGGGATGTTATATTTACTGCAGTATACTGCATCAGGGCATTTGCTGGTACTGTTATGACTTATGTTATAAATCACAACAATCAAAAATTGTTGGGAAACTTTATAATGTTATCCAAAGTGCTGACTTGCTTATACTAATAAAAAGTGGGAAAGTAATGTTGGATTCTGTGGCTGAAATAAGACTATTTGACTTTGTTATTTCAAAGGACAATTTACAATAATCTTGGATCCTCTGGAAACATTCTCTTCCTTAATTTCAGTTACAAAAAAACTTTTTGCTAAATTAGAATTTATATTTTGTGCTGGCTATATATGCACAGAGTATTAGAAGACAGGATTAATGCAAGAAATTAAAATGACTCAGGGTTCAAACCTCACATTCACATTTATGGCTAAGTTTAGTCTTGCCTTAGGAGATGAAAAAGGGAAAGTTGAGGATGAGCTGATTAGTGTATCATCCAGGTTGTGCAGCCAGAAGAAAAATCAGACTAGAACTTTGAGCACTACACACAAAAAGGAACAATAAAAGAATAAGGAGTCATATTTCCCCACAATTCATTTTCCACTCTTTTTCCTATCAACTTTTCCTGTCTCTAAATTTGAATGTCATTATGTAAATTGTCTGCATTATATATATTGTGTACATTTTTTTACCTGACAAACATTTCCAACCTGGCACCTCACTGCCTTTATGAACTGTAACCAGCCAATGCACCAGCCTAATCCATATAATAAATGTGTACACTGCCCCACAGGTTGCATACACTATGCAGCTACAGAACTATCAGTCCTAGTTCCTTCAGAGGAAGAGATACTTATGACCTGGACTTTTTATTGAACCAAAAGAGTCAGGAGTCACTCCTAATGTCCCGGGCAGTTAGCCTGTCCACTTAGTCATTCCAACCTTTCAACAACAGGTTGGGAAAAAGCTTGGGTTGCTCGGCTCTGCTTCACAAAAGCTCTGTCCACACAGCCAAAATGATCTCAGAAATTAGAGCAAATCAATAAAATTAATATTAACAAGGTGTTATCCAATAGTTCTGAATGGACTCAAATATTAAATTTATTAGCATTATCATATTATTAAGTAGTTATTGTATAAAGCCTGTCATTCATATCAGAGGAAAAAAGGTATTAAGCATGATGCCTATTTACATGTAAAGTTTTGAAGAAGTCCTGGTAGATTGCAAACCAGTAGCTGTCTTCCGTACTGAGCAAGTTGATGGAAAGCCATAGTAAAGAATGGTCATGTATTATTATTGTTAAGATATTCTTAAGATTAAGATGCTTCTATATTAAGATACCATTAAGACAATTATTATTATTAGATATAATTTGAAAATTTTAATATGAATTTTGCAGACAGAAGTCATGTCTCACTAACCTATAGGAAAGTTCTTCAGTGGAGTAAGTGAACAAATAGATAAAAGTGACCAAATTGTTTTGGAATACCTAGAACTCTACAAAGTTTAAAAAAAATCTTACAACAAAGGATTTTACAAATCTGGGCTGTAACAGTTTCCAAGTAATGAAAAAGTAGCAGAAATTAATAGTTATTTTTTATAATACAAAGGAGTTAACAGGAGAGTTCCTTACAGACCTTGTTATTTAACATATTTATCAAAAAATTCAAAGAGGGTTTGGTATGGAAATCATGGTATAAGATTCTTCAGGTGTCATAGTTTAACCCAACAGGCAGCTAAAACAACCACACAGCTGTTTGCTCACTCTCTCCCTGCCCCCGCTCAGTGGGATGGGGGAGAGAATCGAAAAGAAAAAGGTAAAACCTGTAGGTTGAGATAAATACAGTTTAATAGGACAGAAAAGGAAGATGATGATGATGATGATGATGATGATGATGATGATGATGATGATAATATACAAAACAGGTGATGCACAGCACAATTCCTCGTCACCAGTAGCCAATGCTCAGCTAGTTCCTGAGCTGTGCCACCTCCTGGCCAACTCCCTCAGTTATATGCTGTGCATGACGTCATATGGTATAGAATATCCTTTTGGCCAGTTTGGGTCAGCTGTCCTGGCTGTGTCCCCTCCCAGCTTCTTGGGCACCCCCTGCCTTCTCATTGGCAGCACAGGATGAGAAGCTGAAAAGTCCTTGACTGCTTGGCAAGAACTGAAATCGCAGTGTGTTATCAACATTATTCTCATCCTAAATCCAAACCACAGCACTGCACCAGCTGCTAGTAAGAACATTAACTTTATCCCAGCCAAAAACAGGCCATTAGGTTAGTTAAAATGAAAATTGACTGAGAAGACTTGTAAAGGATATCACAACTCTGTGACTAGGAAATAAAATGGCAGATGAAATTCATACTGATGAACACAGGGTTATGTATATGAGAAAAAATATTTCTGACTATATCTAGCAATTGATAGGCTATAAACTAGCCTTTAGCATTCAGGAAAAAAATCTTGGAGTTATAACAATTATATGAAAACATCATCTCTACCCTTAGTAACAACAGCAAAGAAAATAAATGTTAAAAATTATTAGGAAAGGAATAAAGAGCAAAGCAGAAAATATGATGCCACTGCATAGACACACAGCACTCTTACATCATAAACAGCGAGCGCACTTCTTGTAGTCCAATTTGAAAAATTATATAGTAGAACTGGAAAAAGTAGAGAGAAGTGGAAAAAAAGTACAAACCAGCTTTTTATGAGAAAAGACTAAATAGAAAATGACTTTTCAGCTTGGAAAACGAATGATTGTAAAGAAACATAAATTAATGTCCATAAAATCATGAAAGGCATATAGAAAGTGAATGGCGAATGCTTATATATATTCTTGTAGCACAAGAACCTTTATCAATTTAAATTCATGCAAATTTTTAGGCAGAAGGAGGTTCTTCTTCACACAGTTCACACAGTCAGCTATGCAGTCTGGGTGAGCCCAGGATGTTGTGGAAACCCAATGTATTAGTGTGTTAAAAAAAAGCAATTAGGGGCATTTGTCAAAGAGAACGTTCTCCAAGAATTGTTAAGCTCAAGGAAGGAGATTCAACTTCCAGCTCAGGAAGTCCTTAAGTCTTACAGTGCTGGATGTAAGACAATGACAACAAAAACAAGGGAAGATTTGCCTTGTTTTCACAGTGCACTCCTTTCAGAAGTGGACTCCTTTTTTAAGCGTCCGCTATCAGTGATGATAATCATACCAGGATTGTGCTAGACGTTTTTCTTCTGAGAAAAATATCGCCGATGTTCTGAATTTCTAATGTTTTATTGTTTCTGATAATAATGGGTGATCCATCAAATTGTAAAATAGAAAACAGAATATGAATTTGTCCAAAAATTGTGGATTTGCATGTGTGCAATTTCATTGGCTTCACTGTTATGAATCCTGATTCCTGCCAGTTCTGACTACTGCCACTTTTACACACGGGCATTTGAAACAGCTTTTTTTGGTGGTTCTGCTTAGAATTGGTGTGACACAGACCAGCTTGAACTCCCTGCTGAGCAGAAAAGTTGATGGGAGAACTAATTTGGATGTTGTGTTCCTTTCAGCTGTGGATCTAACCAGGCAAACAGGGACCGAGTCTTCCCTCTAGGCAGTGGGATAGGGACGGGGATAACAGAGCCCCATCCCTCTGCCTAACAGCATCAGGTCCTACCAATGGGAAAGCAGTCCGGATCGCATCCCTTTACAGTAGATGAGCAAAACAGAAGCATCCACAAATGTGCTCATTTTGGGGGGGGTTTATCTACATCTTGGCACTGCAGTGAAGGTTATTGTTTTCAGGGACATTTTCACGTTGATTACATTTGATTAACTTCAGGGTATAGCATTTGGGTTTAGGGGATGTGTCTTTACCAAGGACTAAGTTAAAAAGCCAGGTTGGGAAGCCGGTATTCCTCTCCCATCTACTCTCCCATCTACTGTGTTACCCTAAGCAGGTCACTTCACTTTCCTGTGCTTCCACTGCACCCCTTGACTGCCATTGGGGATCCTTTCAAAATGCTGTCTGTGTCAGAGCAAAAAGCTCATTTATTCGTATTTTTATTCACCTGTAATCTCAGAATTAGGCAACCTGGAAAAGGAGCTGTTGATAATATTTTTCCGAGTTTAGAGAAAAATACAGGTAATAATGTCTCTGTATAAAAGCAAATCGATGTTTCCTACCCTAAAGAAGTCCTTCTGCTTCTTAATAAACAGGTAAAATTGGCCTGATTTTTTTTTTTCTTACTAAGTCTGATAGCAAGAGAAACTTTAAAAACTTTGTTGATCAGAAATGCAAATTCTTATCCATCCCTGCTTTTTAATTAACTTTTTAATTTTCAAATACAAAGATAGTGTTGATGATGACTGGTAAGCTTGGGCTGAGAGATGTACTGATCTAGTGCTGTTCTTTGGAAATCTGCAGAGAAATGAATCTCACGGAACAAATGAAATGATAATGGGATTTCAGTTCATCAGGGTTCAATTCCACAAAATAAATGTTCAGTTTCACAGATTGTTTCTTAAAGGTCTTCTTCTGTAACACACAGAATTATTCAAGACTCAAATGACAGTTAAAATTATTATCGTTTTTTCGTATTATCATTGTCTCATTCCCAGCAAGGCGCCACCAGGATCCGAACCTCATTGTCCTCATCACCAGGAGTGAGGGGGAGGAATATTCACCCTTTGTAACTCCACACAGCTGTTTTTAGAGCTCTAAATCACCTTCCAAAGGCTCTTAACTTTTCCTATATTAACAATATAGGAAAGCTGGAGTCCGAAATACAGGTGCCTGTACTTCAGCTAAATGGCTACAACCATAGTCCATGAAGTGGACTATGTAAATACTTGAACTCATATGTCCCAGGGCAAAGATGTTCAATGATCTGTTCCTGGCTGAAGGACCATAAAAGCTGATTAAAAAAACAAACAAACAAACAATCGAACAAGCTAATGCAAATTATTTACTCAATATGAGGTGTCTGGACAGATAAAGTAAGATGTGTCTTCATTTCCACAAAGCCATCAACTGGCAGTGCCTACTTTTTTTTAGAGCTGGAGACTGGATCACCATGCTCTGAAACACAAGAAAACTACAGTTCCTGAAAGTCTGCAGTGTAGCACTTCTATTTATTGCATGTATTAACACTTTAAATACAAGGAAAATCCACATTCTCATCTCATTCATGCCATTTCCATCTGCTATTAAACAGCTGGTTTCTTATTGGTGCCCAACCATGCTGACACTGATGATGGGGTCAGACAGAAGATGAAGTTGGAGGAACTCAATCGAGGACTCTGGAGAATTATCACATTGAATTAGACATGGAATCACTTTGGAGAAATGGTCACAGAGGGATTGAGAAGGGTGGTATTACTGGCTGCACCATAAGGAGGGGCCAGGGGCTGGGGGCTGGAGGTGATGGTGAGGACTCTCCCACCGGCACCAGCAGCAGAGAAGGCTGCAGGCTGAACTAGCGGCTGGTGTGCATGGGAAAGGTGTGAAGGATAAGGGTAATCTCTAAGGGAAGAACAGTGAGCTTGATCTTCATGCGGTCATGCAAAGGGATCTAGTAAAGGAATTCAGAATAATGAATTCAGGAATTCAGGCAACTGGTTTTAGCAGCAGACTTCTGACCTGGCTGATTGGGAGTAGCGCACAAAGGAGATCGCAAAATAGAGATGACAGAAGACTTACATGGATAAATATTTACAACTGGTTTGACTTGATTTTGCGGAATAAATTATATAAGACTAATCATGAAAAAGCAGTAGGTGTCTATGGTCAAATTCCCATGAAACACAATATGCAATTTCTAATGTGTTTACACAAACTGTAAGCTGCCAAAGGACTGAAAATGTCTGGCTGCAGAATCTGTCCCATAAAAATTGGAGTATTTTGAGTATTGTTACTCATCCTTTTCCTAACTGATATCAAAATGGCAGCAAAGAAAAAAATCCCAAAGACAATATTTCTGGAGGTGCTTTTTTTTTTTTTTTTTTTTTTTTAGCATAAATACAGTACTACATCAAAAAGCAAAATCTGAGAAAATTGTAGCTGAGCATATCCCATTAAGGTCTGCTTGGAACTGGTCCTGGGACACAGCAAGCACAGTTGCACACCTGGGCACTGTACCACTGACCCTCTGCTGCAGGTTGCCAAGGTTTAGATTCCTGCAGGGCAGCTAGGATCCTCCGTACCACCAGGCTAGCTTATGGAGGCTGCCTTGTACATACATCCTTTTATTGATGAGCAAAATAAGTTAGTGTAGAAAGGAACCATAAAAATTAGTGGATTAATGTAATTCATTTAACATTATAAAGTTAATTTTTAATCACACAGAAGTGTTGATTTTCTATTTGCTCTTGCATCCTTACACCAGCCACACCTTTTATTTCAAGATAAAATGAAAACTGAGGAAAGGAATAAACAGAAAATATTTTTGCTTGAGCAAATTCCTGACTGGCAGAAGACTGTATCATGGGATATTGTGTGTATACTTAGATATATAGGCCATCAATCAATAATACAGGGGCTCAATCATAATTAAATTTAACCATGTTGTAGACTTGATCTATTTTAATCCATAGAAACAAAAGATGTGGATGACTATGGCTCTGCATTGCCCCTCTCAGTAACACATGGCGTCCACGAAGTCTGACATTCCAGAAAGACTGTGGTGCTTCTGATCCTTGCTCGCACAGAAAAAAAAAAAAAAAAGGGGGCGGGGGGGGGGGAGAAAAAGAAGGCTACTGTTTTAATGCTGACAATATATTAAACGAAGAAATTAAATGAAACAATTCTGGGAGGGTATATATAATGATAAGAAAGTAAACTAGCAGTGGTTACATTTTCTATGGTAGACATAATTGATATGTTTGTTGTCTGTGATTCACACATTATTTTAAGTTTCTGAGGGGGATTTTTATTGCAAAATATTCTGCATTTTAAATACTATTTAATTATGGTTTGTTTCCTTAGGGATTATATCACCATGTGATTTTAATTTGGTATATACCCTAAGGGGCAGCATATTTTCAATTATGAAATATTTCCTCCAGAAACAATAATGGTTCAATGATTTATTGCAGGATCCTATTATAAGGTGCCTCATACAAGTGAAATCTGAAATGCAATTGGCTTAACAATATAGTATAGGCAGGACTAAAATGCATGTGAACTGAGCATATGGGCCTTTTTCACAAAAATCATATTTATATACTTTCATCCTTTGCATAATACTTCAATTATTATATCTTGAAAAAAGAACTTGGAAAGCTGAGAGCTATGAAACATTTACATTATTATCTCTTCAAAAAGTTCATTTTTGGACAAGTATCATTTGGATAGGGATTAACTTAATCAGAGATTTTGAATCTTCTTTACTTTAATTTTTAATCTCTTTTTAAAAATATGTCTGAATCTTAAAAAGGCCTAAACCTGTAGTCACAAAGCACTGCTTCAAAAAAGGGGAAAAAAAAAAGAAAAAAAGAAAAAAGAAAGTTTTTAAAGCAGCCACCAGCTGTAAGAGAGATAGTGCAAGCAGCAGATTTGTGACAGAGTGGAGCATGAAACCCATCAGCTGATGAGTGAAAATCCCTGGTTTCTAATTAATCGAGGTACACAGGCCAAGGGATGAAGAGGATCAGGGAAATGAAATCAGGAAAAAGATACCATCAGTCATTTCTGCGGCCCATTGTCATACTTCAGAATCTGCTGTAATGAATCACTCAGGCATTCCACAGATACATTCAAATGGTGAAGAAAATTCATTGTCCGGTGAAGAGTGTTTGATAAAAATCTTTCTTTTCCCCCCTCTTTGTCAGAAGCCTATGATCAGAAAAGGAAATCCAGACAGCACAACAGGTGTGCTTTTGCAAGCCCAGTGAAATCTGCAAATGAACGGAGGCACTAAAGAATTTTTTTGTACTAAAATTTCACCAAAATGAAAAAAAGTAGCTTGTAAGAGCAGGCAGTGGCAAAATGCACTGAAAACAGCTGAAGATTAAGGGGATAAAAGGTATAAACGCTCTTCCGGTTGAGAAGCTCCTGTCCCTATGAAATCTTCTTATATGGAAAGGGTGAACAAATATTTTTTTAGAATATTTTTCTGAGTTTAGTATTTCCAGATATTGACATCTGCTTTGAAGAGCTTCTAATCCACGAGCTAGCCCAAATTTAAGACTGCACTAAACTGCCACTCTAAAACTTGAGGCGGGGGGGGGTGGGGTGTGGAATCTACCTTTTTTAAGAAGGAGACAGTTTAGTTTTGTTCTCACAATTACTCGGTTTCCTTCAAAGACAGAGCCAATACAATTAAAGGCAATTGGGTATGTTTTTTTCCTCTCTTATATGCCTGTACGAGTGTGTACTCATGAAAACACTATGAACAAGGAGATGCCTACATTTTGAATATCTGTTCATTTCTTTCCTGTCAGACTTGTGCAAAGATTTTAGAACTGATGAAAAGACTAGACTGAAATTCTTCACAAATGTAAATCCTCTGTATTTAAAATTAGGGATAACATATCTTTCTTCTTTTTCCTTTTTGTTTTGCCTGTGACTCAACTTTTTGACCCTGAGCAGTTCTTATACCAGTGTGTTCCTTAAACTAGCATGTCCCATTATGTGACACCAGAATATAATTGTTTTTAAATAATCAGGTGCTATACTAAGACGTATAAGGATGGCTGATTCATTTTAGATTTAATTACCATAATATAGGGTTTTGCTGTCTATAGTATCAATCACTGAGACACTTTATAGTTGATAATATTAAAATGGCAACAATAATGAGAATTCTGCTTCATGATGAAAATAATTTTAATCATGGGTAGATTACAAATCCATTTACTGTTACGGTTACTGAGAATTCTATTATCTGCCTCCTATTGTGAAAGATGTTGAAACTTGTTTTCAGGAAATGTAAAAGATTATAGAAGTATGCTCTCTATGCAAAGTTTCTATCACAGAAGAGCAACAAAAACCTGCTTAATACCAGGAACTGTTAAAGATGAAACTTGCCAAGTGAACTTGTAGCTGCATCGCTGCGTGAACATATGCCTGGCTACGCAGATCTATTTATAGGCTCGAGGACGATGTTGGTAGCTGGTTTAGATTCTGACCATGATTTCTTCTATTCACAAACAGTACTTAGCCAGGTGACCAGCTGTTGCCTCTGCAACAAAGGTATTACTCATTACTAGCTCAAATCTAATCTATAAACTATACATGGGTAATCCAGGGAGTACTTCGTTCTTCTGGTGGCTGTACCTCTGATGCTTTCCTGCGTATGTGGGCATATCATCTTACCTCTTTTTTTTTTTTTTTTTAATTTTAATTTTTTATTCCATTCATCTCTAAACAACTATTGTAACAACAGGGCTGCCTTCAGGTTGCTATTACCTGTGTCCCCTCTACAAAAACACTAAGACTGGTATGGGGATAGGGAACTGAATCCCAAAGTACTGTTGTGGCTTGAATTATTGAAGGTCTCAGACCATTTCCTATCCACAAATGCTCAGTTGGGAACACCAAACCCTAAATTCCCCTAGCTGGCACCTTCACTGGGAGAAGTGGCTGGGAGTCAGAAGAATTGGATAGGGGTATTTCTCAGCCAGGAAGTGATTTTTCCAGGGGTGCACACGCTGCTGCAGCACATCTGCGGTGCAGGAGGAGCTGCGGTGTCCAAGAGCCGGTCTGCTCCAATTTCATTTAAAACAAACAAAGAAACCTCACAGAGGTAATTTTAATACTGGATTTTAGACAGGGTCTTGTTCTGCTGAAACAAATAGCATAAGCTTCACCTTGTTGAAGATTTTCCTGAAACCATGTGTGACTGTGTGTGCACGTATACATTAGCACTGCTTTGATTATATAATGTAATGAGCTCAGTGGATTTATTCTGGATTTACACTATGGAGCCTCAGAGCAGAGTTTGGAACAGTATCTTGTCTTTAAGATGCCAGTTTTGTAAATGCTTTTCTTTTCTTAAGGATACTGATGAAAATTTATTACTGATTTATCATGCGTAACTCTGCAATGGAATCAGATTTTTCTTTTCCAGCTTCATCGCTGTTTCTGAATGGGGATTAAAAATTTTTTAAAAACTTAGTAGAGAATCAGTTATCATCAAAGTCCCCAGGAGCTCATTTACTGGTGTGCAAACTGCGCCCCACACTGGTCCCCTGCTTTGGAGGAACTCAATGAATAAATTAAATTTCCAGAGACAGCCAGCTTTATAATCCTGGCCTACTGCTCTCCCTTCCTACTTGCATAATTTTTGTCGTTCTGGGCTTCATTCTCCCTGTTTGGTCTCCCTTGCTGACCAATGAGCCTGGGGGGAGGGACGCCGGGGCTCAGGAAGTCTGGGAGCACAACTTACACGCAGCAATGGGCAAAATAGTAGATGGATGCAAAGGCAGCAAAACTCTATCTGCCTATGGAGCAAAATTGTAAAGTACAATGTCTGCATCTTAATTTGCATGAGCTATACCATCAGTAAAATGAACAATAACAAACCTAGAATCAATCTTTTTTTTTTTTTTTTTTTTTTTACAAGAATCAGATTTGGTGTTTTTCATTACATAGTCCTCCTCAAATATATTGCTACTGAACCTTTTTAAACAATCATAATTTCATCTAAACAACAAATCTGTTGCTTTTATTTATTTTTTTACACTGTGTTAAAAAAACTACAAGATGAAAAAGTAAAAAGAAACCCCAACTTTACAGGTAACATGATCTTTGAGCAAAAGTGAAATAGGACCGGCAACAAAAAAAATCCTTCTAATCAGTCTATTTTGTAACTCAGAGAGACTATTCGGAAAGGTTTTCATCAAAGTGATTTTCTGCAGATAGCTCATAGGTGATCAGGATAAAACCCCACAGCTTCAGCACTTCAAATATTTATCATATACATGTTTGCTTGAATCTTGATAAGGGTGAGGTTTGGGACTCATGGACACTGAGATAGGATGTCACCTGAGACATTCATCTGATTCCGAATGCAGAAAGTGCCTAGGAGAGGCCAGAAGAGAGAGGGAGGGAGAGAGTAAGGGATAGTAGGAATGGACAGCCCTTGTTCCCAGCTCTAATATCCCAGTGCAATTATTTTGTGGACATCCACTCCTTGCCTGCACAGGAGATAGGGCTATAAGTGTATGTTATTTTTTAATTACAAGGGGGAAGAAAAAATCCTGATGATGGGCTGGAAGGTGCCATTGCATTGTTATTTTTTTCTCTCCCTTCGTTTGCTGATTATGTGAGCTGGGCTCCTTTGCTAGCCGATGATAAGCAGAATTTCCATGTTCTCTGCATAATTAATCCATCTCTGCCTCTCTTCATGCCAACTCGCCCGTTATCGCCGGCACATGCCTGAATTGCAAAAGAATCCGCTCTTCAATTGGAACTTATTGATATTCTAAGAAAAAAAAGAGAGAGGGAAAAAAACTGAAAATCCTTAAGTTTAAGCCGCAGATTTTTAAATGGATTAATTTCGCTGCAATCGCAGCCATCTAAGGCGGGAAGGCAGGCAGAGCAAATTGAAAGCATCTCCATGTTTGCAGAATTGGGTCCAGAATGCTGAAATGTACTGGCACAGTTCTCTTTTAAAGTCAGAAAATTACCATTCATTTACATCACATGAAATACTTTTTTATGCTAGAAATATTCAAGAGACGTTCCTTAAATGCCTGCTAATGCTAGATAACATTTCTAACTTTCAACATTTTGCTAGACTTTGATATGACATGATAGGAATGCCTGCCAGTGAGGAATATTATATGTACCAGTAATCTCTTTTTATCACATATTTAGATTATATCATCCTCTTCTTAAACCGTCCTGAAGTAGTCTTTAAACAATGTACTCAGTGTCGTAGGCTCCTATTTAGTATAGTTACACGAACCAAACTTAGTAGGGCACATTTAGACTTTGCCTAGTGCGAAGGGGTTTTTAAAGTGCCAATACACGATCCCTCAAAAACAGTTTATCTTCTTCTACCTTTCACAAAGTTAACTTGCATTTCTTAGCATCCTTTCTACATTTAGAGATTCTGCCTCATTTACAACATGTACTGTGTTTTGTTGTTTCGATGCAGCTCTTGTGGATTGTACTTACAGTTAGAAAGGGCTGAGCTGTACTCCACAGCAGCCTGGTATTGCACGTGGAATAACGAGAGCTAGTGGGGAGCTAGGACTTTGCCTCTGCTCCTTCTTTTTTCCTCAAATATTACCAAAATCCAAATATTCTTCTCCTTTTGTTTCTCTAACACGTAATTCACATCCTTCATTTCCTTGACCCTAGGAAGCAGCGGCATTCAGCAACATCGAGAGATTTCTTTAATGCCTCAGCTAAGCCACAACGTATCTGGCATTCCATGTCCATATGCTAGAAATCAGCAATTTATGCTGTTGTAGAAGGTAATGTTGACACTCGCAGTTAACAGAGGGGGAAAAGTTGCTACACTGACTGCAAATGGAGATTTAGCTGTTAGGAAATCTTTGTCATTATTAGACAGACCTCTTTCATTTTAAAAATACATGGGAAGGAAATAAAAAAAATAATAGAGGAACTGGCAGGCACATATCGGAGCGGGGAAAAAAAGAGACATACAGCAAAACAATGATATTTATGGCAACATCTGCTTCAGATACAAAACAATGAGCTTACTACATGGTTGGGCCATCTTACCATATAAAATTAGCACCTGTTATGAAATGCATGTCCCTAGTAAGTAAATAAAATGTCAGTGTTCCAGTTTGGATTTTCAGGCATAAAAAGCACTATACAAGAATGACTAGTGATCACATTAGGATATGTTTTTATATAGCAGAAAGAGAACAAAGACGGTTTTCCAGTTGCTTCGAAATGATTGACAGTTCTAAGGCACTTGTGAACTTGAGGATATTTGTGGCATATTACGATTTTAACATTACGTTTTTGGCAAAATCAAAATGTTTAAAAATGCTTTTTATAAAAAAAATAGTTATGTTCACATTCGTTCAACTCTATTAGCTCCTAAGAGAAATAGTTGAAACTACATTTAAAAGAATCAAAATTTTTAAATCACCTGTGAAATTGTATATTTAGCAGATAAATACAATTTCTAAGGAAAGAAATTTCTGTGTGCTTTCTGCATATATCTGTAGCCTATATAAGTAAATAATAAGTTAATAGCCAAATAGTCAAAGTGCTTGAGATTTGTATTTCCAATTGTGTAATGTTTTTAGTGAAAATAACTATTTCCAACCTAATTGGGGGGGGGGGGGGGGGGGGGGGGGGGAAGTACACAGATTACATGAACTGAATATTAGCACAGTACTTCCTAATCTGTTACAGGGAAATCTTGAACCTTTTGAAGTCAATTGCAAAATCCTTATTGCCTTTAGTAATACCTGCATTTCACTACAATTTTATTAGTAAAAGAAGGTTTAATGAAGCTTACACAAAAATCAGCGTTGAACTTTTTTAATAAAAATTTTCTTCTCCTAAAATTTATACTGCAAACTTTCAGGATTTACATTGTTAAACACATAAAAAAATATTTAAAACGTGCTCAACTTATTTTAGCTATAAGTAAATTGTAGCTATCAATTAAAATATATGCCTTTAATATTCTTTATATATACTTCTATTCCACCTTTTATATTCTCATGCTATTGTACATAATAATACTCTATAATAATTATTTAGGTAACTACAAATGGCTAGTTTCCATACTGCTATTTTATATATGTTGGTACATTGTACTGAAGTTTGCATTATAGTAAACATATACATGATTTTTTACACAGAGAAGTCAAGATAGTTTTCTTTTCTTACTGATTTAGGAACCAAAATTTCTCCACTAATACTTTGGAGGATTTTTTGGCATGGCAGTATAGAATGAATACTTCTGGCACCTGAAAAGAATGCCAACAGCCACAGCGTGCAGGAAAAAGGGGGTTTGCAGCACACAATGATCTCCCAGTTATTCATATTTCAGCATTTTTTTAAAATGATAAATGCAAATTTCTCAAGCTCCTTGTTATCAATTTCTGCATTGATTTGGCCTTATAGAAGATCAACATGTAGCCAAAAAACCTGAGATCAGTGGTCAGCACAAACGTTATCCTAGTTTCGAAGCCTAGATTCAGAGCAAAGCAAATGACTGCAATTTATCCATGAGTGGCACTGCCTGGCATTAATCTATCCTCAATGTTATGACTGTAAAGCAACTCTAAATGAATTACTAATTGATTTGTAAATTTTACTTAGAGGAATTTCCTTGCTCCTTCCAAAAATATTAATAAAAATATTAATGTAGGGTCTCTGGTTTTGTGCAGTATATGAATTCTGTTTAACGTGGTGGGGATGATTTTGGCAGTTATGCAGTGACACCCATACCAAGGAAGCTGGGAACGCTTCTAAGTTCCTATATGGGGTTCATTTCCATACCGCATGCCCTCTGCATACTGGGCCATCTGTTACAAACTACAGCGTAAGCTATGGATTTGAACACACATCAGATATGGTCAAGTGATGAATCGGAATCCTATGGAATGCCATAGATGTATAGGAATTTGCCAGACTGCATTCAGAATACAAGAGGTTTATTGTTTTTCCGGATATGTATGCATTATCTACACTGTAAAGACTGAGTGATATTTAGAATCATTGGAAAGCCTTTGTGTCTACCCACTTTCACCTTCCTGAAGACATGAACAGTAAACCCAAAGTCCTCGTTATGCTGGAAGTCTGGCAACGAGAGTGGCTGTGTTATTAGGTGTCCGGTGCGTTGCCGTTAGCAAGGAGGCCTAGGAAACCAGTTGTGATATGTAGCCCATGAAGAAAGACCCTTAGAAACCAAGGCGCCAAAGTGCTGTAGACAAGCACAGAGATATTTAAGAATCCTTGCATAGGTTTCTTTAAGAGAGCTAGGCATTTTTTATCATAACAGCAATTTAAGTAAAGAATAACACAAAATCTTAACTCAGTCCACACAACTAACCAAATGACGACCCTCTCATAAGTGGGTAGATGCAATGGTAGCTTATCTTTGGAAAGGAGCCTTGATGGGTGTTCTCAAATGATCTTTGGCCTAAGACATGATCAGTCAGATTACACGCACATCATAGAATCATAGAATCACAAAAGGTTTGAGTTGGAAGGGATCTTAAAGACCATCTAGTTCCAACCCCCCTGCCATGGGCAGGGACACCCTCCACTAGACCACATTGCCCAAAGCCTCATCCAGCCTGGTCTTGAACACTTCCAGGGATGGGGCATCCACAACCTCTCTGGGCAACCTGGTCCAGTACCTCACCACTCCAACAGTAAAGAATTTCTTTCTAACATCTAATCTAAGTCGATCCTCCTTCAGCTTAAACCCATTCCCCCTTGTCCTGTCACTACACTCCCTGATAAACAGTCCCTCACCATCTTTCCTGTAGGCCCCTTCAGGTACTGGAAGGCCACAATTAGGTCTCCCTAGGGCCTTCTCTTCTCCAGGCTGAACAACCCCAACTCTCTCAGCCTGTCCTCATAGGAGAGGTGCTCCAGCCCTCCAATCAGCTTCATGGCCCTCCTCTGGACTCTCTCCAACAGCTCAATGTCTTTCTTGTACTGGCGATCCTAGAGCTGGACGCAGTACTCCAGGTGGGATCTCACAAGAGCAGAGTAGAGGGGCAGGATCACCTCATGTAACCTACTGCTATGGATATGTAGCAGTAAGAGCTTTCTATGGAGCTACGAGGGAACAAATAAGTTCGGTGTCGAGAAACAAGGAGAAGTCCAGCTGGATAGATGTCACACTTCATTTTAATATGAATAGATTTATATTTTCATTTTATATCCTGCTCAAAAAGTTACCTTTAACTCCAACTCTAACCTCCAGGATGAACTATCAGCAGCAACAGTAAAGAAATAACTTGCTAGATATTATCACACATTGGTAATTCTTGTGTCTAAGATAACTGTTTAGGTCTAAGAAAACATGAAATTTTCCTATGTGCAGAATATTTGACATAGTCAGATGCTGCAATATGTTCAACAAGGTATCCAAGACACTCACAGTGACAGATCCAGAGAGCTTTGTCCCATTCCTTTCCCGCTCTCATTTGTTTTACTCTGGACCTGGGGAGAGAAATAAAGCATGTATATTGCTGAACTCCTTAGGTCTATGAAAACAAAGTGAATGGACTGCAGGTAACTTTCAGTGAATGTCAGCATCTCTCTTAAAGACCAGGACATGATAGGTAAAATGTTGAATTTACTTGCAGGTACAACTCTTTTTTTTTTTTTTTTTTTGCCACAAATCCTGGCACAGAGCTACAAAGTTGTCTGTATTAGAAAAAAATATAAACCAGAGTTTTCAAGGACAGAAGTTACAATGTAGGCACAATGTGCGTATTTTTACCAGTATACCAGAAAAGCCAGAAAAATGTAGAGGAAAACATAACTTTTCCCAGCATAATATATTCACAAAGGAATATTTGCATGAAAAGCCCATAAATACGCTCAACCTTTGGTTAATGTTGCCAACAGAGAAAAAAAATTATATCATTTCCTGGAACCAGGAATGCCATTGTGTCCTTTATGTACTCACCTTGACAGTCTGTTATTTGTTGAGAGCTAAGCAGAATCAGAATCAGATTCCGCCATCGCCTCTGGCCCTGGGGCAGTTTGACTCATGAACAGGAGTGGGATAAACTCAACACAAAGAGAGTGCTTTGTAATGTTCACTGGTCAGTGATGGACAGATGAAGTGGTACGAAAAAGCCGCTACATTCAGATAGGCTTTCCAGAACAGTACTTGGTGGTAGGACTTGAAGATGGAAGATGGCCTTTAGCAAATAAAAGGGGGGCTACCGTTCCAAAACTAAAAGGGCAAATGGATGCAGGCATGCAAATAGCAAACCCAGAAATAACGGATGAGGATTTCTAGCTTATTGGAAAAGAAGATGGTCTTTCTTGGAGTATCTGGGTTTTGTGCTGAAATGAAACACAAGAACCGGCCACCGAATATTTCCCTGTTGGTGCCACATCTGTACGACTTTGCTGTTGCTTGTTTACAGATACGCCTCAACAATGAAGCACAAATCACTAGAGGAAAAACTTCCTACTGCAGATCTGTTCCGAGGCAGATTGCAGACTGGGAATAGAAAAGGCAAAGCCGTAGAGTTGCCAGCATTCGACAAATCACAGTAAGTCTCTTTGCCCGACTGAGAGAGTGCAAGGGGAGCCCAACTGTCTGAATCAGAGGCATCTAATGAGCAGGAACAAAATTACTTCAAATTGTTAACAAAGAAAAATTCATTTTTTCCAAAGCTACATTTCCTATGGGCCACTGCAGCTCATAACAAAAGTAAAGCTAAAATCTACACAGAACTGAGCATATTTTTTATTTTTCCATTTGAAACCTGGGATTATTTCTTCCAGGCATTTGGAAGGACAATGCTAGCAGGACCCTGTTTGCCAGTAAAACTCAGTTTTGGAAACCATCATCAGTCAGCATGAAAATGGGTCCAATGCTATGGAAATGAGCTTGTTACTATTATTTTTTTTGCTGGCACTCACACAATTTGTGCTTTTAGAATTTTGAAAAGCGGGACATGAATTGCAAAGAAAAAACGAGTTAACAATATTAAACAGTCAGTTGCTAATTACTGAGCAATCCAAACCTGCGTCTGGAATGACACACTCAGACATCCAGCTGGACCTCAGGCCATATGCTATCCTAGATCCTCACACATAGCTCCCACTACTCTCAAGCACTGGACTACTGGGTAAAAAGTTCAGCCTACAGATTAAAATATGGTCAGAGCTGTATATTTGTAGATACTTTAAAAAGAATAATGAATATCTGCAATCTATCAGTAAAAGTAAAGGATGAGAGCCGTAGACAGCAAGGTAGGAAATCACTCTGAATCATTGTATTTGTTTCATCACTTTATTCGGAGCAGAAGTGTCCAATAATTCCAGCGCTGTTCTTTCTCCATAAGGAGGTTACTTACAGAGATTTAGAATGTTACTTCATCCTAGTACCACGTTTCAGCTACCATAGATCACATTTGTAATTGTAATTGTTCAATGTAATAAATGAAGTTTATTATCTACTTATTGATCCCCAGGTATGATACTTGGCAGAATGACACATAAAGAAAATTCTAATACAATGCAGTAAGTTTTAATGGTGCAATTCCAAGGATAATAATATTGCTAAAAATATTATTCCCCTAAGTAAAAAAAGTCATTTACCTTTAGCTCTAGGTTTCTGCTTGGTCCTAGATAAAATATTAAGTTTTAATTTCTTTGAATTGTATTCCTTATCATGTATTTTCCAGATAAAGACCATCTATGTTAAAAAGTGTACATTTGTTTAACTAAACCAGATAGTCTATAGTATCTTCTTGTAACAACCAAGACTTCATTAAGTATTTTCTTACAGTAGTATGATTTCCTACATTTATGTTATAATTTCTTGTGTAGATCAAAAATAACCGATCATAAATAAATTGTGAAATATCTCGGAGAAGTATTTTAAAAATACAGGTGTCTGATTTGTATTTGCATATGCACATTTGTTTACCTGTGTTACAATTACAGATGATTTCAGCCTGGATTGGTGATTTAGTGTTGACCAAATTAATCCGATGTTGTAAATTAGCCAGTGATCTCAGTCTTAGAATCGGCTGCAGTAACGCGGAGGACTCTGCAAGTTTAGAACAATTGCCAGGAGCTGAGCCTATGCCACACAGTCCTTTTGGGTGTATAGTTGTAATCCTGCTCGCTTAAAATTATGGTCAGTGAAAGCACATATTTTGTGAGTTTTGCTTGAGAAAAGATTGCAGTGGCAAGACCCCAAAATACCCTGCAACTTATATCAAGAGTTGTTTTCATGATGCTTTAGATCATCTTTAATTCTTACTCATGCAAACAGGCAAGTATGGTCATGTAACTAGGTTTAAATAAGAGACATATAAGCAACTAAGTATTAAAACAACTAGTCAAAGCAGAAACACATAAAAGAGAAAATATTGTAGTAGAAAGATTTGTTTTACACATTTTAAATTCCTCCACTGTTGCTGGAAAATAAATAGTCCTTCGTATACAAATACATTAAGGACTAGATAGCTTGTGATTCAAGGACTCTGATTTAAGAACAAATCCTCTATGATTTGGACTAATATTCTTTATGCAGCTAGTCAACACTGTATTTGTGAAATATGAATTTGAAAGAAAGATTATTATACTGGCTTAAAGCTGGATATTTACACATTCACCTCCCATATTCATTAAACATTTTCATGCAGAAAACAGTAAAGAAAAATCCCATGGAAAGCTGAAATCCTACGCAACTCATTTTCCACTTTAAGAGAAGAGTCTCGGTGATCAGTATGAGCTTTATTATTGCTTTATTTGCAGGAATTATTAGCTCCTTCTTAAATTGTTCTGTTGCAAATCTGAAACATACAATATTTTACATTACAGTAATATTTAATAGAGAACTGAGAATTGCAAGATAGTTTACAAGTGGAGCTACTATTACACTTCTTGTAACATCTTTCCATTAAAAAGTTAACAGGCTGGATTAATTGCTTCATGATAAATGTTTCTTTTTAAAACCTGCTGTTTTCCATGCAGCAAAACATAAATACTATATACTGTACCAGTATTAGTCTCTTTTGAAATACTACTTTTCTCCCCCCCAAAAAAAGTTTATAGTGTAGATACATCGTCTGCATTCTAATGTACTAACTCATGCTACAATAGGCTAACAAATCCGGGAACTTTAAAGAACCCCCACAAATGTATATGCTATTTGTGTGAAAACAAAAATCCCAGAGAGATTCTTGAAACTCAGCACTGTCATAATGAATTTGTAGATTGTAAACCATAACATATGACAGATATTACTAATTTGAAAGGGAAAATAATTTCACGTTTTTAAACTGAACATGCGTTTACTTACAAATTACATTATAATTACATCATTTTGTCCTCCCTGTTAGTGATGCATACCAATAGAGAAACCTTGAGAGATATCTGCAAAATGCCTGATGAAAATGTAAATAGTATCCAGCATTACTCCATTTAGTTTAAAGTGATTATAAAAGTTGCAATAGCTAAAAGGTATTGATTTTTAAAATAAATTTGTACTTTAAAGGTGACAACATGTAGTATAGCATAAGTGTACAGTCAAATTATCTATTGCTTTACTATTAATGATTAAGTGCAATTATTAATTATGGTATTCATCTGGTTTATAGCCATTTGCACATACCTTCACAAAGAAGTATATTAATATCTGAGAATAAAAATTGGAGTTAGAAACTATTTTCAGTATGCTTTTCAAATATACATTTTTAAGTGAATATGTTCATAATCCAGTGAATACAGGAAATGATTATTTTTGCAGTAGATATAATTAGGATTTTTCTCAGAAAAAAATTGACTGTTTTAAGAAATACAATTTCTGAAGCCTGTAGTATCATGTACTAGGTAGTTGCTATTGCTTAGGGTTTAGGCATTCTGACTCAGAAGACAAAAGTATCCTTTTCTTTGATATGGACATTTTGATTCCATTTTCTGCTCTATTCCAAAGTCATGTTGAGTATCTAGATCTTTTGCTTCAAAATGCCATCCCTGAACTGCATGTGAATTAAATGAAATACAGTCTGCACAACCTCAAAACATGGAAAATTTGCTGGAAAACATTTAGTTCAGAGTTTACCTCTTTCAGGTCTTGAAAAAGCACAAAGGCATCTGATCAGGCAAGTAACTTACTAGGGCTCAAATACAGACTGCACGTGAAAAAGTCATAGAATTCTGGTCCCTCCAGCCTGCAGTCCCAACTGTTCCTAGATTAATGTACTCACATGTATAATTATTACGGAATGTTTTTTGATCCACTTCAGGCATCCCAGTAGTTGTATTTTAGGTAGGAGACAAACTTTTTTCCCCCCTCCTTCTCAAAGTGGTTGGCACAGACAAGGTTTTTACTTTCTGCAGATCACATCAGGAGATGAAGGTGAAGATGCTGAAAGATAGCAGGTGGGAAGTACCCATTCTCCTCATTCTGAGAAAAATTGCATTGAAGATATTCTTCAGGAAAGCAACCTTATGAAAATGTCTAATACAGTCAATAATCTGTATTTCTGTATCATGTAAGTGGACATGTACAAGAGAAAGGTATGTGGTCAAGAGGTTACAGGCAGCTGATAAAAACCACCCTGTGGGTGGAATATGTGCTGAACCAGTACCAGGATTCATTTTATATGAGTTACGGTAACTAATTCCCACATGTGAGTAACAGAAACATATTTCATGTACCTTGTATGTCTTGCATATCCTCGCCAGTTCGCCGTGCATATTTAGGTACAGGAGTTCCTCCAGCCTGGAGGGCAGGCTCCAACCACCTGAGCCTACATTTGCAGTTTCGGTGGACGGACAGGGAGTGTGCCTCTTTGGGAAGTGGCCTGGGATAATTTTGCTACTGTTAGTCACTTGGTGAGCAGTTTGGGAAAGGAGTGCATACACTACAGCAGTTGTCTCCATCAGGAGAAAAAGCTCAGCATTCTGCAGATTGGAGATTTGTCAAATAGGGCCCTACCACAGGTCAGCTGGATTTTCTTGGCAGTTGCTCATACTACCCATGAACATTTTTGTGACAGTGCAAAATGCTCTGAAATTTAAAAACGTACACCACAAAGGAAAGAGGGTGTAACTTTGGTTGGTCATATATAAGCATGTTTCTACGCTCCTATTTAGAAATTCGTTTCTGGAATACATGCTTTGACTTCAGTGAGTGTTTTAGAAGTATGGTACCATTTAAACAAAACCCTGCAATAAAGATGGTGCACAGGACATAATGTTTACCCTTATGTGGTAAAGACAGAAGAATTTACTCCTAATTGTACTTATTGTCTGCAGGAAGTATGAGAACACCCTCAAAGATATTTTGAATGCTGAAGTGCATTTTCTAATGAGCCTGTTTGTGATCATCAACACTTAGACAAGGCCATTAGAAAAGGCAGTAGTAAATAGGGTCTGTTTAATACAGTATTTCATAAATTATGGATTTTATAAAAATACATTTTTTAATAAAAATCTCTTAAGTTTTGCAACATTACATAATTTGAATCTTGGATAATGGATTTCTTGTTAATAAATATATAAATCATAAGTCATTTATTCATACAGTGTAATGTAGCAGTTTATTACATACTGCGTGAATTTTGTAATCAGGGAATCCCCTGATGAAAAAATAGCACAATATTAATTACCAGCACCATCTGTGCTAAACAATAGGAAAAACAATATTTTAATACAATGACTTCATGCATGTCAGTTATCTTCAACATTAAACACTGCAGTTTTGTTGATGTGGTTTACCTTCTACTCATTTAAATAACTGATGCTCTTACAAAGGTTAAAACTATGAATAAATGAATTAAAATGAAATGTAATGAAAAATACCAATAGATACAGCATGGACCAAGCTCATTCATCAAATAAGTGATCATACAGGTATAGATACACATAAATTTATACATTTTTAAATTTACCCGCACATTTCCAAAAAATGATTATTTACACGCTTGTTACCTGCAAAAGACTAATGTTCAACTTCTAAGAGTTGTTTTGAGTTTATTTTTTAATTATCACTATTCTAAATACATAATTCTCACAACATAAATATGGAATCTACTTGGCGACATTGTGAGTATAAGTTGTTTTGATGTACACAAAAATATTTAAGGTACATTTAGTATTCTGGAAGCTCACTGAATTTTCCACTGTATCCTACCACCCTCAGTACAAAAGTGTGATTTTAGGAGAGTTTGCTCTCTCTCAGTATGATAGGAAAGATGTTATTCTTACACATCCAGGTGCTAATTTTGTCTAATGATTTATTGAGTTTAAAAATACGTTAGGTAAATCAAAATTACACCTATCAACATATTGCCGCCTTGAAAAATTCTGCCAAAGGAGCCAACTAGGGATATTATGATGAGGACAGGATTCAAATTCCCTGGTTGAGCTTGCCATGGGAAATTCTTAAACAGGGGGGACTTATTTCCAAAGTTCCCCACCTATACCCATGCCCGCATTACTGATGTGCAACATCCTTCTGTCTGCACATTATTATTTAATTATTTCGGACACAAATGTTCTCTTTCAGTATACTGTCCTCAAGTTCTGACTATATTTAAACGTGTGCCCACTACCAGATTTTTTTATCTTCGTATCTATCATATATTGGGGTTGCATATCGACTTGCAACTTTCCTCATTACACCTGTATTAATTTTTCAGTAGTTCCAGACTTCATTGGCCTTCAAATGTACATGTCAGAGTCCTAAAAACCCACAGTAGGCTGTGTCCCAGAATGGTGCTTTTATGGATATACTTTTGGTGTTAATAAGAATTTAATGGGGTTTTTTATTAAGAACTTTCTCTTGCTGATATACTTTTTTCATAGGTATGGTGGATAACATTGTTTGCAAGAATTTACAGAAGAGACAGTAATGAGACTCCCAAAGCTTTAGGAACTGCCCCAAGCATTTATTTACCATAATAAAAATTAACTGCTTATTTACAGCCATCAGCTCACCTACTGAAGGGCAGTGTGAATTCTCCCAGCCCCTGGGCAACCCATTTTCCCCAGGCCTCCAGCGAGCTGCACATTATCCTCTCGCAGCCTGTATGTGCTTGTCCGTGGCTGGAGGGCTGTGCCAAAGGCGAGCTGCTCCCCGCGCTCTGCACTTGCCCTTCCTGCAGGTGGCTGGTTTTCGCACGCTTTTCCACACCAGACACGGAGTGCCCTGACACTGCCTTGCCGGATTTGCACACTTTGCACCTGCCTTTGGCGGGAGTTGGGTGAGAAGCCAAGGAAACCTCTCAGGCAGAACTATAATTCTCTTTAATGCTCAGTATCCGAAACAAAGTTATAAAGGAAGGCTTTGCACTTTTGAACCGCGACATACCAGTACTCAGCAAATAGCGATACTTTATTGTGACGTCCCCAGATACCGCCTCACGGGCTCTGTAGCCTCTTGCTGTCAGTGGATTTTTGTGCAAACTGAATCCATTCAGGTGTTCATCTCCTTGCCAGGGCTATCTTGGTCTGCTAGGAGAGCTGTTAATCTCATCAGATACTCCATAGGGATGCCTAACCATTGCAAATTCAGTCTAATTTCTTTTTCTTCCTCATTTTGATGTATGCTTGTGGCCACTGCTCCATATCCATATCAATAATTCTCTTCTCTAACCAGCCTGGCTATTCTTCCCTCCCAGTGTTTTCTGGGGGTAGTTGAAAAGATTTATTTCTCCCTTGCAATCTAACAGTTTTCTCAGTTGTGAACATGACTCCAGGCTGATAGCTACTTCTATACCTACATCTCTCATATCTTTTCTCTTTTCATGCTTCTGTGATCTTCTTAAATTTATTAATGAAAGGGAATCTCCTCAGAAATATTGTGCAGGCATTTACCTTTTTCTCCTTCAAGAAAAAACTCCTCCTCTAATTTTCCCAAGCTTGTGTTATTCAGTGCTACCTTTCCCCAATGTCAGTCTAGACTGCGATCCGGCCATTACGTAGAATTCTTGCTCTTAGTGACTAAGTGACTCCCTCTTTCTGCTGCCTGTACTTCATTATTTCCTCTTACTCTCTTTGACCTAAGTGGTTCTTCTGACAACTGTAGATTTCTCACATATGTGCATCATTTCTATGGCTCTCTATACTTAATTTCTTCTTATCTCATTCCAATATATTATTATAGGCAGTTTTACTCCTGCCTATATAACACATTTTTCACTTTTTAGTGGTGGTTTCCGCTATGTGACAAGGCTTTTCTTCTGTGGTTTTTCAGGTCTCCTAGGTTCTCTTTTCAATGTATTCCCCCCCTCAAATAATTCCTTGCACTTGCTCATTTCTTTCTGGTTGCTCGTCCCTCCTAGTTGATCAATAATTATTTTCAAATGATGATGCTTAAGTGTTTCCCTCTTTCTACTCTGCAATGACTTCTCCCCATCATTATCTTCTCTACCTTTCTTGACTAGGCAAATTAAAGATCTTAGGCCCTCCACTAAACACCACTGGAAAAAGTGGTGAAAGACAACCTTTCAACAGTGTTTCAGTGAATTAGCTCTTACAGTTTGCTTTTCAGCCCTTAGTTTAATTTCTCCTTTGCCTTTTTTCATTCTTCCTCGCTGGTTGTGCTCCATAGTTGATCGTGAGGACATCAGAGTGAAAGACGCTTCATACAGTACAGAGCAGATCTCACTTGCCTGGATCATCTAAACAGTTCTGCTGACAATACCTGAGTAGGATTCTGCCTTAGATTTCTGTTGTGCTGTATTTTAGTTACCAGGGCAAGACAGAAAAACAGTAACTAAGAAGTACATACTAAACAGAAAATTGAAGATTTACCAATTCTGTGATGCTCTAGCTTGTCAACCTGAAATTTGACATTTGAATACGACATTTGAAATCTTTAGAAAATGACCAGGTGCAGAAAATATATACTTCTTGAAATTATTACTGTACTACAAAATGTCTGGGTTTTTAAATACCAAGCACTACACTGACAACATGCCAGTATAGGAGTAAGGTATTTAATTTGCATTAGAAATTACAAAATGCCATAAATACAGTCTAGAAACACAGCGATGTTGGCTTCTGACAGGTGGAGCCTCATAGAAGAGTTCAACTGCAAGTAAGTTTGAACTTATGGTCAGTAAAGATTTGCAGCTGATACCCGGCTTTGCAGTTAGGCAAAAGAAGCATCTCACTACGAGCCCGAATCAGAGCTGCTGATTAGTGACACAAGGTGTGTAAGCGGAGGGAGAAGCAGCGCTGGAGCGGGCTTCAAATATTTTCAGTCTCTGGAGTACTTTGAACCTCGCTGAGCACTCCTGAAGAGTGAGTAAGCCGCACAAAAGCCAGCCGTGTCGTTCAGAGGCAGCAGCAGGGATACAGGCAGGAGGGCTCCAACTCTGAAACACAACCTCCTGAGAGCTTTGCTTTTATGGCTGTCTTATGGTGATGAAGATCATTAAATAATTAGAGTACATTGAGAACTGATAGAATATTTGCATACATCCCCAAACCATATATAGTGCTTATATAGAAATATGTTATATGTGCAGGCTTCATATTTAAGATAGTGGAGAAAAGACCTAAATTAATCTTGTTCACCTGCCCAGTGAATAACCACACACAGAGACAAAACTATCTCATTTCAAATTCCATAGCTGATATTAAAATTTAGATTTTATTAATTAGTTTGCTATCCTATTTATTGATCAATCTACCTTTTAGTGATTCTTCAAAGACTCCTGATAGAACTCTTATATTAGGTTCTCCTCGATGTATTTAAAATGGCTTCCCAAGAATAAGGGAGTATTTTCAACTCTCTTCTCCAAATGAGAATACTTCTCTGAAGAATGCATATGTTGTTCAGACACTATGCATCTGACTTATTACCTACACAAAATGTCCAAGAACCATGAGCTAGAGTTCATTGTTTTATAAATTGGACCCCATTTATATAAATAATGTATTTAAGAATGCAGCTTTTTTAAAACTTATGTTACATATAAGCACACATTTTTAGCTAATAGTCTTCGTACAGCTGAGACTTACAGGTAAGGTATTTATACATTTGTGGGCTGGTAAATAAATCACTTCTAATGAGGCTTTCTAAATAACTCCTCTCCATTTTTTCCTTAGATAACACAAACATTACAAACGGGACATTACTGCATTTAGCTACCAAGCAAAGGTTAAGACTGTTTGTTTACTAGTTTATTTCTTCTAAAAAGGGAAATACACTTTAAATGCACCAAATTTTTTTTCATTCAGCGTTCACAAAATTGTCTACATATTCACTATTATCACTGGATGAATTTTTCTGTCGGGCACAGGAAAAAAATATTAAAATAACTTACACAAAATTGAGGAGACAGGCTATGTAGCATTTGTGTCCAGTTATTATTCAGTTTAGAACAGTTGAAAGAAATAGGTAAAATGTTCAGAATTAATGTAGATTAAGGCAGATGATTGTTTTAAACTTGAATTTGTCATTAGTGTAGCTACCAAGAGACTGTGCACATAACGGAAACTGTTTGTTGCTTGATAATTTTGTTAAGTCAATAAAGAGACCAAAGACTGAGCAAACACAGAGACCTAGTTATGCCTTCTCATCAAAGTCAATCCTTTTATCTGTCACAGTTTCAAGACATGATACTATCAACAGATTTTTTCAGAAATAAAGATTATGAAATTTCCAATCCAGATAAAACCAAAAGAATTTAGAATGATATCTGTACAAAGCAAACGAAAGAGAGGGCAGGCAAGAAACTTTTGGATGCATTCTTCTAGCAGTGTGCATCAGGGGTCAATACTTGGTCCAGCCTTGTTCAACATACTCATCAATGACCTGGACGAGGGGACAGAGTGTACCCTCAGCAAATTGGCTGATGATACAAAACTGGGAGGAGTCGCCAACACACCAGAAAGCTGCGCTGCCATTCAGCGAGATCTGGACAGGCTGGAGAGTTGGGCAGGGAGGAACCTAATACCATTCAACAGGGTCCTGCACCTAGGGAGGAATAACCCCATGCACCAGTACAGGTTAGGGGTTGACCTGCTGGGAAGCAGCTCTGCAGAGAAGGACCTGGGAGTCCTGGTGGACAGCAAGCTCTCCATGAGCCAGCCATGTGCCCCTGTGGCCAAGAAGGCCAATGGTATCCTGGGGTGCATTAAGAAGAGTGTGGCCAGCAGGTCGAGGGAGGCTATCCTCCCCCTCTACTCTGCCCTAGTGAGGCCACATCTGGAGCTCTGTGTCCAGTTCTGGGCTCCCCAGTTCAAGAAAGACAGGGAACTACTGGAGACAGTCCAGCGGAGAGCTACAAAGATGCTGAGGGGACTGGAGCATCTTTCCTATGAGGAAAGGCTGAGACAGCTGGGTCTGTTTACCCTGGAGAAGAGAAGACTGAGAGGGGATCTGATCAATGCTTATAAATATCTAAAGGGTGGGTGTCTAGAGGATGGGGCCAGAGTCTTTCCAGTGGTGCCCAATGACAGGACAAGGGACAACAGGCACAAACTGGAACACAGGAAGTTCCATCTGAATATGAGGAAAAACTTCACTGTGAAGGTGACAGACACTGCAACAGGCTGCCCAGAGAGGTTGTGGAGTCTCCTTCTCTGGAGATACTCAAAACCTGCCTGGACACAATCCTGTGCAACCTGCTCTGGGTGATCCTGCTCTAGCAGAGGGGTTGGACTAGATGATGTCCAGAGGTCCCTTCCAACGCCTACCATTCTGTGATTCTGTGATTCTATGTACTGATAGCCTCCAAGTCATGATTTTTAAGTTCAGGAATGTTAAGTAACAGTAAGTTATCCTATCCTAGTGGATCTACCCACAGTCTGAGGAGATTAAATGGGCGGGGTTATAATTCCTGCTACTTCTCATTCATGCTCCAAATCCTATGCTTAAGATGTTCTGAAACACAGAGAATAGTTAATTCTATTCCTGTCCCCAAATTTAATTGTTTCTTCAAAAGGTATTCAGCTTGGGGATCCTTTTCTCCTCTAGCCTGTGTGGGCAAGGATGGTGTTTACCCTAGAGGTACTTTCCAAATTACTGTGCCCTGACTTTTTTAAGCAAGGCTGAAACATCAAGCGAAGAATTAGTTTTGTCTTATTCAAGTCAGTGGAAGGTACATGAGCACATATCAGTTATATTTATGGTTTTGGAACCTAGGCTGAGCTTTTTATCTTCAGTTCTACATGTAACGAGAGCTTCCAAAACATGTAACAAAACTGGGTACTCCTATTGGATACTTAGATGCTATGTGTATTGGTCTAAGACACAGACTAGTGAATCTTAAAGTTGTATATTGTTTCTTTATTGACAAACAGTTCTTCAAACCATTTGTCCGCTGTGGCAGGTTGCTCATCTTACTTATTTTTCTACCATAGGCCTGCAGTTCACGAGATCATGGAACATACAATAGACTCCTGTGTGGTGGTCTTATGTTGCCCTACTTCTCTGGTCAAAAAAAGAAATGGCTATATACTGCTGATGGGAGAGAATGTTAAATGACTTCTTAACACTTATGTACAGTATAAGTAGCTTAGTTTCTCAAAATTTGCTAAAACATTGAATTAAAGAAATGTCTTTTTTTTTTTTGGACTTTGAAAATTACACATCAGCTAGGACTGGGGAACATACTCGAAAGAACCTGCTTTTGGATCCCATCTGTAAGTGCTAATAGAGGCATTATTGCAATATTGTAAATTTCACCTTATTGCATCTTCTATCTTGTTTGCATCTTTATGAATTTTATGAATGGCTTTATTTCATCATTTTTTTCAACTCTTTATTTCAGAAATATATTTAAAATAATTTATGTGCAAGGTTGAGGAAAAACCTACTCTGAGGTCTTCTTTTTTTCTTCTTGTTCTTTTATTATGGTAGAGTAATGGTCATTTATGACATTTTAGAAATAAATGTGATAAATTTATTGCTGATAATTATTGCAATTTTAAAAAAACCCCCAAGCCTGAATTTGTTTGCCTTTCATCTATGACACTGTATCATATATGAAATACAATATCATATATAAAATTCAAATTAAATGAAATTCATGTCCTAAAAGGCCAGTGGCAGGAACAGGAGGTAAAAATAGATTTTTTAAGAGCTCATAGGTTTCATGCACTAAATCGTGAATATCAGTTACACAGAAAAGAAAGAATTAATGCCATGACTAGTGTTATGATTCATTTGACTCTTGGACATGGAAGTTGGACACACAAAAATATTGAATGTTAGAAAAGTCATACATGTTATACTTAGTAAGTCAGTGCTTCTTTAATATTTGTTTTAAAATCGAATTGCAACCAGCTGTTTAACAGGTAGTGAAACTGAGAGAATCAAGTCCCTCTAGACTTGCTTGGAAAATCTTGAAGCTTCAGTGCAATGCCAAATAGGCTTGAGATGAAACAGGGCCTGGAAAGTGCTCATATTTAAACATTATCTTCAGCTGAGATTTAGATTAGTTGAAAAAATAAAAAAGGAAAGAGCATGAACACAGAACCAGCAATAACACAGCCAAATGTTACACAGTTGTGCATACTCTACCACTCTTGTATTATCAGGTACTCATGCCAGTTAGGAAAGATTTGTTTGTGCTGGATGATTTGACAAAACATGTCATAGCATAAAAAATGGAGACAGATGTAGTTACCTCTGGTAAACTGACTGACTTAACACCTGCTAGTTTAAGCTATAGTTATGACCCTTCTCAAAAAATCTCTCCTGTGCTTAGAGGAAGGCACAAACTGCAAAGACTAAAAACGTTTTTTACTAGCTCTTTAAAAGAGCACTGGCAAAAAACCTGGAGGAAAAAAAAGAGGAAATTTAATGGAAGAAGCAAAACAGCAGGGGGGAAAAAGCCCAACAAACCCAAGGAAATAAAAAAAGAGAAAGCAAAAAGAATCAGTTTCTAAGAAAAACAGATTATTTTCATCTCCCACTTGAGAGCAGAGCAGTAGGGCAATGAGAAGGACATACAGATTGTAAATAGACAACCCATGTTGCAGAGTTGGAGTATCACAACATTTTCAACTTCTACTGTTCCCAAGATCCTCCTATACATGAGCTTAGCAGGAAGAGATTAGCAGAGAGAGGTAGGAAAGGAAAATATGCCGTTACGAACATCATTATCATCATGAACAAATTCCCAGAAACACAGGAGGATTATTTTTTGCTAGTCAACACAAAACTTTATCTCAAAAATGGGGCAAAAAGTAGAATTTGAAAGAAGTAAAATTTATCCGTGTATTTCCATTTCTTCAAAGCCTACAATTCCACTAAGTGAAGACTGGGTAATACTAGAAAGCATCTATAGCACAGTGCCAGTGGCTATGGCTATGGCTAGGTGGATTTTCCAACTTAGTCTATTTAATTTCAGTTTTACACATTTGCTTTAAAATTGTTTACTTGAATCATGTATAGTATCAAAGGCCCTTCTATAAAGCTTTGTAATTTCAAGATTATTTCATATTAATTTAATTTTACTATCAATCAAAGGCTGTACTATGTGGCATGCTTTTGAGTGCCAGAGAAAATAATCCTTTATTACGGTTGTTGTTGTTCATCAACAAGAGGGTCACACAGTGCATTACTTCCATAGGTCAAGCCTACTGTGCACCCTGGGGTGCCTTTGTTCTCCTCTCTAAGTGCACTGGCTACCAACTTCTCCACTCCTCTGTATTTTGCAAACTTTGCGGCTCCTTACTTCATTCTAGAGTTTCTAGATAAATCCCTACCCTTCCTCTTCTCCCTGAGTAGGATACCCTCTTCTTTTACCTTCATGCCAGAAGTTTTCTCTGTGTGTATCCCTTTCCCTTTCTATCATTTTCTGAGTCACCATTCTGACACCCATTCTCTGTGCCTTGGAAACAATTTATTTGGGAATTTCCATATTTTAAAAGGAAGGAAAATGATGTGTGCCAAATGTTATGCCAGAAAGTCTATAGGCTGCTACAGAGGTGCTTTTAGGTTCTGGATGTGGTAATCAGAGTTCCGTCTATTTCTGATTTTCCCTGTCCAGCTACTAGGAAAAGTGATTGGGTTTGACCCGTTGATTCACACAAATTGATCAAATATAGAATTCCAGGCATTGCACAGTAGAAGTAGACAAAAATGCCGTCAAGCTGTGTATTGAATCCTCCTCTTAATTTGGCAGTTACGCTGTTGTTACTTCTTTGTACAACCTTGCTGCTAACCTATGGATAACAATGCAAAGCTGATTTCTGCAGAATAATTTAAATACACAGTTAAACTACAAAGCCTACTTAAAATGAAATCCCTGTTTATTACACGCATAAATGCAAGAACCACTCTTTTTTCAATGGTAAATAGCACCATTAGTGTGAACACAAAGTTAGCTGAGTAGTCATATTACTTGCATTTTTCCAGATATGCTTTTGTTAGTCTGGATAGGTACAATTCTTCTTTGTTTCTCCATCATTCTGTTTCTACAATACTATGCCAAAACTGACTGATGGGAAGTCACTTCTGTAAAGGTACCACATATTGCCACTCATTATTAAAATGACTATTGATACCTACAGAATAGCAAAATCAAACTATATGTTTTAAAGAGAGATGTGAATACCCATGACTTTTAATGTCATTTTTATGCATAATAATATACTTTTTTGTTGTAAGCTTGTATACTTAATATAATATAGTTAACAACAATACTTTAGCCCATGAACTTAAGTTCAGGAACTTAAATAAGGGAAAATAAGTATTCAAAGTAAAAGACAATTAAAAATAGGAATTGCATTTTTTTTCCAAAGGCTTTCTACCAAGTTAAAGGCTTCTTTGAAATGCATGCACACCCGTAGGTGTTACACATCTGGGCAGTATGCAGATGATGAGAGCCACTGGATTTAATATATGCATCTGACTACAGAAAGGCATTATAGTTTTTTATTTGCACTTTATATCTTTCCTATGCGCACAGTTTTCGGTGCACACAATTATGTTTTTCTATGTCTAAAATACCCTCTCTGAAACCAACTAGCTAGAAGACCAGCTGGAGATCTTTTTGAAATATACTCCATAATCTTGAAGGGAGGATATTTTTATTTTTCTGGCCAGCAGTAAATTTTCTACCTCAGTAGCATGGCTTATGGTACAGTATTAAAGATCCAAGCTTTCACAGCAGGTTTTATTGGCTACGTAAGATTACACTGATTAAGCTTCTAGGAAGAAACAGTCAAATATAAACACACAAAACAACAACGCAAATTCTCAATTGAACTTAGCTAAATCAATGAAATGTGAATTGTGAATTTATCTCACTTTAATATACATTACACAACTAAAACCAATTTAATAAACAGTCGAATCCATGGCCCATAGATTAATCCATATTGATATTTCCCATGCAGCATTATTTCTACTTTCCAGCACAAGATATCCAATACTACTGCTCTGTCAGTTGACAGTCACATTCGATTCTTTTAATAAAATCCTGTATTGCATTACTGCTAGACTGAACAAGAAGTGAATTTCCACATGGGAAATTTTGGAAGAAAAGTAGATGCAGGTCTTACTATTATTATAACCAAAGGCAATAATATACGCTCTCTTTTTGACATATCAGGTCAATTGATACATACTATAGAAATAAATACAAAAATTGCCACTAATTAGTGCAGGATGATACTTGGAAGACGAAGCCAAACCAGCCTGTGACCTGGACCCTACCTCATCTGTTTGATTGCAAGTTCCCCTCTAGCGACTGTTTCAAGCGTACAGACTGCAAGTATCATTACTCCTTTTGTAAACAAGGTGAGGTGACAGCATCTTGCTGACAGTCATTACCTATAAATAATGAATATTTGAAAATTATGAAGAACGTTATAACACTGTGGGGCTCCATCCACTCCCTAGCCAGGCACACCACAGCATTTTGTCACTGCACATACGTGTGCAACACAAAGCTGGAGCTGTACTGCAAAATCCAGCTCTTCCACTTATTTTCTCTCATGTCTTTGAGAACTGGTTAAGATTCTTTCAAGGTGGTAGGTTTTCCTTACAAAAAACAAATGTCAACATTGCAAAACTGCAATATTTCTCATGACTTCTCCATTCGGCAAACAGGTTTCCAGTGAAACCCAGGAAGAGTTTCCTGGCAGCCCACTGGGCATCTTACTTTGACATCTGCCGGTTGTCCCCAGCTTCCAGATTCCTCTGTTTTATCTCATTCTTTCTGTCAAACTCTTTCAAAACTGGGGACTGGAACCCACAAATGGACAGCACTACCATGTGGACTTTGCCCAGCATTCTGACCTTGACATCTGGGAAGACCTCACCATGTACGAGCATGTATGAAAGCCTTTGTGCTTTCATATTCCCTGGATCAGAGATGGATGGTCTTGCTTTCAGGGCACTGGTCCCTCAGTGCTACATTAGCTGCCTGGAAGGTCTGGCTCAGGCTGCAACTTCAAGCGTTTCCAATTTCTCTGCTCTAGAGCCAAGAGGAGGCAGAGGTTGGATGATCCACCTTCTCATTTTCACTCTGGAGAACCTAGCAGCAAGGACAAGCCACAGAAAGCCAGAACGCTCAGAGCTTGTGTTCTTGTTCAGTTTCACATAGAATTTTCCATGTTCTCTTGAATGGAAATAAAAATAAAAATCTTCTACTTCAGTTTTGAACAGAAATTCCAGGTTTATTCTGTAACTGAGGGGGAAAAAAAAATCTGCACAGAAAATCAGATTTTATCACAGATATTTGGAGTCAAATGACCTGGACTGGACCTAAGAGCAGAATTTTCCTTTTTCACTTCTCCTTGCACACTCACCTGCAGTCTCCTCAGTGCCAGGGATGTGCTGAAATATGCTATAATCACTGTTTTCCACTGCCTAATGGTAAGCATGCACATGAACTTCTCCCACAGTAGTTCCTAAGAATGACACAATCAGTCTGTCTTGTAATCTTGAAAAAATAAAGCCGGTTTTCCATGAAAAAGTAAAACTAACTACAAACCTAATTTATTATATGCAAAAAAATAAATTACCAAAGGGAGACAAATAGTTTTGTTTGTTTTCTAATGTTGTTCAGGTATAATTATTTTAAAGGTTACTTGCAATTTCAAAGTAGAAATGTGGTTTTGAAATTCTTTTACTTTTCAACACTTTATGCCAATAGGTTGCCTTTTCACCTTTTTCTCAGGTTATGGATGATATGAAAAGGAAAATAGATAAGAAAAAATCAGACTGCAAATCAATCTCCAGAAAAAGAAAATATTCTATTTTTGTAATTTGATACAGATTGTATTTGGCCAGAAAACAATCCATTCTCATTAAGAGTGAGATTTAGCTTTACTTTTTCACATTGAAATAGAACTTTGAGCCTTGAGCAATCCTACTGAAATGATTTTATATTGTTAATGTTCAAGATGAGACCCTGATCCCACTGAAGTAAATGGCAGATTCCACTAACTTAAAAGAGTCATATTTAATTCCTGGTCTCTTTTGGCTGTTATATAGTATTACTTTTGAGTTTGTCCTGGCGTCTACCTAGCAGCACAAGAAAGTAAAGTACCATCATGGAAAAGGATTACATACCTTTGATGAACATCATGTGATATAGTAGTACAAAGGACTTAATTCTTATAGTACAGATTCTTAATTGTTATCATATACCAGATTCTTGTCTTTGTGTTCACGTTTATTGACCTTCAGATGTATGGTATCTCTATAATATAATCTCCATAGAGCTCTAAGGTTTATCTCACCCCTGCTTACATTTACCTTGTTGGCAGCTGTGCTATTGTTTAATGTTAGGGTTAGCATTGCAGGAGAGAAGTCGATTAGGGGTGTATGTGTTCGGGAAAGGAACTGATGAACTAATTCTGTGGGATGGAATACTCCTCTTCAGGAACTGTTTACTGTTCTCTTTTACGAAGCGTACTTTCTATTGCAGTGGAAATGATGGATTAGTTTTGTTTGTGGAAACTTCTGAACTTCCATTGTTCAAGGGCCCACAGTGCAGGGGACACTTGTAGGCAAGTGCAGGCAGTTGGCTGGGAGCCAAAGGAAAGTTTTGCTGGAGGTCTCACTTGGAAACGATGACTCCAGGAAGTGAAAGTTTGACTCAGTTCAAGTTGTGATGAGCATGCAAAATAGATTTACATTAATTCAAGTTCATTTCCAAGTTGTGGCTATGCAAGAGAGTTTAAACACTGATACCTTGCAAGCTGAGTTTCAATAAGTCTCAGACTGCTGGTATGGCTCCTTCCTTAGTGGCAAAAATGTATTATAAAGTAGGAGGGAACAGAATAAACTTTGTTGATGCAGTATAAGCTTAAGCATGATCTAATATAATGCAGTGTTTAACTCATCATTCTCTATTTTGTTTTACTCCTGAAGAAACAGCCTGGCAATGTTTCTAGATTATAAACTCTTTAGAGGAGGGAATATGTCTCTTTGTGTGTACTTTGAAGTGCCTCCAACACCTTGGGGTTCCTTATAAATGGTAGTACTAATAATCATGTATTGCTGTGCAGTGTGGTCTGGTCTCCCATTTACATTCAGTATGATCAGTTGTGCTGTGTCGCTGTCCTGTTCATCACTTCTCACCTTGCACTTACACGCAACTTCTATTATGGTTATTTTTAGAATACATGAGGCACTCAAATAACATGATTACAAGTGTGGAACAGCAGCTTAGGAAACAGATAGGAGGATAGTTCACAGAAAGAGGCAACATACTGCACCTAAGCTGTGCAAGATCAAACCTGACATTGTAAAATCAAAGAGAAAGGGTTTAATATGAAAATAATGTGATGAGATTATAATAAGCACTGCTTTTCTTTTCAGTTGAGGTACCATCACTTAACGAGTTTCTGGATTTCTTTTTAAAATTTGATATGTATGCATGCACATGTGTGGCTACATAGGCAATATATATGAGTGTAAATATATGCATACATGCATACTTGCACTTGGTGCAGGTGTGTGTTTATGCATGTGTGTTTTGTAAAACACACAGAAAATAGTGTGTCGCAGGAAACAAAATGGACCAATTGTAAAATCCTATAATGTTATTTTCCATACCTGGAGGGAAGTAAAATGACCATAAGTTTCTCTTTCATGGAATCTGAGCAATCTTTATAGAAAGCTTCATTTTCTGTCAACTTCAGGAATGGGACATATTTACAAACATTCAGACAGCTCGTGATGCCTGGAGGCAATGAGTAGCGGGGAAGGGTGCAGCATGGAATGCTCCTCCAGCTCTGGCTGACAGAGGGTACTGAGTGTTTTGTTCTAGTTGTCAGACGTTAGAGCACCCCTGTGATTTCTCCAGCTTTGTGCTGAAGGCTGGCTTGGGTTCTTATCTCCAGGATGGTGCTGAACTGGTGGAGGCATAAAAGAATATTTATCTCCCCTCTTTTACTTCAGTATAGCAGAGGAATGAACCTCTTCAGGTAAAGTTTCTAAGTTTGTGTCCCTCAGGATATTGCCATTTTATGATGTCTAACATATACCAAACGATGGAGAAATTTTGCATCAGATGAAACTATTCCCCCTCGTTTTTTCTGTTGAATTAAATACTGTAAATTGTTCTGTCACAAATGCTCTAATAATCTTTTGTTTGAGACATACAATGGCATACATTTTGCATGTAACTGAAACAAATTTTAAAATTATTATGCCCGATTCCTTCCTATCACAGGTACTCTCTACCATGATCCTCTGAAATCACTTGTTTCACCTAAACCTGTTAGATTACCTCTATTCACTTCTGCTGCTGGAAGACCTTCTCAAATCTTATGACTCTGAAGACTGGAAACTTTATTCTAGTATCCAGTCCATTTTACTTATGGTCAATATAGTCTCATTTATTTTTGGTGTCATCATTTATATTTGATATTCATTTTGGTGCTCCTTCACTTGGCTCACCTTTCTCTGTTTATATTGTAAAGGTGTGCATATACACCTCACTAATGTGCAACAGGACTCTGCATGAAGAACTGGTTTGGAGTTTTGTACTTCACTGAAGATCATAAATTTATTACTACAGTTCTTTATTGATGTTACATAGCTTTACATCTCTCAGAGTAAGACAATGTAGTTAAACACTAGTCTAAATAAAGAAATTATATCCCAGTAGATTTTTAATTGATTTTTAATCATGATATTGAATTTGATATTCAAGTTGGTCTAGTGTAGAAGAATGGGACTATGGATTGTCTTGGCTCAAATTAAAGGCAGTTTAGATACATTGTTGGAATAAACAGAGGTCCTAATTTCATGCCCAAAATAGACACTGTATCATAAAGCCACTGTTTAAAGACACTTGATTAGGGACTTCTAAACTGCATCTAAAATAATAATTTTAACATCGTGAGGCAATTTAATTTTCACCCAGAACTACTTTGAATTTCAATTTTACTTCAATAGGGATTGGTACAGGTCCTAAATAGTTGTCTTAGTGATGCGCATTGCAAAGTAACAACTGGATGAGATGATATAATAGTTTAAGAAAATAATTCATTTTGAGTAATATAACTCAGACTGACAGAAATGAAGATCCATCCTTCTAAATAATTTTTAATTTGAATAATGATTTTGGAGAAGATGTAGTTATTGAGAGCAGAGAACATGGGATAGGGTATAAATATTCCAGCTCCACTGCTTAGAAGCCCATAGAAAATGGTAGTCAGTAAAGAGGCGTCTGGGGACATTAGTTGACAAGGTCAAGTAGTTGGATTTAATCAAATTCATTTTGTAGCTGGAGATTTAGTCATGGTTGTAAGACAGAGAAGTCATCTCAAGTAAGGAAACCTAACAAGAAAGCAATACATCATCTGCATGAAGTGAAATATATTGCTCTCAGCCATTTAGCTTCATGTCAGAATTAAGGAAGGTTTTGGAAGGACTAATAGCATGAGCTATTTAAATACCAGTAAGTGATAATGTAAAGCAGTTGTGCTTTGTTTCAGTGATACTGTGAATCTCTGGTAGCAGTTTAACATTATTGCTGCTGGGATACACTGATGTCATGAACTGATTTGAGACGAAGATCTGTATTTCATTACCAGTTTGGAAGTTTGTATAGTTTTAACATAAGGAAGTGATTTTCAACACCTTCCACTGCCATTACTGAAGTTTAAGGGAGATACGGCATTAGTTTCACAGACAACTGGGCTCTTTGACTTTCTTATGCAGTTGAAAGTGGAAGACGCTGCAGGAGATCAGCTGGAGAAACAGAAACTGAGCTGTCTTGTAGACCGTTCCTTATTACCTCAATTTAAGATTCAGATCATATAGAATGTTTGAAGTCTAGAGCTGTGTATAAGCTAGCATATTTTGGAACAGCTAGTATGAAATTGTGATGATTTCAAAATCTACAGGACTCTTAGAGAACAGGAGGATTTGTTCTGAACAGGCAATCACTGATTAATAATTGTTCCTGTCCTAACAGAGAGATACTGGAACTGGACTTGCTGTGTGTCATAAAGGACATCCTCTGGTGTTTTGATTTTTTTTACTAGATGCATTTAGTATATGCATACCTGTTTGTTCTAAGATCAATGATTTATAAATGCCTTGCCCTAAAATTTAAAAACTGGAACTGGTTGAACTTAATTCCAACTTGGTTTTTTTTTATTCAGTTCAAGATGCTATTTTCCATACATAGGTATTTTAACCAAATTTATACAACTCAAAATGAAATAATAAAATTAAAATATATTATAGCTGTGTATTTTTATAGAATGGAGATTTCTTAGAATTAAAGACTCTAGAAACAGGACTGTCCAATTACATCACCTAGTCCAAATATCGGAAATCTAAATGTTGGTTGGGGTTTTTTTCCCCTACATATTTTTTCCTATATATTTTTGAAGGTATAAATGAATGTGCTTCATCATTTTTTTGAAACTTTCAAAAATTTTAAAATCTCACCATGACAGGTATTTTCTTGATTAGCAGCCTAAACTTTCTTTTCTAGAAGTCTGTGCCACTACCCTGTCTTAATATATTATCTTTTACTGAATAATTTTTCCCAGTGTTATCTCCTACTAATATCTTGGCCATAGTACAACACACTTGGTTCTCATCACCACTATTGATATGTCATTCCTTAGGTTACCTTACTTTCTTTTATTTACTGAAATTTGTTTTTTTCATATTGCAGTGCACAGCACCAAGGTTAACATCCCAGAGCAAGGAGTTTAACAGACAGAATAAGAGACACACATTAACAAATACTGATGAGAGTATGAAAGGCAGATGAGAGAACCATATAAGTAAGTCAACAGAAATTTAAAGTAATATACAACATGACTGACGATAGGTAACAAAATAAGGCATACCCATCAACATATGTATTGTTCTGTCTTTCAAATGATCAAAGCTTTATTTACATGATGTAGAAACTGATGGTTCTCCATGTAGGTCCCGCAGTGTGTATCCAGAGGCCTTTTTCCCAAACCCCAGGCAGGACTGGCTGGAGGGCAATTAAATAGGTGCATTGATGTATGTGTTTTTGAATTGGATGATGCAGGCCCACATCTCTTCTAGTAGAATGCATTAGAGTTAAAAGATGTAAGTCACCGATTAGGTGTCATTTGAGTATAAAAGAAATGTTAATTTCAGATTGGCTGGCAATCTTCTATAGAGTAAGCGTGCACAGAAAAAGTTTCATAACCCACATTTTGGACAAGATAATCAAAAGTTGATCTGACCTCAACTACAACAGGGTTAAACTAAGGAGATATCTGAGTAGCTCTTTCATTTTTAAACCATTTGATAGCTACTCCACTGTTTTTCTACTAGATATTTTGAAATGTTTTGTATTTTAAAAGAGGCACAAGTTAGCCATTTAGATGTTGGTATATCCATGTTATGGAGCAGTGAGTAAAATGAAAGCTGTATCCTGCAAATACTTAACGCCAAGCTCCAAACTTAATCTCACTTTTACACTTGCTTGTGGGGATATTCGCTATGACTCAAAATCGTAAGTAGCCCCACAGCCATAATGTCTCCTAGAGCCACATGGATTTTATGGAATAAATTAATTTTGTGTTATACGTTTTATAGATATAAACTTAGAAAGTTAATTCAGAATCTGATATTACACTTTCTTCAGTTGATCTATGTATGGTAATCACGTGAAATCCATATCCACATGTTTAATTTTTAGGCATTGTTGGAAAATGTAGTGAGTTTGCATGTAGTATTTAGATGTATATCTACTCAAAATTGTTGATCAGGCTCTAATTTGGAAGAAATTTTATACTTTGAACTAATGAATGATAGTAGAAAAAAATTAGTACATCTTGGGAGATTTTATTATGAATTATTTCAGTAGTGAGTCTACCTATACTTATCAATAGCTCAAGAATATTTTTCACTTTGCAGGACAAGGTAATAGGTTAAGAACCCTTTAGAATAGCAATTATCTTGTTTTATTATCACAAGCAGATGCATCCTGAGAAGCAGAAGAGTCAGCCTATAAACCAGGTGTCCAAGTACCATAAACATCAGGAGTATACAATACATCATGGAGCAATACATGAGTATAATGACAAGAATAATGACGAGAAAATATAGAAAAATGATTTGATTTCTTCATTAGCTTGAGAGAGGTACATTTTCCATTCTGTCATCCTAAATTCTCAGTCCAGAAACAACATGGAATCTCACATAGTTGATATACAGGCTAAAATGATGGGTTAAGGAATATATGTTATTTAGAAGCAAAGTGGTGAAAAGGCAAAGGAAGTAGTACTGTTAATGATGAAAAAAAAAAAAAAAAAAGACGTGACATTAAAACAATACAAAAATTCTTCATTAATAATTCCAGCATGTAATTCAAGGAATCAATGACTAAAGAACAACATTTTCACACATAAAATTTTGCCTTTTTTATTTGCACCAGTCCTACAGAGTGAGTGAAAGGGAATTTTTAAAAAGTACAAAAGCTCATTGAATAAATATGCTCATCTGTGGCTATTTGAGTCATGAAATCTACCATTTCATGGCCAGAGAGTGGCCATGGAAACAACCTCCAGGGAAAGGATCACATTTCAAAAATCTCTCTAGGATTTTGTTGGTCAATGTCCAAAACATTGGACAGGAAAATACAAATAGGAATATAGGATCCATAGATTAGATTGTTTGGTGTTCATTATAGAACTATTTCCATGTAAAGGGCAGCTAATTTGAATGAAACAAGCTAAGATATTTACTGTAGGCACAAATAAACTCAACATTATCATGTGAAAAGCAAAGCGTCTGGAGCCACCATTGGGTTTCTCACTGTTGTACTGTTGTTTCAGTTAGGTTAACATCTATTGGAATAATTTGTGATGCATGGAAGCAAAAAGTCATCTGCACGTTTTAAAAGAACATTTGCTGTAAATGCAGTTATCCTCCAGAAGACTGTGTACCAATAACATACCTTTTGTTTACCAGTGGCAGTTAAGAAGTTAGTGTTCTGGATTCAGGAGTAAACAGACAAATTTGTACAAATACCATGCTCAGACATTCTCTAGGCATTAGGCATCCAGCTGATGTACCCATGAAATAACATCTAATACACAATTACATTTATGTATGTACAGATGTCCACTTGCTCTGCCATAGAGAGAACGTAGAACGCTAGTTAGATTTTTAGGTAAGTGAATATGAAGTGGATCTTGTCCATAAAGACATTTTAATATGCAATGTAAAGAAATTTTCATAATAGGTATTGATTAATCAGTATTTTATATGAATGTGGCCAGCATTTTGTCTTTTGGACCAATAGACATAAATGAAAGGTCATATAGTAAACTTTATTCAGTTGCTTACATCAACGTGCACAAAATAATTTGTTTTTATGTTTTTATGACTGGAGAACACTACAAAAATGCTCTACACTCAGTTGTACTGATGAAAATGATTTTATGAAATTGCGGGCAACTTTGTCCCTTGGGTGCCTGATGGGAAATGGCTAGGGAGAGGTTATGCCTCAAGATTTTTATTTGGAGAGCTTCCACCTTAATCCTTTTAAAATCAGTGAGACTGAGAAACAATCAAGAACTCTGATTTCCTCCTTTTTATGCTATTATATTTCCTAACTATCAGTATCAGTCAAAGGATTGTCTCTAGAGCAACATTTTTGGAAGCAGCTTGATTCAAAATCATTTTCAAGAGGGGTTAAAAAGGAAGACTGAAGAGGATTGTAAGTTACTGAGACACTTGAGAAAAATGTAACCATGGTTTTACCTTTTAGAATGCTATGTGAATTTTTGGATGCTACTTGTGGATTTAAGGAGGAGAGGGGAATTTGAATTAAATTTTGCTGTGAGCAGATATAATGTGAAGGAAATAAATACTATGTATATTGCTAATATCAGCAAAATCAATGATGTATTTGAGTCAGCCAATCTGAGAAAAATTTAGCTTTATGGTGGTCTATAGTGGACTATCAAAACCTTTTAAATTTTCTCAAAAGAATGTGGGGTTACAAATTACTGAGTGCATCTGAACTGTATTTTCCCTTTGCTCTTCTGTCCATCGGACTATGACATCTTTCCCGTATTTTACTAAGTCTGCTGTGCAAAGTAAGCATCTGGTTCTGCAGGCAGAAAACCTTAGGGGGTCCCACTTTTGAAAGACTGTATGGTAAGATTTCCTTTCTAATGTAGTTGATTCTATTTATAGGATAATGGCATAAATTGAAGAGCTGCATAAATTACAAACACCCCTCTTAATAAACCAAAACATAGCATACAGCATGCTACTGAGAGGAACCTAATATCTATAAAATGTGGGTCCCTTCTGGAATGAAATGGATGAACTGGTTACCCAGGATATGGAGAAGGCTGAGGTACTCAATGACTGCTTTGCCTCAGCCTTCACTGGCAAGTGCTTGAGCCACACTGCCCAGGTCACAGAAGGCAGGGACTGGGAGAATGCAGAACCGCCCACTGTAGGAGAAGATCAGGTTTGAGAATATCTAAGGAACCTGAAGGTGCACAAGTCCATGGGACCTGATGAGTTGCATCCGTGAGTCTTGGGGGAAGTGGCGGATGAAGTGGCCAGGCCACTCGCCATCATATTTGAGAAGTCCTGGCAGTCTGGCGAAGTTCCCACCAGCCGGAAGAGGGGGAACATAACGCCCATTTTTAAGAAGGGTAAAAAGGAAGACCCAGGGAACTACAGGCCAGTCAGTCTCACCTCCGTGCCTGGCAAGTATATGGAGCAGACCCTCCTGGAGACTATGCTCAGGCACATGGAAAATAAGGAGGTGATTGGTGACAGCCAACATGGCTTCACTAAGGGCAAATCATACCTGACAAACTTGGTGGCCTTCTGTGATGAGGTTACAGCATCAGTGGGTAAGGGAAGGGCAACTGACGTCATCTACCCGGACTTGTGCAAGGCATTTGGCACTGTCCCACACGACATCCTTGTCTCTAAATTGGAGAGACATGGATTCAATGGATGGACCACTTGGTGGATAAGGAATTGGCTGGATGGTTGCCCTCAAAGAGTTGTGGTCAGTGGCTCGATGTCCAAGTGGAGAACGGTGACGAGTGTTGTTCCTCAGGGGTCGGTACTGGGACTGGCACTGTTCAACATCTTTGTCGGCGACATGGACATCGGGATCGAGTGCACCCTCAGCAAGTTTGCCGACGACACCAAGCTGTGTGGTGTGGTTGACACGCTGGAGGGAAGGGATGCCATCCAGAGGGACCTTGACAGGCTGGAGAGGTGGGCCCATGCGAACCGCATGAAGTTCAACGAGGCCAAGTGCAAGGTCCTGCACATGGGTTGGCACAATCCCAAGCACGACTATAGGCTGGGCGAGGAATGGATTGAAAGCAGCCCCGAGAAGTACTTGGGGGTATTGATTGATGAGAAGGCTCAACATGAGCCGGCAGTGTGCACTTGCAGCCCGGAAAGCCAACCGTGTCCTGGGCTGCATCAAAAGAGGCGTGACCAGCAGGTCGAGGGAGGTGATCCTGCCCCTCTACTCCCCTCTTGTGAGACCCCACCTGGAGTACTGCGTCCAGCTCTGGGGGCCCCAGCACAGGAGAGACATGGAGCTGTTGGAGAGTCCAGAGGAGGGCCACGAAGCTGATCAGAGGGCTGGAGCACCTCTCCTCTGAGGACAGGCTGAGAGAGTTGGGCTTGTTCAGCCTGGAGAAGAGAAGGCTCCAGGGAGATCTAATTGCAGCCTTCCAGTATCTGAAAGGGGCCTACAGGAAAGATGGTGAGGGACTGTTTATGAGGGAGTGTAGTGACAGGACAAGGGGTAATGGGTTTAAGCTGAAGGAGGGTCGGTTTAGATTAGATGTTAGAAAGAAATTCTTTACTGTTAGAGTGGTGAGGCACTGGAACAGGTTGCCCAGAGAGGTTGTGGATGCCCCATCCCTGGAAGTGTTTAAGACCATGTTGGATGAGGCTTTTGGCAACATGGTCTAGTGGAGGGTGTCCCTGCCCGCGGCAGGGGGGTTGGAACTAGATGATCTTTAAGGTCCCTTCCAACCCAAACCATTCTATGATTCTATGATTCTGTGATTCTATCTCAAAAAGAGATGCTGTGCTGGCATAGACTTTGAGGCTTTTATAATAGATTTTATTATTTATTCCTATTTATGCTGCTGCTGCTGCATAGTTTTATATATTCCTTAAATTGGTAAATAATACCATTTCTGATACATACAGAGGACAATTTATGCTACTGCTCTGAGCGTGGGGAGCCTTATTTGTTCAATATGAGGAACAGATAGGACACAGGTACAGACTATACCATAGACTCTGCCGGCTATCATCATGCATTTGTCTAAGAACATTCATTAGATGGATATACAGCAGAAGAAAAACTGGGTTTTTAAAAGCTGATGAATGTGATTATAAAGCCATAATGGTAAACTGGTAGATGTACTATAGGTATCACTGTACCTATAGGGGGACCCTCATATATGTTTCCAGTTTCTAATATTTTTAAACTCTTGATCATGTTTCTATGTATGTTGTTGAGGTGCTAGTGTGTAAGCAACCTCCTTCACCAAAACTTGGCAAACTGTATCTAATTTGGCTACGTGCAATGACAGAGACACTGCTAATCACTCCCAAAAGGGGTGCTACGTAACAGGTATGGTGGAATAGAAGACCAAGGAGAAGAGAAAATATGTTATTTCAAGCTCTGCAGCTAAAGTTGCACTTTATACTCATATTGCTATTTTATGAGTGTTGCACTCCAAAGTCATAAACGGTAATTTGGCAATATTAATGTTATCTTCTCAGTGTTATGCTATGTCTACATGAAATACTGCTGATAGCTTATTTAAAAAGAACTAAAGATAGAAATTATTTTTAAAGCACTACAGCTGTCTATTCTCCCTTTCCCCCTGTTTCTGCTATTCTATTCTTTGCCTTTTTCTTCCTTTTTCTCATATTTTCGTCTGAATTCCTCCCCCTCTGTGCTTAGAAGCTGCAAGAAAATACATGCTACATTATAGTTTGCATCTCTAAGCAAAGTGCCTCTCAGAAGCCCAGACTGTAGTGTTAAGGGTAGTATGCTTCTGGGGAGGGTAAGGTCATGGAATGCAGAGAAGTCCTCTGACTTGTAACAAAACTGGCCTCTGAAGCCCTTGCACGTGCCAAAACAGTAAGTTACTGCTGCTGTGGGCTGCACAGTCTTGCTACTGGCAGAAATTGTCACTGCGGTGTGGGATTATATACATGTTTCAGGAGATTTCTAAGTTTTCAGTGGCCATCTGTAAGCAGTGGGGGTGAATGGGCTGCATTTCAGATAACTAAGGCATCCAGAAATACTTCCTCACAGGACACTGTTCCTTCCACCCCACAGTCCAGATGCTGCCATATGTGTGATACAGTATCTCATTCTGAACATGTATTCATGTGTTTAGCTTCCTTCAATCAAAAAGCTTTCTCTAGCTATGCCACAGCTACAGAATTTTCTTTTCCAGCTGGAGGAATGGCATACTACATGTTAGCTTGTGCAAGTTTTTTTGCATTTTTGCAATAGAATTTTGCTGATCATGAGATGTATTTTCTTTCTATAAAGGAGAACATGGATATCAAAATTAGGAGCTGTTTTGTATGTATAATTTTTCAGAAGTAAATGCAAATTTTTCCAGGGTATTACTGCAATGCTGTGCAGTGAAAAGGAGCATTTTACATTATTATGAAGAGAATTATGATGGCTATTCTGTGATTCTGATTTAAAGTTACCCAAAATGTCTAAGCAGTTTGGTAGACTAACAGTTTGTTCATCCATATGATTACCTGAGCAATATCAGAGAGCATCCAGTCAGGAAATGAAGAATAATCTTTGCCACTATTTCTGGATAACAAATAAGATATAAATTTTAATGTGAGATGAGAAGTATCTTGCATAACTGAACTACTGAAAGAGAGCAGTGATTTCTGCTCTAAATAAATACGCGAAAAGAGACAGGAAACTGACACGAAGAAAATACTAAGTTTTGCACCAACCAAAAATTAACTCAGATCCAGAGTGTACCCTTTTTAGGAAAAGTCTGCTTAGGAATCCAGAAAGTTTCTGAGGTCACCATTTATTTCTATGCCATTCTTCCTTCTCCATATGGAGTGGACATGGGTTTTGGCCTCTGAACACTGGCAGATCTCCCAGAATGGATGCAAAGGTCTGGACTATCAACATGAAGTCTGACTCAGCACTGATTCCAGCACTCTGTGTGTCTGGCTTCCTACATTGCTGTATCCATTGAAATCCTGCGGCCAGGAACTTCACTGTAGGGTTGTGATCACTCCTAGGGAGTAAAACATTCACAAAAAATGTAGTAGTAATTCAATTCTAACTTGTTTACAGGGCTGGTTGAAAGGGCAATACATATCCACCAGTCTCACCCACTCTCTTTGGATATCCTCAGATCTTCTGCAGGTTCCTGGGCATGTGAGAAATCTGCCTTGCAGCATTTTTCTTTTGTGCCATCTAGAAAGAAATTGACAGAGCTTTTTCTTCTTCATTTCAAAAGTCAGAGGCAGCCTTACTTCTAAATTCAAGGTTCAGTCTGATTGTCTCTCAGTTGCTCAGTGATGTATTTGTTTTTCTTGTTGTCTTAGAATGTGGTCTGGAATGACCACACAGAAAATCTCTAAATTATGAAATTAGAATAAACTGTAGATTTTTCAAACTGCTGGAAAGGTATGAATTGTCCCATATTCATGTTGTAAGGGTAGTAATTCTAAGCCTTAATGATGATAATTTCATGGTCAGTCTAGTTAACTACTTCGCTATTGACCAAAGAAAGGAAAGGAATAAAGTTACAAAAAGCTATGCCGTATATTCTTTCTAACACTGCAAGTGGATAATATGTGGGAAAATATCTCTTTTTTCTTCTTTTTCATTCAGAGCTAAAGAACCAAACACTATGTAAAAGATCAGGGAAGAATCCAAGTCCTTACAAAGGAAATCGATAACTAAGAGCCCAACAGAACCTATGCAATTGTATTTTTAACATTACTTACTGTTATTGGGTTTTTTAAATGGTCAGAACTTTTTATGTGCCTATCCCAGAAATCAAGTATATTTTCTTCCAGATTCGATTGTTGCCTAAACTTTGGGCTACCTTCATTGTATATCAGTATCTTTGTATAAAATAGCAAGTATCCAGACATGTGAGAATTCTGAAGTGATTTCGCTCAGTGCACACTCTTTTTTGCAAATAAAAAAGATAGGAAATCCATACTTGCTGGTCAAGAGGTTAATTCTGCTGCCAAGAGAATATTTCAATATTTTAGTATTTCCTCTTCTCAATGAAGGAATGGAAAGGTTGTTTTAAAAATCACTAAGTGTTCTCCAAAGAAGGACATTGTTTTTAGAAGTATGCATGTTATCTATGTGTAAGATAGTTGCTAACACTTGAAGATCATGGAAATCTTAGCTGCAATTTTCCTAGTTTCTTTGCCAGACTACAGGCATTTCACGGATTTAAGTTTTGAACTGTGACAACCATTCAGTTAGAGGTTTTATATAAATCTTCATAGAATCATAGTAAGGTATAGACAACTGGAAGTAACAAAGTTTGAGATGATTAAGAAGTGAGCCTCTGTGGAGGTTATTTTCTTCTTTTTGAGAGACTGGAATTAACTAAGAGCATATGTCTTCTGAAATGGGCCTATATCACCACTGTTCCTATCCTATTATTATTTTGGTTGAAGAGCACTACACTTTTAAATTATTCTTCCTTGATCATTTCTAATTTTCTGTCTTTACCCTCAGCTTTGGGACAGATGGCCACCATTCCCTCTGTACAAAAACTGGAGATGTTCTTTCCCCTGCCCCCATGCTCAGATGGGGTAGTTGCCTCCCACTCCCCTGGCCATGCTGGCAAAGCACTCATGGGCACTCTCTCATTGCCATTGGCAATATCCAACAGGTGAACCGAAAGAGCCGGTGAATGGCACGGACACAGCAACCCGGGCATGGACATCATTATCGCTACAGCAGTTCAGAAAACTATGCAATTGAAGGAAGGAGAGGTAATTTGTAAGATTTAAAAAATCTACTCTGAATGACTCTCTCTGCAGGTTAACAGAAAATGCTGGGCCTATTCTGGAGCCCTGAGAGAAAGCCACACCACTCAATTTGTGTCCATGCAACTCAAGCCCCTGCCCCACCAAAAGAGCCTTGCCAATACTGCATGTTGGAAGCAGCTCCTGAGATGGGCACCGGAGATGGGCTTAGCTACCGCACAGCATCAACCATCGTGTGCCATGCTTGAGCTGTGCTCTGGCCTGGCCTCAGCTTTTTTTCATCTGGGATGCACTACATGCTGCTTGTTCTGCTGAAGAAAGTATGTAATTTTCATGCAGTACTCAAATGTACTAAGTGAAAGCTTCTCTGGGTATTAGGGAAAATCATTCTTTAATTTAGATCACCAATTACATCTTAAAACAGCAGCCATATGTATGTTTATTTCTGGAATTTCATAAACAACTTTTTAACCTTTAGGTAAACAAGTCCAAAATACACTGAAATACACTGAAATGACTAAGTGTAATAATCCTTTAAGTGATCAAACATATCTCTCTGAAGAGTCAAAGAAATAACACATCTCTATATGTCCTCACTTGAGCTGACAAAGTAGAATATGGCCTTAATGCCTCAGAATAAACAAAATATGTAACTTACATTGCTGCATAAATATTTACGAAAGCAAGAGTCAGCATAAGATGCTCTTATGTAATTTACCCTAAACAGTATGTAAGAATAAACACTTGTGATACAGACTCTAGCACTGTTTCATTTTGCATTGCTGTTTATCACTTATTTATAACTGTTTTATACCCTGTAAAGTATGTTAATTTTTAAGTTGCAGTTTGTATATTGTCCAAATATTGGAAACAGGTTACTCAACTCCATTATTTTACATTTAAATAGCAGTAGGTTTAAAGGTGGTATCTGTCAAATTACCTCTTTAGACTGAAAACACTGTGTAGCAGGCAACAAAATAGAAACACAAAAGAATGGTCAACCCATATGAAGGAAAAGATATTGCTAATTCTGGTTAGGGAACCAGGCAGAGATTTTTAAAAATGCTGAAAATTGGTAAAGATCAAATACTAACTTTAATTTGAAAGATGGGTATCCATTCAAGCCCCTGTTTGAGCCTAATTCTGCAACAAAGTCGTAGCAGAACATTTCATTTGGTGGCCTCTTACCATGTTTGTCTATTGCCATAGAATACCTTCTTGAAAACACTACTGCTATTACATTGGTACTTAACCACGAGCCTACACCTCAAGGAAAGAAACTGAAATATAAATTGGGCACACAACAATCATGTCACGTAAATGGAAAACATTTATTATTTACTCAGATTCTTTAAAGTATGTGAACAACAAATGTTTAATATAGTTCACTGTTTCCATCATGTTCTCTTCTTTAATAAAAAAAAAGTGGTTTTTCAAATTCACTTACCATTTACGAACATTATTTTCTAACACAGTATGATGGAAAATCAGAATTTCTGCTGCTTGTATGAAGACTTTTGCAATATTGGCCAAATAATCACTGAAAGTTTTGAGAGGTCAAGCTGAAAACTATTTCTGTTGAGAGTATTTGGACCAGAGAGGTAAAAGTTAAAGAAATGCTTAACAGTTTACCTGAACACAAATCATTGAATTCCTAGTAGTGAAGCTGTAAGAACAGTTAACATTGCAGTACATTCATGTGTCAGATCTGAAATTTCTGGAAGCGCGGTAATAAAGATGTTTTGGTATCCTTACTTGGCATCAGTGAAATCAGGCTGATTTTTTTTTGTTGGTGCAGTTGGAGTTTTTTCTTTCAAGATTTTTGCAAAGTTAATGTTTGATAACACTGAGAATCTGGTAACGCATGTGCAACGCTAAGCAGTACAATAAGGTATAGAAAGCATGTTCTGTTCGTAATGGGTCATCACAACTGTATACATACATTAGATGATTTAGGCTATTAAAACAGAATGTTCAAGAGAAATTTTGTCCTGAAGACACAGACTTTAACACGAGCATTGCCAATGGTTTAGCTTTGTCAGAACACTTAACTGGTATCAGTAACAGAAGCGTCAGATGTTGGTTTCTACTGTGAAAGAGACAAAATTTCTCTATTATCGCTGTTTAGAAGGGCAGAACTAATTAAAGGCTAGGTAGTTAGTCGGCTCATCTTTCACTCTCATCTAAAAGTCAAAAAAAGCTCAATCACAGAGGCAAACAGTGATGACCACATGGCCAGTACCGCCCGTCACCCACAAGCTACCGTAGGCTAGTGCAAACGGCTGGACAAGGGCGAGCGGAGAGCATTCGCCATTTGTCAGAGCCGAACAAGCGGACCGACCCCCGCGGGCACCGGGGCGGCTCCAACTCCCCCGGCCGCCGCCCAGCAGAGCGCTGCCCGCCAGCGGAGGCCGGCCCTGCCCCGACCGTTAACGGCCGCCTCGCGCGGGTGGCGGGCCGCACGCCCCTGCCTCAGCACTCGCCCGTGGCGACACCTGCGAGAGGAAGCCGGGATCCCACTGTCCGGTGGTGGTGGTGGAAGCCCCCACCCCCGCCCCCCGATAAAGCGCTCCGGCATGGCGGAGGAAAACTCTGCCCTCACCGCCCAGCCTCGGACTCCCCGGGATCTCCCGGCCTAGGGGCAAGCCCAGGGGGAAGCGTTGCTCTTCCCACAGGCAGCGCTGAGGCCGAGGCAGCGCGGCGGAGCGTGGAGGCGCCCGGCCCTGCCAGGACACCCCGGCGGACTCTCTGTGCGGGGCGGGAGGACTCGTGCCGGCTGCCTGCCTGTCACGGAGTTTCTTCGCCAATTCTCCTGTCGTGCCTCCTTCAGGAAAGTTGCAGCGCTCTCCGCCACCAGGAGCCCTGGCAGAGCCGGGAGAATTGAAGCCTCCCGCCTCAGCACCCCGTGCCCCGCAGGCAGGAGGCGATTTGCATGCGGACTTGTCTCTGGTAGCAGCCACTGCCCGTCAAGCCTGACGGACAAACGCCCCCCTCTTTCCGTCCCCCCCGTCCCGGAAAGCCCCTCCCTCGCCCCCTCCCTCGCCGGCACCTCCCGCCGCCTGTCAGTCGGAGCGGAGCGCAACGCGGGGAGCGGAGGCGGCACGGCAACGGCAGAGAGTGGGCGAGAGAGGGAGAGAGAGAGCGAGGAGCCAAGCTCTCCCCTCCCTCCCTCCCTCTCTCCCTCCCTTCCTTCCTCCTCTCTCCCTCCCTCCCTCCCTCCCTCCCTCGCTCCTTCCCCTGCTCCCTCCCTCCGTTCTTTCTGCTTCTCTCTCCCCTCATTCTCGCTCTCCGTTTCACCCACCCCGATCTCCGTTTCTCTTCCACTCTTCCTCCGTCACACACGCACACACTCTTTCCCTTTCCCCGTTTTTCTGTCATTTGACTTTGCATCTCAAGGCGGCCACCGGCTCCTCAATGAATCCCGTCTATTGATCTGTCACCCTCCCTCCACCCCCGTCCCCTCCCAGCTCCACTCCTGTACCTGGAGCAAGGCAGGAGCGGCAGCCAAGCAGCATGTCCCGAAGGAAACAGAGCAAACCCAGGCAGATCAAACGTAAGTTTCCTGAGGGGGGCTCCCTCTAACAGACTTTTATTTATCTCGTTCTTGGGAGACGCGAGAGAGGTGGCTGTGGGGAGCAATAGGGGGGTCCAGAGTACGGACCGAATGATGAAACTTTGCCAGAGAGGCTGAGGATGGGGAGAGAGAAAGGGGGCAAGAGCGAAAGCTAGGAGCTGCTCTCATGCGGGGTGAGCAGGCTCCTCGCTGTCTCGATTTTACTCCTTTGGAGCTCTTGCTGCGTCCCCGTAGTCTCTTCAAACTATTCCTCCGAGTTTCGGAGTGGGATCACTCATGTTTTTTCAAGTTGAAGTAGCGCCGGGAGAGCAGCATAAACCAGCTTGCGAACACCGTGCCACTGAGCAACTTTCTGCGGTTAGCGCGTGTGGACAGACCCATGCCGAGCCTGGGCTGCAGTAAGTACCAGAGGATCGCAGAAGGTGTGTGGGGGAGAGAGACGAGAAAGTTCCCGCGGGGGAGCCCGTGGGTAGCGCCGTGCCGGCCGCGGGCCCCGCCGTCCCCCCGGGCGCCGGCCCCGCGCGGCTGCCCGCGCCGCTCCGCTCCGCGCCTGGCTCTGTGGCGCGGACCGCCCACGTCCCTCCGGGGCTCGCTTTCTGCAGCTACACCGGAGGCGCACGCTCGCCTTTGCTGTTTTCGGGGGTGTAACACTTTTGAGGTGTTTTTCGTATCGAGAAACAGGTGTGCTGAAGGCTTGTAATTGAAAGATACGCTGCCTAATAGTGTTCATAGTTCACTTTTCTTGCCTGTGACACACGAGAAAGTCTTAACTTCATAAACTTTTCTGTGCTTTAGATTATTCATCCGAACAAGTCTAGCGGTCGGGACTAGAAGAAGTGCCAGGCATTTCGAAAGAGGGTCTATAAATCATTATGTTATGAAATCAGTG